>NC_074696.1:11016239-11153739 GCF_029448725.1 Salvelinus fontinalis
TCTCTCCTTACCTCTCTCTCTCTCCTTACCTCTCTCTCTCTCCTTACCTCTCTCTCTCCTTACCTCTCTCTCTTCCTTACCTCTCTCTCTCTCCTTACCTCTCTCTCTCTCCTTACCTCTCTCTCTCTCCTTACCTCTCTCTCTCCTTACCTCTCTCTCTCTCCTTACCTCTCTCTCTCCTTACCTCTCTCTCTCTCCTTACCTCTCTCTCTCTCCTTACCTCTCTCTCTCTCCTTACCTCTCCTCTCTCCTTACCTCTCTCTCTCTCCTTACCTCTCTCTCTCCTTACCTCTCTCTCTCTCCTTACCCTCTCTCTCTCCTTACCTCTCTCTCTCTCCTTACCTCTCTCTCTCTCCTTACCTCTCTCTCTCTCCTTACCTCTCTCTCTCTCCTTACCTCTCTCTCTCTCCTTACCTCTCTCTCTCTCCTTACCTCTCTCTCTCCTTACCTCTCTCTCTCTCCTTACCTCTCTCTCTCTCCTTACCTCTCTCTCTCCTTACCTCTCTCTCTCTCCTTACCTCTCTCTCTCTCCTTACCTCTCTCTCTCCTTACCTCTCTCTCCTTACCTCTCTCTCCTTACCTCTCTCTCTCTCCTTACCTCTCTCTCTCTCCTTACCTCTCTCTCTCTCTTACCTCTCTCTCTCCTTACCTCTCTCTCTCTCTCCTTAACTCTCTCTCTCTCCTTACCTCTCTCTCTCTCCTTACCTCTCTCTCTCCTTACCTCTCCTCTCTCCTTACCTCTCTCTCTCCTTACCTCTCTCCTCTCTCCTTACCTCTCTCTCTCCTCCTCTCTCTCCTTACCTCTCTCTCTCTCCTTACCTCTCCCTCTCTCCTTACCTCTCTCTCTCCTTACCTCTCTCTCTCCTTACCTCTCTCTCTCTCCTTCCTCACTCTCTCCTTACCTCTCTCTCCTTACCTCTCTCTCTCCTTACCTCTCTCTCTCTCCTTAACTCTCCCTCTCTCCTTACCTCTCTCTCTCCTTACCTCTCTCTCTCTCCTTACCTCTCTCTCTCTCCTTACCTCTCTCTCTCTCCTTACCTCTCTCTCTCCTTACCTCTCTCTCTCTCTCCTTACCTCTCCTCTCTCCTTACCTCTCTCTCTCTCTCCTTACCTCTCTCTCTCCTTACCTCTCTCTCTCCTTACCTCTCTCTCTCCTTACCTCTCCCTCTCTCCTTACCTCTCTCTCTCCTTACCTCTCTCTCCTTACCTCTCTCTCTCTCCTTACCTCTCCTCTCTCCTTACCTCTCTCTCTCCTTACCTCTCTCTCTCCTTACCTCTCTCTCTCTCTCCTTACCTCTCTCTCTCCTTACCTCTCTCTCTCTCCTTACCTCTCTCTCTCCTTACCTCTCTCTCTCTCCTTACCTCTCTCTCTCTCCTTACCTCTCTCTCTCTCCTTACCTCTCTCTCTCTCCTTACCTCTCTCTCTCTCCTTACCTCTCTCTCTCTCCTTACCTCTCTCTCTCTCCTTACCTCTCTCTCTCTCCTTACCTCTCTCTCTCTCTCCTTACCTCTCCTCTCTCTCCTTACCTCTCTCTCTCCTTACCTCTCTCTCTCTCCTTACCTCTCTCTCTCTCCTTACCTCTCTCTCTCCTTACCTCTCTCTCTCCTTACCTCTCTCTCTCTCTCCTTAACTCTCTCTCTCTCCTTACCTCTCTCTCTCTCCTTACCTCTCTCTCTCTCCTTACCTCTCTCTCTCTCCTTACCTCTCTCTCTCTCCTTACCTCTCTCTCTCTCTCCTTACCTCTCCCTCTCTCCTTACCTCTCTCTCTCCTTACCTCTCTCTCTCCTTACCTCTCCTCTCTCCTTACCTCTCTCCTCTCCTCTCCTCTCTCTCTCCTCTCCTTACTCTCTCCTCTCCTTACCTCTCTCTCTCCTTACCTCTCTCTCCTTACCTCTCTCCTCTCTCCTTACCTCTCCCTCTCTCCTTACCTCTCTCTCCTACCTCTCTCTCCTTACCTCTCTCTCTCTCCTCCTCTCTCCTACCTCTCTCTCTCTCCTTACCTCTCTCTCTCCTTACCTCTCTCTCTCTCCTTACCTCTCTCTCTCCTTACCTCTCTCTCTCTCCTTACCTCTCTCTCTCTCCTTACTCTCCCTCTCTCCTTACCTCTCTCTCTCCTTACCTCTCTCTCTCCTTACCTCTCTCTCTCTCTCCTTACCTCTCTCTCTCTCCTTACCTCTCTCTCTCTCCTTACCTCTCTCTCTCTCCTTACCTCTCTCTCTCTCCTTACCTCTCTCTCTCCTTACCTCTCTCTCTCTCCTTACCTCTCTCTCTCTCCTTACCTCTCTCTCTCTCCTTACCTCTCTCTCTCCTTACCTCTCTCTCTCTCCTTACCTCTCTCTCTCTCCTTACCTCTCTCTCTCTCTCCTTACCTCTCTCTCTCTCCTTACCTCTCTCTCTCCTTACCTCTCCTCTCTCTCCTTACCTCTCCTCTCTCCTTACCTCTCTCTCTCCTTACCTCTCTCTCTCCTTACCTCTCTCTCTCTCCTTACCTCTCTCCTCTCTCCTTACCCTCTCTCTCTCCTTACCTCTCTCTCTCCTTACCTCTCTCTCTCTCCTTACCTCTCTCTCTCTCCTTACCCTCTCTCTCTCCTTACCTCTCTCTCTCCTTACCTCTCTCTCTCTCCTTACCTCTCTCTCTCTCTCCTTACCTCTCTCTCTCTCCTTACCTCTCTCTCTCTCCTTACCTCTCTCTCTCTCCTTACCTCTCTCTCTCTCCTTACCTCTCTCTCTCTCCTTACCTCTCTCTCTCCTTACCTCTCTCTCTCCTTACCTCTCTCTCTCTCCTTACCTCTCTCTCTCCTTACCTCTCTCTCTCTCCTTACCTCTCTCTCTCTCCTTACCTCTCTCTCTCTCCTTACCTCTCTCTCTCCTTACCTCTCTCTCTCCTTACCTCTCTCTCTCTCCTTACCTCTCTCTCTCTCCTTACCTCTCTCTCTCCTTACCTCTCCTCTCTCCTTACCTCTCTCTCTCTCCTTACCTCTCTCTCTCCTTACCTCTCTCTCTCTCCTACCTCTCTCTCTCCTTACCTCTCTCTCTCTCCTTACCTCCTCTCTCTCTCCTTACCTCTCTCTCTCTCCTTACCTCTCTCTCTCCTTACCTCTCTCTCTCTCTCCTTAACTCTCTCTCTCTCCTTACCTCTCTCTCTCTCCTTACCTCTCTCTCTCCTTACCTCTCCTCTCTCCATACCTCTCCTCTCTCCTTACCTCTCCTCTCTCCTTACCTCTCTCCTCTCCTCTCCTCTCTCCTCTATCCTCTCTCCATACCTCTCTCCTCTCTCCTTACCTCTCTCTCTCCTTACCTCTCTCACCTACCTCTCTCTCCTTACCTCTCCCTCTCTCCTTACCTCTCTCTCTCTCCTTACCTCTCTCTCTCCTTACCTCTCTCTCTCTCCTTAACCTCTCTCTCTCTCCTTACCTCTCTCTCTCTCCTTACCTCTCTCTCTCTCCTTACCTCTCTCTCTCTCCTTACCTCTCTCTCTCTCCTTACCTCTCTCTCTCCTTACCTCTCTCTCTCTCTCCTTACCTCTCTCTCTCTCCTTACCTCTCTCTCTCTCTCCTTACCTCTCTCTCTCCTTACCTCTCCCTCTCCTTACCTCTCCCTCTCTCCTTACCTCTCCTCTCTCTTTACCTCTCTCTCTCCCTCTCTCCTTACCTCTCTCTCTCTCTCCTTACCTCTCTCCTCTCTCCTTACCTCTCTCTCTCCTTACCTCTCTCTCTCCTTACCTCTCTCTCTCTCCTTACCTCTCTCTCTCCTACCTCTCTCTCTCTCCTTACCTCTCTCTCTCTCCTTACCTCTTCTCTCTCCTTACCTCTCTCTCTCTCCTTACCTCTCTCTCTCTCCTTACCTCTCTCTCTCCTTACCCCTCTCTCTCTCTCCTTAACTCTCTCTCTCTCCTTACCTCTCTCTCTCTCCTTACCTCTCTCTCTCTCCTTACCTCTCTCTCTCTCCTTACCTCTCTCTCCTACTCTCTCTCTCCTTACCTCTCTCTCTCTCCTTACCTCTCTCTCTCTCCTTACCTCTCTCTCTCTCCTTACCTCTCTCTCTCCTTACCTCTCTCTCTCTCCTTAACTCTCTCTCTCTCCTACCTCTCTCTCTCTCTCCTTACCTCTCTCTCTCTCCTTACCTCTCCTCTCTCCTTACCCTCTCTCTCTCCTTACCTCTCTCTCTCTCCTTACCTCTCTCTCTCCTTACCTCTCCTCTCTCTCCTTACCTCTCTCTCTCCCTCACCTCCTACCCTCTCTCTCACCTTACCTCTCTCTCTCCTTACCTCTCTCTCTCTCCTTACCCTCTCTCTCTCTCCTCTTCCTCTTACCTTCTCTCTCCTTACCTCTCCTCTCTCCTTACCTCTCCCTCTCTCCTTACCTCTCCTCTCTCTCCTTACCTCTCTCTCTCTCCTTACCTCTCTCTCTCCTCCTACCTCTCTCTCTCTCTCCTTACCTCTCTCTCTCTCCTTACCTCTCTCTCTCCTTACCTCTCTCTCTCTCCTTACCTCTCTCTCTCTCCTTACCTCTCTCTCTCCTTACCTCTCTCTCTCTCCTTACCTCTCCCTCTCCTTACCTCTCTCTCTCTCTCCTTACCTCTCTCTCTCCTTACCTCTCTCTCTCTCCTTACCTCTCTCTCTCTCCTTACCTCTCTCTCTCTCTCCTTACCTCTCCTCTCCTTACCTCTCTCTCTCCTTACCTCTCTCTCCTACCTCTCCTCTCTCCTTACCTCTCTCTCTCTCCTTACCTCTCTCTCTCTCCTTACCTCTCTCTCTCCTTACCTCTCTCTCTCTCTCCATAACTCTCTCTCTCCTTACCTCTCTCTCTCTCCTTACCTCTCTCTCTCCTTACCTCTCCTCTCTCCTTACCTCTCCCTCTCTCCTTACCTCTCCTCTCTCCTTACCTCTCTCTCTCCTTACCTCTCTCTCCTTACCTCTCTCTCTCTCTCCTTACCTCTCCCTCTCTCCTTACCTCTCTCTCTCCTTACCTCTCTCTCTCCTTACCTCTCTCTCTCTCTCCTTACCTCTCCTCTCTCCTTACCTCTCTCTCCTTACCTCTCTCTCTCCTTACCTCTCTCTCTCTCTCTTAACTCTCTCTCTCTCCTTACCTCTCTCTCTCTCCTTACCTCTCTCTCTCTCCTTACCTCTCTCTCTCTCCTTACCTCCTCTCTCTCCTACCTCTCTCTCTCCTTACCTCTCTCTCTCTCCTTAACCTCTCTCTCTCCTTACCTCTCTCTCTCTCTCCTTACCTCTCTCTCTCCTTACCTCTCCCTCTCTCCTTACCTCTCCCTCTCTCCTTACCTCTCCCTCTCTCCTTACCTCTCTCTACATCCTCTCTCCTTACCTCTCTCTCTCTCTCCTTACCTCTCCCTCTCTCCTTACCTCTCTCTCTCCTTACCTCTCTCTCTCCTTACCTCTCCTCTCTCTCCTTAACTCTCTCTCTCTCCTTACCTCTCTCTCTCTCCTTACCTCTCTCTCTCTCCTTACCTCTCTCTCTCTCCTTACCTCTCTCTCTCTCCTTACCTCTCTCCTCTCTCCTTACCTCTCTCTCTCCTTACCCTCTCTCTCCTCTCCTTACCTCTCTCTCTCTCCTTACCTCTCTCTCTCTCCTTACCTCTCTCTCTCTCCTTACCTCTCTCTCTCTCTCCTTACCTCTCTCTCTCCTACCTCTCTCTCTCTCCTTACCTCTCTCTCTCTCCTTACCTCTCTCTCTCTCCTTACCTCTCTCTCTCTCCTTACCTCTCTCTCTCCTTACCTCTCTCTCTCTCTCCTTAACTCTCTCTCTCTCCTTACCTCTCTCTCTCTCCTTACCTCTCTCTCTCCTTACCTCTCTCTCTCCTTACCTCTCCCTCTCTCCTTACCTTCTCTCTCTCCTTACCTCTCTCTCCTTACCTCTCTCTCTCTCTCCTTAACCTCTCTCTCTCCTTACCTCTCTCTCTCCTTACTCTCTCTCTAACCTCTCTCTCTCCTTACTCTCTCTCTCTTACCTCTCTCTCTCCTTACCTCTCTCTCTCCTTACCTCTCTCCTCCTCCTTACCTCTCTCTCTCCTTACCTCTCTCTCTCTCTCCTTACCTCTCTCTCTCTCCTTACCTCTCTCTCTCCTTACCTCTCTCTCTCTCCTTACCTCTCTCTCTCCTTACCTCTCTCTCTCTCCTTACCTCTCTCTCTCTCCTTACCTCTCTCCTCTCTCCTTACCTCTCTCTCTCTCCTTACCTCTCTCTCTCTCCTTACCTCTCTCTCTCCTTACCTCTCTCTCTCTACTCTCCTCTCCTTACCTCTCTCTCTCCTTACCTCTCCCTCTCACCTTACCTCTCTCTCACCTACCTCTCTCTCCTTACCTCTCTCTCTCTCCTTACCTCTCCCTCTCTCCTTACCTCTCTCTCTCCTTACCCTCTCTCTCTCCTTACCTCTCTCTCTCTCTCCTTACCTCTCCCTCTCTCCTTACCTCTCTCTCTCCTTACCTCTCCTCCCTCCTCTCTCTCCTTACCTCTCCTCTCTCCTTACCTCTCCTCTCTCCTTACCTCTCTCTCTCCTTACCTCTCTCTCTCTCCTTACCTCTCTCTCTCTCCTTACCTCTCCCTCTCTCCTTACCTCTCCCTCTCCTACCCTCTCTCTCTCTCCTTACCTCTCCTCTCTCCTTACCTCTCCCTCTCTCCTTACCTCTCTCTCTCCTTACCTCTCTCTCTCTCCTTACCTCTCTCTCTCTCCTTACCTCTCCTCTCTCTCCTTACCTCTCCTCTCTCCTTACCTCTCCCTCTCTCCTTACCTCTCTCTCTCCTTACCTCTCTCTCTCTCCTTACCTCTCTCTCTCTCCTTACCTCTCTCTCTCCTTACCTCTCTCTCTCTCTCCTTAACCTCTCTCTCTCCTTACCTCTCTCTCTCTCCTACCTCACTCTCTCCTTACCTCTCTCCTCTCCTTACCTCTCCTCTCTCCTTACCTCTCACTCCTCCTCCTCTCACTCCTACCTCACCTCTCTCTCTCCTACCTCACCTCTCCTCTCCTCTCCTACCTCTCCTCTCTCCCTTACCTCTCACTCTCCTTACCTCTCTCTCACTCCAACCTCTCTCTCTCCTTACCTCTCTCACTCCCTTACCCTCACTCTCTCACCACCCTACACACACTCACTCCTACCACTCCACACTCCTACCCTCTCACCCTACCTCACACTCACACCAACCACACTCACCTACCACTCACACACCAACCCACACACTCTCCTACCCTCTCTCACACCACCCCTACCACTCTCACTCACACCTCACCCACTCACCACCACCACTACTCTCTCCTTACCTCTCTCCTCACCTACCTCACACACTCCTACCCTCACTCACACTCCAACCCACACTCACCCAACCACACACACCAACCCACACACTCACCCTCACCCACACACCAACCACCCACACACACTCCCACCCCAACCTCCTCACACTCTCCTACCTCTCTCTCACCTTACCACTCACTCTCCTCCTTACCCTCTCTCACTCTCACCTAACCTCTCTCTCCTACCTCCCACTCACACAACCAACCCACTCTCTCCTACCTCTCCCTCACCTTACCACCTCCACTCTCCTACCTCACACTCACCAACCTCACCACTCCTCCCATCACCACCACACCTCACCACCTCCAACCTCACTCCACACCTCCAACCCACACACTCTCCCACACACACCTCCCACACTCCTCACCTCACTCTCCTCTCCCTCTACCTCTCTCTCTCACACCTCCTACCACCTCTCTCCTACCTACCTCTCTCTCTCTCCTACCTCTCTCTCTCCTACCCTCCCTCAACCTCTCTCCTTACCTCTCCCACTCCTTACCTCTCCCTCTCCTTACCTCTCTCTCTCCTTACCTCTCTCTCTCTCCTTACCTCCTCTCTCTCCTTACCCTCTCTCTCTCCTCCTCCTACCTCTCTCTCTCTCCTTACCTCTCCTCTCTCCTTACCTCTCTCTCTCCTTACCTCTCTCTCTCTCCTTACCTCTCTCCTCCTCTCACCTACCTCTCTCTCTCTCCTTACCTCTCTCTCTCCTTACCTCTCTCTCTCTCTCCTTACCTCTCTCTCTCTCCTTACCTCTCTCTCTCTCCTTACCTCTCTCTCTCCTTACCTCTCCTCTCTCCTACTCTCTCTCCTTACCTCTCCTCTCTCCTTACCTCTCTCTCTCTCCTTACCCTCTCTCTCTCCTTACCTCTCTCTCCTCACCTTACCTCTCTCTCTCTCCTAACCTCTCCTCTCACCTTACCTCTCTCTCTCCTTACCTCTCTCTCTCTCCTTACCCTCTCTCTCCTCCTTACCTCTCACTCCACCTCCTCCTTACCTCTCTCTCTCCTTACCTCTCTCTCTCTCTTACCTCTCTCTCTCTCACCTCTCACTCTCTCCTTACCTCTCTCTCTCCTTACCTCTCTCTCTCTCCTTACCTCTCTCTCTCCTTACCTCTCTCTCTCCCTACCTCTACCTCTCTCCTACCTCTCCCCTCCCTACCTCTCTCTCTCCTACCTCTACTCTCCTTACCTCTCCTCTCTCCTTACCTCTCCCTCTCTCCTTACCTCTCTCCTCCTCTCTCTCCTACCTCTCTCTCACTCCTTACCTCTCTCTCCTCCTCCTACCTCTCTCACTCTCACCTACCTCCTCTCACCCTACCTCTCTCTCCTACCTCTCCTCTCCACCTCTCCCTCTCCTACCTCTCCCTCTCTCCTTACCACTCTCTCTCTCCTTACCTCTCTCTCACACCTCCTCACACTCTCCTACCTCTCTCCTACCTCTCTCACACCTTACCTCTCCTCTCTCTCCTTACCTCTCCTCTCTCCTTACCTCTCTCTCTCCTTACCTCTCTCTCTCCTTACCTCTCCTCTCTCTCCTTACCTCTCTCTCTCCTTACCTCTCTCCTCTCCTACCTCTCTCTCTCCTTACCTCTCCTCTCTCTCCTTACCTCTCTCTCTCCTTACCTCTCTCTCTCCTTACCTCTCCTCTCTCTCCTTACCTCTCTCTCTCCTACCTCTCTCTCTCCTTACCTCTCTCTCTCTCCTTACCTCCTCTCTCTCCTTACCTCTCTCTCCTCCTTACCTCTCTCTCTCTCCTTACCTCTCTCTCTACCTCTCTCTACTCTCTCCTCTCTCTCCTTACCTCTCTCTCTCTCTCCTTACCTCTCTCTCTCCTTACCTCTCTCTCTCTCCTTACCTCTCTCTCTCTCCTTACCTCTCTCTCTCTCCTTACCTCTCTCTCTCTCCTTACCTCTCTCTCTCTCCTTACCTCTCTCTCTCCTTACCTCTCTCTCTCTCCTTACCTCTCTCTCTCTCCTTACCTCTCTCTCTCTCTCCTTAACTCTCTCTCTCTCCTTACCTCTCTCTCTCTCCTTACCTCTCTCTCTCTCCTTACCTCTCTCTCACTCCTTACCTCTCTCTCTCTCCTTACCTCTCTCTCTCTCCTTACCTCTCTCTCTCCTTACCTCTCTCTCTCCTTACCTCTCTCTCTCTCCTTACCTCTCTCTCTCTCCTTACCTCTCTCTCTCTCCTTACTCTCTCTCTCTCCTTACCTCTCTCTCTCTCCTTACCTCTCTCTCTCTCTCCTTACCTCTCTCTCTCCTTACCTCTCCTCTCTCCTTACCTCTCCCTCTCTCCTTACCTCTCCCTCTCTCCTTACCTCTCTCTCTCCTTACCTCTCTCTCCTTACCTCTCTCTCTCTCCTTACCTCTCCCTCTCTCCTTACCTCTCTCTCTCCTTACCTCTCTCTCTCCTTACCTCTCTCTCTCTCCTTACCTCTCTCTCTCCTTACCTCTCTCTCTCTCCTTACCTCTCTCTCTCTCCTTACCTCTCTCTCTCTCCTTACCTCTCTCTCTCTCCTTACCCTCTCTCTCTCCTCTCCTTACCTCTCTCTCTCTCCTTACCTCTCTCTCTCTCCTTACCTCTCTCTCTCTCCTTACCTCTCTCTCTCTCCTTACCTCTCTCTCTCTCCTTACCTCTCTCTCTCTCCTTACCTCTCTCTCTCCTTACCTCTCTCTCTCTCCTTACCTCTCTCTCTCTCCTTACCTCTCTCTCTCTCCTTACCTCTCTCTCTCCTTACCTCTCTCTCTCTCCTTACCTCTCTCTCTCTCCTTACCTCTCCTCTCTCTCCTTACCTCTCTCTCTCCTTACCTCTCCTCTCTCCTTACCTCTCTCTCTCTCCTTACCTCTCCTCTCTCCTTACCTCTCTCTCTCCTTACCTCTCTCTCCTTACCTCTCTCTCTCTCTCCTTACCTCTCCTCTCTCCTTACCTCTCTCTCTCCTTACCTCTCTCTCCTTACCTCTCTCTCTCTCTCCTTACCTCTCTCTCTCTCCTTACCTCTCTCTCTCCTTACCTCTCTCTCTCCTTACCTCTCTCTCTCTCTCTTACCTCTCTCTCTCTCCTTACCTCTCTCTCTCTCCTTACCTCTCTCTCTCTCCTTACCTCTCTCTCTCTCCTTACCTCTCTCTCTCTCCTTACCTCTCTCTCTCCTTACCTCTCTCTCTCTCTCCTTACTCTCTCTCTCTCCTTACCTCTCTCTCTCTCCCTTACCTCTCTCTCTCCTTACCTCTCCCTCTCTCCTTACCTCTCCTCTCTCCTTACCTCTCCCTCTCTCCTTACCTCTCTCTCTCATACCTCTCTCTCCTTACTCTCTCTCTCTCTCCTTACCTCTCCCTCTCTCCTTACCTCTCTCTCTCCTTACCTCTCTCTCTCCTTACCTCTCTCTCTCTCCCTTACCTCTCTCTCTCCTTACCTCTCTCTCTCTCCTTACCTCTCTCTCTCTCCTTACCTCTCTCTCTCTCCTTACCTCTCTCTCTCTCCTTACCTCTCTCTCTCCTTACCTCTCTCTCTCCTTACCTCTCTCTCTCTCCTTACCTCTCTCTCTCTCCTTACCTCTCTCTCTCTCCTTACCTCTCTCTCTCTCTCCTTACCTCTCTCTCTCTTCCTTACCTCTCTCTCTCTCCTTACCTCTCTCTCTCTCCTTACCTCTCTCTCTCTCCTTACCTCTCTCTCTCTCCTTACCTCTCTCTCTCCTTACCTCTCTCTCTCTCCTTAACTCTCTCTCTCTCCTTACCTCTCTCTCTCTCTCCTTACCTCTCTCTCTCCTTACCTCTCCCTCTCTCCTTACCTCTCCCTCTCTCCTTACCTCTCCCTCTCTCCTTACCTCTCTCTCTCCTTACCTCTCTCTCCTTACCTCTCTCTCTCTCTCCTTACCTCTCCCTCTCTCCTTACCTCTCTCTCTCCTTACCTCTCTCTCCTTACCTCTCTCTCTCTCTCCTTACCTCTCCCTCTCTCCTTACCTCTCTCTCTCCTTACCTCTCTCTCTCCTTACCTCTCTCTCTCTCTCCTTACCTCTCTCTCTCCTTACCTCTCTCTCTCTCCTTACCTCTCTCTCTCTCCTTACCTCTCTCTCTCTCCTTACCTCTCCCTCTCTCCTTACCTCTCTCTCTCCTTACCTCTCTCTCTCTCCTTACCTCTCTCTCTCTCCTTACCTCTCTCTCTCTCCTTACCTCTCTCTCTCCTTACCTCTCTCTCTCTCTCCTTAACTCTCTCTCTCTCCTTACCTCTCTCTCTCTCTCCTTACCTCTCTCTCTCCTTACCTCTCCCTCTCTCCTTACCTCTCCCTCTCTCCTTACCTCTCCCTCTCTCCTTACCTCTCTCTCTCCTTACCTCTCTCTCCTTACCTCTCTCTCTCTCCTTACCTCTCCCTCTCTCCTTACCTCTCTCTCTCCTTACCTCTCTCTCCTTACCTCTCTCTCTCTCTCCTTACCTCTCCCTCTCTCCTTACCTCTCTCTCTCCTTACCTCTCTCTCTCCTTAACTCTCTCTCTCTCCTTACCTCTCTCTCTCTCCTTACCTCTCCCTCTCTCCTTACCTCTCCCTCTCCTTACCTCTCTCTCTCTCCTTACCTCTCTCTCTCTCCTTACCTCTCCCTCTCTCCTTACCTCTCCCTCTCCTTACCTCTCTCTCTCTCCTTACCTCTCTCTCTCTCCTTACCTCTCCCTCTCTCCTTACCTCTCTCTCTCCTTACCTCTCTCTCTCTCCTTACCTCTCTCTCTCTCCTTACCTCTCCCTCTCTCCTTACCTCTCCCTCTCCTTACCTCTCCCTCTCTCCTTACCTCTCCCTCTCCTTACCTCTCTCTCTCTCCTTACCTCTCTCTCTCTCCTTACCTCTCTCTCTCCTTACCTCTCTCTCTCTCTCCTTAACTCTCTCTCTCTCCTTACCTCTCTCTCTCTCTCCTTACCTCTCTCTCTCCTTACCTCTCCCTCTCTCCTTACCTCTCCCTCTCTCCTTACCTCTCCCTCTCTCCTTACCTCTCTCTCTACATACCTCTCTCTCCTTACCTCTCTCTCTCTCTCCTTACCTCTCCCTCTCTCCTTACCTCTCTCTCTCCTTACCTCTCTCTCTCCTTACCTCTCTCTCTCTCTCCTTACCTCTCTCTCTCCTTACCTCTCTCTCTCTCCTTACCTCTCTCTCTCTCCTTACCTCTCTCTCTCTCCTTACCTCTCTCTCTCTCCTTACCTCTCTCTCTCTCCTTACCTCTCTCTCTCCTTACCCCTCTCTCTCTCTCCTTAACTCTCTCTCTCTCCTTACCTCTCTCTCTCTCCTTACCTCTCTCTCTCTCCTTACCTCTCTCTCTCTCTCCTTACCTCTCTCTCTCCTTACCTCTCTCTCTCTCCTTACCTCTCTCTCTCTCCTTACCTCTCTCTCTCTCCTTACCTCTCTCTCTCTCCTTACCTCTCTCTCTCCTTACCTCTCTCTCTCTCTCCTTAACTCTCTCTCTCTCCTTACCTCTCTCTCTCTCTCCTTACCTCTCTCTCTCCTTACCTCTCCCTCTCTCCTTACCTCTCCCTCTCTCCTTACCTCTCCCTCTCTCCTTACCTCTCTCTCTCCTTACCTCTCTCTCCTTACCTCTCTCTCTCTCTCCTTACCTCTCCCTCTCTCCTTACCTCTCTCTCTCCTTACCTCTCTCTCCTTACCTCTCTCTCTCTCTCCTTACCTCTCCCTCTCTCCTTACCTCTCTCTCTCCTTACCTCTCTCTCTCCTTACCTCTCTCTCTCTCTCCTTACCTCTCTCTCTCCTTACCTCTCCCTCTCTCCTTACCTCTCCCTCTCTCCTTACCTCTCCCTCTCTCCTTACCTCTCTCTCTCCTTACCTCTCTCTCCTTACCTCTCTCTCTCTCTCCTTACCTCTCCCTCTCTCCTTACCTCTCTCTCTCCTTACCTCTCTCTCCTTACCTCTCTCTCTCTCTCCTTACCTCTCCCTCTCTCCTTACCTCTCTCTCTCCTTACCTCTCTCTCTCCTTACCTCTCTCTCTCTCCTTACCTCTCTCTCTCTCCTTACCTCTCCCTCTCTCCTTACCTCTCCCTCTCCTTACCTCTCTCTCTCTCCTTACCTCTCTCTCTCTCCTTACCTCTCCCTCTCTCCTTACCTCTCCCTCTCCTTACCTCTCTCTCTCTCCTTACCTCTCTCTCTCTCCTTACCTCTCCCTCTCTCCTTACCTCTCTCTCTCCTTACCTCTCTCTCTCTCCTTACCTCTCTCTCTCTCCTTACCTCTCCCTCTCTCCTTACCTCTCCCTCTCCTTACCTCTCCCTCTCTCCTTACCTCTCCCTCTCCTTACCTCTCTCTCTCTCCTTACCTCTCTCTCTCTCCTTACCTCTCCCTCTCTCCTTACCTCTCTCTCTCTCCTTACCTCTCCCTCTCTCCTTACCTCTCCCTCTCTCCTTACCTCTCCCTCTCCTTACCTCTCTCTCTCTCCTTACCTCTCTCTCTCTCCTTACCTCTCCCTCTCTCCTTACCTCTCTCTCTCCTTACCTCTCCCTCTCTCCTTACCTCTCCCTCTCCTTACCTCTCTCTCTCTCCTTACCTCTCTCTCTCTCCTTACCTCTCTCTCTCTCCTTACCTCTCTCTCTCTCTCTACTTTTCTTCATCACTAGCCGTAGCGAAGTATTCACATTTCAACAGTAGCAGACAGTTACCATCGACACTCTTTGCTTTGCTAACCTCCATAGGAAGTGGGTTGGATATGATAACATCCAACGCCACTGGACAACGTCCAACACCTGAAGATACAAACGTCATCCTTCCTGAGTTGTCTTGTGCTTGCTAAGTTAAACGAGAATTGGAGATCTGTAAAACGATGTATATGTTTTTATTATTATTATTGTTATTATTATTATTATTATTATTATTATTATTATGATGAACACTGTTAGCTGTGTGTCCCGTGATGAATGGTACAAGGTCAAAGAAGGTGTAGATATAGGATGTTGTTGTCTATAAACACCTGTCTATCTCTTATTAATGGAGCAACAAACTGTCTGGTCAGCATTTTAATAAGACACTAAACTGGGCTGGACAGACGTAATCCCTCCCTGGACATGGTCTTCCACTAACTTCAGAACATGTTCCCGCCGTGTGTGTTAAAGAGAAGTACTTTTTAATGATGCATGTGTGTTAGTCTGGGTACTGTGTGTTAGTCTGGGTACTGTGTGTTAGTCTGGATACTGTGTGTTAGTCTGGGTACTGTGTGTTAGTCTGGGTACTGTGTGTTAGTCTGGGTACTGTGTGTTAGTCTGGGTACTGTGTGTTAGTCTGGGTACTGTGTGTTAGTCTGGGTACTGTGTGTTAGTCTGGGTACTGTGTGTTAGTCTGGGTACTGTGTGTTAGTCTGGGTACTGTGTGTTAGTCTGGGTACTGTGTGTTAGTCTGGGTACTGTGTGTTAGTCTGGGTACTGTGTGTTAGTCTGGGTACTGTGTGTTAGTCTGGGTACTGTGTGTTAGTCTGGGTACTGTGTGTTAGTCTGGATACTGTGTGTTAGTCTGGGTACTGTGTGTTAGTCTGGGTACTGTGTGTTAGTCTGGGTACTGTGTGTTAGTCTGGGTACTGTGTGTTAGTCTGGATACTGTGTGTTAGTCTGGGTACTGTGTGTTAGTCTGGATACTGTGTGTTAGTCTGGGTACTGTGTGTTAGTCTGGATACTGTGTGTTAGTCTGGATACTGTGTGTTAGTCTGGGTACTGTGTGTTAGTCTGGGTACTGTGTTTTAGTCTGGGTACTGTGTGTTAGTCTGGATACTGTGTGTTAGTCTGGGTACTGTGTGTTAGTCTGGGTACTGTGTGTTAGTCTGGGTACTGTGTGTTAGTCTGGATACTGTGTGTTAGTCTGGGTACTGTGTGTTAGTCTGGGTACTGTGTGTTAGTCTGGATACTGTGTGTTAGTCTGGGTACTGTGTGTTAGTCTGGGTACTGTGTGTTAGTCTGGATACTGTGTTTTAGTCTGGGTACTGTGTTTTAGTCTGGGTACTGTGTGTTAGTCTGGATACTGTGTGTTAGTCTGGGTACTGTGTGTTAGTCTGGGTACTGTGTGTTAGTCTGGATACTGTGTGTTAGTCTGGGTACTGTGTGTTAGTCTGGGTACTGTGTGTTAGTCTGGGTACTGTGTGTTAGTCTGGGTACTGTGTGTTAGTCTGGGTACTGTGTGTTAGTCTGGGTACTGTGTGTTAGTCTGGATACTGTGTGTTAGTCTGGATACTGTGTGTTAGTCTGGATACTGTGTGTTAGTCTGGGTACTGTGTGTTAGTCGGGGTACTGTGTGTTAGTCTGGGTACTGTGTGTTAGTCTGGGTACTGTGTGTTAGTCTGGGTACTGTGTGTTAGTCTGGATACTGTGTGTTAGTCGGGGTACTGTGTGTTAGTCTGGATACTGTGTGTTAGTCTGGATACTGTGTGTTAGTCTGGGTACTGTGTGTTAGTCTGGGTACTGTGTGTTAGTCTGGGTACTGTGTGTTAGTCTGGGTACTGTGTGTTAGTCTGGATACTGTGTGTTAGTCTGGGTACTGTGTGTTAGTCTGGGTACTGTGTGTTAGTCTGGATACTGTGTGTTAGTCTGGGTACTGTGTGTTAGTCTGGATACTGTGTTTTAGTCTGGATACTGTGTGTTAGTCTGGGTACTGTGTGTTAGTCTGGGTACTGTGTGTTAGTCTGGATACTGTGTGTTAGTCTGGGTACTGTGTGTTAGTCTGGGTACTGTGTGTTAGTCTGGGTACTGTGTGTTAGTCTGGATACTGTGTGTTAGTCTGGGTACTGTGTTTTAGTCTGGATATTGTGTGTTAGTCTGGATATTGTGTGTTAGTCTGGATACTGTGTGTTAGTCTGGATACTGTGTGTTAGTCTGGATACTGTGTGTTAGTCTGGGTACTGTGTGTTAGTCTGGATACTGTGTGTTAGTCTGGGTACTGTGTGTTAGTCTGGATACTGTGTGTTAGTCTGGATACTGTGTGTTAGTCTGGATACTGTGTGTTAGTCTGGATACTGTGTGTTAGTCTGGGTACTGTGTGTTAGTCTGGATACTGTGTGTTAGTCTGGATACTGTGTGTTAGTCTGGGTACTGTGTGTTAGTCTGGATACTGTGTGTTAGTCTGGATACTGTGTGTTAGTCTGGATACTGTGTTTTAGTCTGGATACTGTGTTTTAGTCTGGGTACTGTGTTTTAGTCTGGATACTGTGGGTAAGTCTGGATACTGTGTGTTAGTCTGGATACTGTGTGTTAGTCTGGATACTGTGTTTTAGTCTGGATACTGTGTGTTAGTCTGGATACTGTGGGTAAGTCTGGATACTGTGTGTTAGTCTGGATACTGTGTGTTAGTCTGGATACTGTGTTTTAGTCTGGATACTGTGTGTTAGTCTGGGTACTGTGTGTTAGTCTGGGTACTGTGTGTTAGTCTGGATACTGTGTGTTAGTCTGGGTACTGTGTTTTAGTCTGGATACTGTGTGTTAGTCTGGATACTGTGTGTTCTCTTCCTTCTCTCTCTACCTCCTTCCTTCTCTCCCTACCTCCTCTCTCTACCTCCTTCCTTCTCTCCCTACCTCCTTCCTTCTCTCTCTACCTCCTTCCTTCTCTCCCTACCTCCTCTCTCTACCTCCTTCCTTCTCTCTCTACCTCCTTCCTTCTCTCTCTACCTACTTCCTCCTCTCTCTACCTCCTTCCTTCTCTCCCTACCTCCTCTCTCTACCTCCTTCCTTCTCTCCCTACCTCCTCTCTCTACCTCCTTCCTTCTCTCTCTACCTCCTTCCTTCTCTCTCTACCTCCTTCATTCTCTCTCTACCTCCTTCCTTCTGTCTCTACCTCCTTCCTTCTCTCTCTACCTCCTTCCTTCTATCTCTACCTCCTTCCTTCTCTCTCTACCTCCTTCCTCCTCTCTCTACCTCCTTCTTTCTCTCCCTACCTTCTCTCTCTACCTCCTTCTCTCCCTACCTCCTCTCTACCTCCTTCCTTCTCTCTCTACCTCCTTCCTTCTTTCTCTACCTCCTTCCTTCTGTCTCTACCTCCTTCCTTCTCTCTCTACCTCCTTCCTTCTGTCTCTACCTCCTTCCTTCTCTCTCTACCTCCTTCCTTCTGTCTCTACCTCCTTCCTTCTCTCTCTACCTCCTTCCTTCTGTCTCTATCTCCTTCCTTCTCTCTCTACCTCCTTCCTTCTCTCTCTACCTCCTTCCTTCTCTCTCTACCTCCTTCCTTCTCTCTCTACCTCCTTCCTTCTCTCTCTACCTCCTTCTCTCTCTACCTCCTTCCTTCTGTCTCTACTTCCTTCCTTCTCTCTCTACCTCCTTCCTTCTGTCTCTATCTCCTTCCTTCTCTCTCTACCTCCTTCCTTCTCTCTCTACCTCCTTCCTTCTCTCTCTACCTCCTTCCTTCTCTCTCTACCTCCTTCCTTCTCTCTACCTCCTTCTCTCTCTACCTCCTTCCTTCTGTCTCTACTTCCTTCCTTCTCTCTCTACCTCCTTCCTTCTGTCTCTACCTCCTTCCTTCTCTCTCTACCTCCTTCCTTCTGTCTCTACCTCCTTCCTTCTCTCTCTACCTCCTTCCTTCTGTCTCTATCTCCTTCTTTCTCTCTCTACCTCCTTCCTTCTCTCTCTACCTCCTTCCTTCTGTCTCTATCTCCTTCCTTCTCTCTCTACCTCCTTCCTTCTCTCTCTACCTCCTTCCTTCTCTCTCTACCTCCTTCCTTCTCTCTCTACCTCCTTCTCTCTCTACCTCCTTCCTTCTGTCTCTACTTCCTTCCTTCTCTCTCTACCTCCTTCCTTCTGTCTCTACCTCCTTCCTTCTCTCTCTACCTCCTTCCTTCTGTCTCTACCTCCTTCCTTCTCTCTCTACCTCCTTCCTTCTGTCTCTACCTCCTTCCTTCTCTCTCTACCTCCTTCCTTCTGTCTCTATCTCCTTCCTTCTCTCTCTACCTCCTTCCTTCTCTCTCTACCTCCTTCCTTCTCTCTCTACCTCCTTCCTTCTCTCTCTACCTCCTTCTCTCTCTACCTCCTTCCTTCTGTCTCTACTTCCTTCCTTCTCTCTCTACCTCCTTCCTTCTGTCTCTATCTCCTTCCTTCTCTCTCTACCTCCTTCCTTCTCTCTCTACCTCCTTCCTTCTCTCTCTACCTCCTTCCTTCTGTCTCTACCTCCTTCCTTCTCTCTACCTCCTTCCTTCTATCTCTACCTCCTTCCTTCTCTCTCTACCTCCTTCCTTCTGTCTCTACCTCCTTCCTTCTCTCCCTACCTTCTCTCTCTATCTCATTCCTTCTCTCCCTACCTCCTCTCTACCTCCTTCCTTCTCTCTCTACCTCCTTCCTTCTTTCTCGACCTCCTTCCTTCTGTCTCTACCTCCTTCCTTCTCTCTCTACCTCCTTCCTTCTGTCTCTACCTCCTTCCTTCTCTCTCCACCTCCTTCCTTCTGTCTCTACCTCCTTCCTTCGCTCTCTATCTCCTTCCTTCTCTCTCTACCTCCTTCCTTCTCTCTCTACCTCCTTCCTTCTCTCTCTACCTCCTTCCTTCTCTCTCTACCTCCTTCTCTCTCTACCTCCTTCCTTCTGTCTCTACCTCATTCCGTCTGTCTCTACCTCCTTCCTTCTCTCTCTACCTCCTTCCTTCTGTCTCTGTCTCCTTCCTTCTCTCTCTACCTCCTTCCTTCTCTCTCTACCTCCTTCCTTCTCTCTCTACCTCCTTCCTTCTCTCTCTACCTCCTTCCTTCTCTCTCTACCTCCTTCTCTCTCTACCTCCTTCCTTCTCTCTCACCATCCTTCCTTCTCTTTCTACCTCCTTCCTTCTCTCTCTACCTCCTTCCTTTTCTCCCTACCTCATTCCTTCTCTCCCTACCTCCTTCCTTCTCTCCCTACCTCCTTTCTTCTCTCTCTACCTCCCCCTCTCTCTACCTCCCTCCTTCTCTCTCTACCTCCCTCCTTCTCTCTACCTCCTTCCTTCTCTCTCTACCTCCCTCCTCCTCTCTCTACCTCCCTCCTTCTATCCCTACCTCCCTCCTTCTCTCTCTACCTCCCTCCTTCTCGCTCTACCTCCTTCCTTCTCGCTCTACCTCCTTCCTTCTCTCCCTACCTCCTTCCTTCTCTCTCTACCTCCCTCCTTCATTCTCTACCTCCCTCCTTCTCTCTCTCCCTACCTCCTCTCTCTCACTACCTCCTTCTCTCTCTACCTCCTTCTCTCTCTCTTCCTCCTTCTCTCTCTACCTTCTTCCTTCTCTCTCTACCTCCTTCCTTCTCTCACCATCCTTCCTTCTCTCTCTACCTCCTTCTCTCTCTCCCTACCTCCTTCTCTCTCTACCTCCTTCCTTCTCTCACCATCCTTCCTTCTCTCACCATCCTTCCTTCTCTCTCTATCTCCTTCTCTCTCTACCTCCTTCTCACTCTACCTCCTTCCTTCTCACTCTACCTCCTTCCTTCTCACTCTACCTCCTTCCTTCTCTCTCTACCTCCTTCCTTCTCTCTCTACCTCCTTCCTTCTCTCACCATCCTTCCTTCTCTCTCTTCCTACTTCCTTCTCTCCCTACCTCCTTCTCTCTCTCCATCTAAATGGCTGCCAAGAGTCATACAGTACATTCAAATGTTAAATACCTGGGAGGTGGTCACAGTCCATTTCCTCCCACATTATTGCTTACTGGGATCATATCTCAACAACCTGGACTCTGTAATAGGGTGATCTGTAAAGAGACCAGATCTCTGTCACCAGGATAGACAATACACTGTTGATCTGTATAGAGACCAGCTATCTCTCTCACCAGGATAGATAGACAATACACTGTTAATCTGTACAGAGACCAGATCTCTGTCACCAGGATAGACAATACACAGCAGTATACTGTAGGTAGGGGTAAAGGATAGATAATAGACAATAACAGCAGTATACTGTAGGTAGGGGTAAAGTGACTAGACAACAGGATATATAATAGACAGTAACAGCAGTATACTGTAGGTAGGGGTAAAGTGACTAGACAACAGGATAGATAATAGACAGTAGCAGCAGTATACTGTAGGTAGGGTTAAAGTGACTAGACAACAGGATAGATAATAGACAGTAACAGCAGTATACTGTAGGTAGGTGTAAAGTGACTAGTCAACAGGATAGATAATAGACAGTAACAGCAGTATACTGTAGGTAGGGGTAAAGTGACTAGACAACAGGATAGAAAATAGACAGTAACAGCAGTATACTGTAGGTAGGGGTAAAGTGACTAGACAACAGGATAGATAATAGACAGTAACAGCAGTATACTGTAGGTAGGGGTAAAGTGACTAGACAACAGGATAGAAATAGACAGTGACAGCAGTATACTGTAGGTAGGGGTAAAGGATAGATAATAGACAATAACAGCAGTATACTGTAGGTAGGGGTAAAGGATAGATAATAGACAGTAACAGCAGTATACTGTAGGTAGGGGTAAAGGATAGATAATAGACAGTAACAGCAGTATACTGTAGGTAGGGGTAAAGGATAGATAATAGACAGTAACAGCAGTATACTGTAGGTAGGGGTAAAGTGACTAGACAACAGGATAGATAATAGACAGTAACAGCAGTATACTGTAGGTAGGGGCAAAGAATAGATCATATACAGTAACAGCAGTATACTGTAGGTAGGTGTAAAGTGACTAGTCAACAGGATAGATAATAGACAGTAACAGCAGTATACTGTAGGTAGGGGTAAAGTGACTAGACAACAGGATAGATAATAGACAGTAACAGCAGTATACTGTAGGTAGGGGTAAAGTGACTATACAACAGGATAGATAATAGACAGTAACAGCAGTATACTGTAGGTAGGGGTAAAGGATAGATAATAGACAGTAACAGCAGTATACTGTAGGTAGGGGTAAAGTGACTAGTCAACAGGATAGATAATAAACAGTAACAGCAGTATACTGTAGGTAGGGGTAAAGTGACTAGACAACAGGATAGATAATAGACAGTAACAGCAGTATACTGTAGGTAGGGGTAAGGAATAGATACAGTGTCTTGCGAAAGTATTCACCCCCTTGGCTTTTTTCCTATTTTGTTGCCTTACAACCTGGAATTTTTTTGGGGGTTTGCATCATTTGATTTACACGACATGCCTATAACTTTGAAGATGCAAAATATGTTTTATTGTGAAACAAACAAGAAACAAGACAAAAAAAACTGAAAACTTGAGCGTACATAACTATTCACCCCCCCAAAGTCACTACTTTGTAGAGCCACCTTTTGAGCAATTACAGCTGCAAGTCTCTTGGGGTATGTCTCTATAAGCTTGGCACATCTAGCCACTGGGATATTTGCCCATTCTTCACTGCAAAACTGCTCCAGCTCATTCAAGTTGGATGGGTTCCACTGATGTACAGCAATCTTTGAGTCATACCACAGATTCACAATTGGATTGAGGTCTGGGCTATGACTCGGACATTCCAAGACATTTAAATGTTTCCCCTTGAACCACTCAAGTGTTGGTTTAGCATTATGCTTAGGGTCATTGTCCTGCTGGAAGGTGAACCTCCGTCCCAGTCCCAAATCTCTGGAAGACTGAAAAAGGTTTCCCTCAAGAATTTCCCTGTATTTAGCGCCATCCATCATTCCTTCAATTGTGACCAGTTTCCCAGTCCCTGCAGATGAAAAACATCCCCAAAGCATGATGCTGCCACCACCATGCTTTACTGTGGGGATGGGGTCCTTGGGGTGATGAGAGGTGTTGGGTTTGTGCCAGACTGTCACGTTCCTGACCTATTTCTGTTAGTTTATGTGTGTTAGTTGGTCAGGACGTGAGGTTGGGTGGGCATTCTATGTTTTCTGTTTCTGTGTTGGTTTTTGGGTTGCCTGGTATGGCTCTTAATTAGAGGCAGGTGTTTGGCGTTCCTCTAATTAAGAGTCATATTTAGGTAGGCGTTGTCACAGTGTTCGTTGTGGGTGAATGTCTTCCGTGTCTGTGTCTGTACACCACGCGGGACTGTTTACGGTTTGTTCGGTTTCTGTAGCCTATGTTCCTATTCGTGCGTTTTTCTTGTTTTATGTAAGTACGTCGTCTAGGTCTGTCTACACCGTTTGTTGTTTTTGTTAGTTTAATCAAGTTCGTGTTTCGTTAATAAAATATGTCTTTTCACTACGCTGCGCCTTGGTTCCCTCAATACTCCTCCTCTTCCGAAGATGAAGAGGAGGAGGAATGCCGTTACAGAATCACCCACCAAAAATCCAGAACCAAGCAGCGGAGTTTTGAGCAACGGGCAAGTAAACAGGACTTGTGGAGTTGGGAGCAAATATTTAACGGAGAAGGACCATGGGCTAAAGTGAATCACCGTCCATGGGAACAGCTGGAGGCAGCTCGGAGAGTGGAGGAAAAGAGAGTGAGGAACCGGAGTTATGAGGGAACGCGTCTTGCACGGAAGCCCAAAAAGCCCGTGAGTAACACCCAAACATTTCTTGGGGGGGGGCTAAGAGGTAGTGGGCCAAGGGCAGGTAGGAGACCTGCGCCCACTTCCCAGGCTTACCGTGGAGAGCGGGAGTACGGGCAGGCGCCGTGTTACGTAGTAGAGCGCACGGTGTCTCCTGTACGAGTGCATAGCCCAGTGCGGGTTATTCCACCTCCCCGCACTGGTAGGGCTAGATTGGGCATTGAGCCAGGTGTCATGAGGCCGGCTCAACGCGTCTGGTCTCCAGTGCGTCTCCTCGGGCCGGCATACATGGCACCTGCCTTACGCATGGTTTCCCCGGTTCGCCTACATAGGCCGGTGCGGGTTATTCCACCTCCCCGCACTGGTCGGGCGACCGGGAGCATTCAACCAGGTAAGGTTGGGCAGGCTCAATGCTCAAGAGAGCCAGTACGCCTCCACGGTCCGGTATTTCCGGCGCCACCTCCCCGCCCCAGCCTAGTACCTACAGTGCCTACACTACGCACTAGGCTACCAGTGCGTCTCCTGAGCCCTGTTCCTCCTCCACGCACTCTCCCTGTAGTGCGTGTATCCAGTTCGGTGCCTCCAGTTCCGGCACCACGCACTAAGCCTCCTGTGCGTCTCCAGAGCCCTGTACACACTGTTTCTTCTCCCACTACTAATCCTGATGTGCTTGCCCTCAGCCCGGTGCCACCAGTGCCGGTACCACGCACCAGGTATAGAGTAGGCTTTGAGAGTCCAGTGTGCCCTGTCCCTGCTCCCCGCACTAGCATGAAGGTGCGTGTCCTTAGCCCGGTGCCTCCAGTTCCGGCACCACGCACCAGGTCTACAGTGCGCCTTATCCGGCCAGAGCCATCCGTCTCCCCAGCGCCATCTGAGCCATCCGTCTCCCCAGCGCCATCTGAGCCATCCGTCTCCCCAGCGCCATCTGAGCCATCCGTCTCCCCAGCGCCATCTGAGCCATCCGTCTCCCCAGCGCCGTCTGAGCCATCCGTCTGCAATGAGCCTGCAAAGCCGCCCGTCTGCCATGAGCCTGCAAAGCCGCCCGTCTGCCATGAGCCTACAGAGCCGTCCGCCAGACAGGAGCCGCTAGAGCCGCCCGCCAGACAGGAGCCGCTAGAGCCGTCCGTCAGACAGGATCTGCCAGAGCCGCCAACCAGACAGGATCTGCCAGAGCCGCCAACCAGACAGGATCTGCCAGAGCCGCCAGCGAGCCATGAGCGGCCAGAGCCGTCAGAGAGCCATGAGCGTCCAGAGCCGTCAGCCTGCCATGAGCGTCGAGAGCCGTCAGCCAGCCATGAGCGTCGAGAGCCGTCAGCCAGCCATGAGCGTCGAGAGCCGTCAGCCAGCCATGAGCGTCGAGAGCCGTCAGCCAGCCATGAGCGTCGAGAGCCGTCAGCCAGCCATGAGCGTCGAGAGCCGTCAGCCAGCCATGAGCGTCGAGAGCCGTCAGCCAGCCATGAGCGTCGAGAGCCGTCAGCCAGCCATGAGCGTCGAGAGCCGTCAGCCAGCCATGAGCGTCGAGAGCCGTCAGCCTGCCATGAGCGTCCAGATTCGTCAGTCAGCCATGAGCTGCCCTTCAGCCAGAAACGGCTATATACCCAGAACTGCCCCTCAGTCCAGAGCTGTCTCTCTGTCCGGAGCTGCCTTTCAGTCCGGAGTTGCCCCTCTATCATGATCTCCCTCTCTATCTTGATCTACCTCTATATTCTGATCTATCCTTCTGTCTGGTGCTATCCCTCTGTCTTGATTTATCCCTCTGTCCCGGTGCTGTCCCTGTCATGGATGTTACTAAGAGAATTTTGTGGGGGTAAGATATGGGTGGACATTTTTAGGGGTAGATGGAGGCTAGGATTGATTATGGTGGGGTGGGGACCTCGCCCGGAGCCTGAGCCACCACCGTGGTCAGATGCCCACCCAGACCCTCCCCTAGACTTTGTGCTGGTGCGCCCGGTGTTCGCACCTTATGGGGGGGGGGGTTATGTCACGTTCCTGACCTATTTCTGTTAGTTTATGTGTTAGTTGGTCAGGACGTGAGGTTGGGTGGGCATTCTATGTTTTCTGTTTCTGTGTTGGTTTTTGGGTTGCCTGGTATGGCTCTTAATTAGAGGCAGGTGTTTGGCGTTCCTCTAATTAAGAGTCATATTTAGGTAGGCGTTGTCACAGTGTTCGTTGTGGGTGATTGTCTTCCGTGTCTGTGTCTGAACACCACGCGGGACTGTTTACGGTTTGTTCGGTTTCTGTAGCCTATGTTCCTATTCGTGCGTTTTTCTTGTTTTATGTAAATACGTCGTCTAGGTCTGTCTACACCGTTTGTTGTTTTTGTTAGTTTAATCAAGTTCGTGTTTCGTTAATAAAATATGTCTTTTCACTACGCTGCGCCTTGGTTCCCTCAATACTCCTCCTCTTCCGAAGATGAAGAGGAGGAGGAATGCCGTTACACAGACATAGCGTTTTCCTTGATAGCCACAAAGCTCAATTGTAATCTCATCTGACCAGAGTACCTTCTTCCATTAGTTTTGGGGAGTCTCCCACATGCCCTTTGGCAAACACCAAACATGTTCGCTTATTTTTTTCTGTCCACTCCTCCGTTAAGCCCAGCTCTGTGGAGTGTACGGCTTAGAGTTGTCCTATGGACAGATACTCCAATCTCCGCTGTGGCGCTTAGCAGCTCCTTCAGGGTTATCTTTGGTATCTTTGCTGCCTCTCTGATTAATGCCCTCCTTGCCTGGTCTGTGAGTTTTTGTGGGCATCCCTCTCTTGGCAGGTTTGTTGTGGTGCCATACTCTTTCACGTCCTTAAGGATGTGGACATCGAGGAACTTGAAGCTCTCGACCTGCTCCACTACAGCCCCTTCGATGTGGATGGGGCGTGCTTGACCCTTCATTTTCTTGTAGTCCACAATCAGATCCTTTGTCTTGCTGACGTTGAGGGAGAGGTTGTTGTCCTGGCACCACACTGTGAGATCTCTGACCACCTCCTTATAGGCTGTCTCATCGTCATTGGTGATCGGGGAGTACAGGAGAGGACTAAGCACGCACCCCTGAGTGCAAAACGTGGTGTGCAATAAAGATTGCATCATCTGTGGATCTTTTGGGCAGATTAAAGTCTAGGGTGTCTGGGTTGATGGTGTTGATGTAAGCCATGACCAGTCTTTCAAGGTTTTTCATGGCTACAGACAGGAGTGCTACAGGGCGATAGATATTAAGACAGGTTAGACGGGTTATGGTGCATATGGGGCTATGGTGATCTGCTTGAATCTGGAGGCTCAACTGTCTTTCGTTTCCTCTTTCTGGTCTCAAGAATTCAGTCCTGGTCCGGTGGAAACAGAACATCAAGAGCTGCTGACTCATTGAATTAGAAATTGACATCCAAATTAGGTTAGTGAACGCTGTTCTGATGTCCAGGAACTGTTTTTGCTACCCAATGAGACAACTAACAACAACTACTAAATAAACCCAATGAGACAACTAACAACAACAACTAAATAAACCCACTGAGACAGCTAACAATAACAACTAAATAAACCCACTGAGACAGCTAACAACAACAACTAAATAAACCCACTGAGACAGCTAACAACAACAACAACTACTAAATAAACCCACTGAGACAGCTAACAACAACTACTAAATAAACCGACTGAGACAACTAACAACAACAACTAAATAACCCCACTGAGACAACTAACAACAACAACAACAACAACTAAATAAACCCACTGAGACAACTAACAACAACTACTAAATAAACCCACTGAGACAGCTAACAACAACAACTAAATAAACCCACTGAGACAACTAACAACAACAACTAAATAACCCCACTGAGACAACTAACAACAACAACAACAACAACTAAATAAACCCACTGAGACAGCTAACAACAACAACAACAACTAAATAAACCCACTGAGACAGCTAACAACAACAACTACAACTAAATAAACCCACTGAGACAGCTAACAACAACAACTACAACTAAATAAACCCACTGAGACAGCTAACAACAACAACAACAACTAAATAAACCCACTGAGACAGCTAACAACAACAACTAAATAAACCCACTGAGACAACTAACAACAACTACTAAATAAACCCACTGAGACAACTAACAACAACTACTAAATAAACCCACTGAGACAGCTAACAACAAATACTAAATAAACCCACTGAGACAACTAACAACAACTACTAAATAAACCCACTGAGACAGCTAACAACTAACAACAACAACTAAATAAACCCACTGAGACAGCTAACGACTACAACTTAATAAACCCACTGAGACAGCTAACAACAACTACTAAATAAACCCACTGAGACAGCTAACAACAACAACTAAATAAACCCACTGAGACAGCTAACAACAACTACTAAATAAACCCACTGAGACAGCTAACGACTACAACTAAATAAACCCACTGAGACAACTAACAACAACTACTAAATAAACCCACTGAGACAGCTAACAACAACAACAACTACTAAATAAACCCACTGAGACAACTAACAACAACTACTAAATAAACCCACTGAGACAGCTAACAACAACAACTAAATAAACCCACTGAGACAGCTAACAACAACAACAACTACTAAATAAACCCACTGAGACAGCTAACAACAACAACTAAATAAACCCACTGAGACAACTAACAACAACTACTAAATAAACCCACTGAGACAACTAACAACAACTAAATAAACCCACTGAGACAACTAACAACAACTACTAAATAAACCCACTGAGACAACTAACAACAACTAAATAAACCCACTGAGACAACTAACAACAACTACTAAATAAACCCACTGAGACAGCTAACAACAACTACTAAATAAACCCACTGAGACAGCTAACAGCAACAACAACTACTAAATAAACCCACTGAGACAGCTAACAACAACAACAACTACTAAATAAACCCACTGAGACAACTAACAACAACTACTAAATAAACCCACTGAGACAGCTAACAACAACAACAACTACTAAATAAACCCACTGAGACAGCTAACGACTACAACTAAATAAACCCACTGAGACAACTAACAACAACTACTAAATAAACCCACTGAGACAGCTAACGACTACAACTAAATAAACCCACTGAGACAGCTAACAACAACAACTAAATAAACCCACTGAGACAACTAACAACAACAACTAAATAAACCCACTGAGACAGCTAACAACAACTACTAAATAAACCCACTGAGACAACTAACAACAACAACAACTACTAAATAAACCCAATGAGACAGCTAACAACAACAACAACTACTAAATAAACCCACTGAGACAACTAACAACAACTACTAAATAAACCCACTGAGACAGCTAACAACAACTACTAAATAAACCCAATGAGACAGCTAACAACAACAACTAAATAAACCCACTGAGACAGCTAACAACAACAACTAAATAAACCCACTGAGACAGCTAACAACAACTACTAAATAAACCCACTGAGACAACTAACAATAACTACTAAATAAACCCAATGAGACAGCTAACAACAACTACTAAATAAACCCAATGAGACAGCTAACAACAACAACTAAATAAACCCACTGAGACAGCTAACAACAACAACTAAATAAACCCACTGAGACAGCTAACAACAACTACTAAATAAACCCACTGAGACAGCTAACAACAACAACTAAATAAACCCACTGAGACAGCTAACAACAACTACTAAATAAACCCACTGAGACAGCTAACAACAAATACTAAATAAACCCACTGAGACAACTAACAACAACTACTAAATAAACCCACTGAGACAGCTAACAACTAACAACAACAACTAAATAAACCCACTGAGACAGCTAACGACTACAACTTAATAAACCCACTGAGACAGCTAACAACAACTACTAAATAAACCCACTGAGACAGCTAACAACAACAACTAAATAAACCCACTGAGACAGCTAACAACAACTACTAAATAAACCCACTGAGACAGCTAACAACAACTACTAAATAAACCCACTGAGACAGCTAACAACAACAACAACTAAATAAACCCACTGAGACAGCTAACAACAACTACTAAATAAACCCACTGAGACAGCTAACAACAACTACTAAATAAACCCACTGAGACAACTAACAACAACAACTAAATAAACCCACTGAGACAACTAACAACAACTACTAAATAAACCCACTGAGACAGCTAACAACAACAACTAAATAAACCCACTGAGACAGCTAACAACAACAACTAAATAAACCCACTGAGACAACTAACAACAACAACAACTACTAAATAAACCCACTGAGACAGCTAACAACAACAACTAAATAAACCCACTGAGACAGCTAACAACAACTACTAAATAAACCCACTGAGACAGCTAACAACAACAACTAAATAAACCCACTGAGACAGCTAACAACAACTACTAAATAAACCCAATGAGACAGCTAACAACTAACAACAACTACTAAATAAACCCACTGAGACAGCTAACAACTAACAACAACAACTAAATAAACCCACTGAGACAGCTAACAACAACTACTAAATAAACCCACTGAGACAGCTAACAACAACAACTAAATAAACCCACTGAGACAACTAACAACAACAACTACTAAATTAACCCACTGAGACAGCTAACAACAACTACTAAATAAACCCACTGAGACAGCTAACAACAACTACTAAATAAACCCACTGAGACAACTAACAACAACAACAACAACTAAATAAACCCACTGAGACAGCTAACAACAACAACTACTAAATAAACCCACTGAGACAGCTAACAACAACAACTAAATAAACCCACTGAGACAGCTAACAACAACAACAACAACTAAATAAACCCACTGAGACAGCTAACAACAACAACTAAATAAACCCACTGAGACAGCTAACAACAACAACAACTAAATAAACCCACTGAGACAGCTAACAACAACTACTAAATAAACCCACTGAGACAGCTAACAACAACTACTAAATAAACCCACTGAGACAGCTAACAACAACAACTAAATAAACCCACTGAGACAACTAACAACAACAACTAAATAAACCCACTGAGACAACTAACAACAACAACTAAATAAACCCACTGAGACAACTAACAACAACAACAACAACTAAATAAACCCACTGAGACAACTAACAACAACTACTAAATAAACCCACTGAGACAACTAACAACAACAACAACAACAACTAAATAAACCCACTGAGACAACTAACAACAACAACTAAATAAACCCACTGAGACAACTAACAACAACAACAACAACTAAATAAACCCACTGAGACAACTAACAACAACAACTAAATAAACCCACTGAGACAGCTAACAACAACAACAACTAAATAAACCCACTGAGACAGCTAACAACAACTACTAAATAAACCCACTGAGACAGCTAACAACAACTACTAAATAAACCCACTGAGACAGCTAACAACAACTACTAAATAAACCCACTGAGACAACTAACAACAACAACAAATACTAAATAAACCCACTGAGACAGCTAACAACAACAACTAAATAAACCCACTGAGACAACTAACAACAACTACTAAATAACCCCACTGAGACAGCTAACAACAACAACTAAATAAACCCACTGAGACAACTAACAACAACAACAACAACAACTGAATAAACCCACTGAGACAACTAACAACAACAACTAAATAAACCCACTGAGACAACTAACAACAACAACAACTACTAAATAAACCCACTGAGACAGCTAACAACAACAACTAAATAAACCCACTGAGACAGCTAACAACAACTACTAAATAAACCCACTGAGACAGCTAACAACAACAACTAAATAAACCCACTGAGACAGCTAACAACAACAACTAAATAAACCCACTGAGACAGCTAACAACAACAACTAAATAAACCCACTGAGACAGCTAACAACAACAACTAAATAAACCCACTGAGACAGCTAACAACAACAACAACAACTAAATAAACCCACTGAGACAGCTAACAACAACTACTAAATAAACCCACTGAGACAGCTAACAACAACTACTAAATAAACCCACTGAGACAGCTAACAACAACTACTAAATAAACCCACTGAGACAGCTAACAACAACAACTAAATAAACCCACTGAGACTGCTAACAACAACAACTACTAAATAAACCCACTGAGACAGCTAACAACAACAACTAAATAAACCCACTGAGACAGCTAACAACAACAACTAAATAAACCCACTGAGACAGCTAACAACAACTACTAAATAAACCCACTGAGACAGCTAACAACAACTACTAAATAAACCCACTGAGACAGCTAACAACAACTACTAAATAAACCCACTGAGACAGCTAACAACAACAACTAAATAAACCCACTGAGACAGCTAACAACAACTACTAAATAAACCCACTGAGACAGCTAACAACAAATACTAAATAAACCCACTGAGACAACTAACAACAACTACTAAATAAACCCACTGAGACAGCTAACAACTAACAACAACAACTAAATAAACCCACTGAGACAGCTAACGACTACAACTTAATAAACCCACTGAGACAGCTAACAACAACTACTAAATAAACCCACTGAGACAGCTAACAACAACAACTAAATAAACCCACTGAGACAGCTAACAACAACTACTAAATAAACCCACTGAGACAGCTAACAACAACTACTAAATAAACCCACTGAGACAGCTAACAACAACAACAACTAAATAAACCCACTGAGACAGCTAACAACAACTACTAAATAAACCCACTGAGACAGCTAACAACAACTACTAAATAAACCCACTGAGACAACTAACAACAACAACTAAATAAACCCACTGAGACAACTAACAACAACTACTAAATAAACCCACTGAGACAGCTAACAACAACAACTAAATAAACCCACTGAGACAGCTAACAACAACAACTAAATAAACCCACTGAGACAACTAACAACAACAACAACTACTAAATAAACCCACTGAGACAGCTAACAACAACAACTAAATAAACCCACTGAGACAGCTAACAACAACTACTAAATAAACCCACTGAGACAGCTAACAACAACAACTAAATAAACCCACTGAGACAGCTAACAACAACTACTAAATAAACCCACTGAGACAGCTAACAACTAACAACAACTACTAAATAAACCCACTGAGACAGCTAACAACTAACAACAACAACTAAATAAACCCACTGAGACAGCTAACAACAACTACTAAATAAACCCACTGAGACAGCTAACAACAACAACTAAATAAACCCACTGAGACAACTAACAACAACAACTACTAAATTAACCCACTGAGACAGCTAACAACAACTACTAAATAAACCCACTGAGACAGCTAACAACAACTACTAAATAAACCCACTGAGACAACTAACAACAACAACAACAACTAAATAAACCCACTGAGACAGCTAACAACAACAACTACTAAATAAACCCACTGAGACAGCTAACAACAACAACTAAATAAACCCACTGAGACAGCTAACAACAACAACAACAACTAAATAAACCCACTGAGACAGCTAACAACAACAACTAAATAAACCCACTGAGACAGCTAACAACAACAACAACTAAATAAACCCACTGAGACAGCTAACAACAACTACTAAATAAACCCACTGAGACAGCTAACAACAACTACTAAATAAACCCACTGAGACAGCTAACAACAACAACTAAATAAACCCACTGAGACAACTAACAACAACAACTAAATAAACCCACTGAGACAACTAACAACAACAACTAAATAAACCCACTGAGACAACTAACAACAACAACAACAACTAAATAAACCCACTGAGACAACTAACAACAACTACTAAATAAACCCACTGAGACAACTAACAACAACAACAACAACAACTAAATAAACCCACTGAGACAACTAACAACAACAACTAAATAAACCCACTGAGACAACTAACAACAACAACAACAACTAAATAAACCCACTGAGACAACTAACAACAACAACTAAATAAACCCACTGAGACAGCTAACAACAACAACAACTAAATAAACCCACTGAGACAGCTAACAACAACTACTAAATAAACCCACTGAGACAGCTAACAACAACTACTAAATAAACCCACTGAGACAGCTAACAACAACTACTAAATAAACCCACTGAGACAACTAACAACAACAACAAATACTAAATAAACCCACTGAGACAGCTAACAACAACAACTAAATAAACCCACTGAGACAACTAACAACAACTACTAAATAACCCCACTGAGACAGCTAACAACAACAACTAAATAAACCCACTGAGACAACTAACAACAACAACAACAACAACTAAATAAACCCACTGAGACAACTAACAACAACAACTAAATAAACCCACTGAGACAACTAACAACAACAACAACTACTAAATAAACCCACTGAGACAGCTAACAACAACAACTAAATAAACCCACTGAGACAGCTAACAACAACTACTAAATAAACCCACTGAGACAGCTAACAACAACAACTAAATAAACCCACTGAGACAGCTAACAACAACAACTAAATAAACCCACTGAGACAGCTAACAACAACAACTAAATAAACCCACTGAGACAGCTAACAACAACAACTAAATAAACCCACTGAGACAGCTAACAACAACAACAACAACTAAATAAACCCACTGAGACAGCTAACAACAACTACTAAATAAACCCACTGAGACAGCTAACAACAACTACTAAATAAACCCACTGAGACAGCTAACAACAACTACTAAATAAACCCACTGAGACAGCTAACAACAACAACTAAATAAACCCACTGAGACTGCTAACAACAACAACTACTAAATAAACCCACTGAGACAGCTAACAACAACAACTAAATAAACCCACTGAGACAGCTAACAACAACAACTAAATAAACCCACTGAGACAGCTAACAACAACAACAACAACTAAATAAACCCACTGAGACAGCTAACAACAACAACAACAACTAAATAAACCCACTGAGACAGCTAACAACAACAACAACAACTAAATAAACCCACTGAGACAGCTAACAACAACTACTAAATAAACCCACTGAGACAGCTAACAACAACAACAACTACTAAATAAACCCACTGAGACAGCTAACAACAACAACTAAATAAACCCACTGAGACAGCTAACAACAACAACTAAATAAACCCACTGAGACAGCTAACAACAACAACAACAACTAAATAAACCCACTGAGACAGCTAACAACAACAACTAAATAAACCCAATGAGACAGCTAACAACAACAACTAAATAAACCCACTGAGACAGCTAACAACAACAACAACTAAATAAACCCACTGAGACAGCTAACAACAACAACTAAATAAACCCACTGAGACAGCTAACAACAACTACTAAATAAACCCACTGAGACAGCTAACAACAACTACTAAATAAACCCACTGAGACAGCTAACAACAACAACAACTAAATAAACCCACTGAGACAACTAACAACAACTACTAAATAAACCCACTGAGACAGCTAACAACAAATACTAAATAAACCCACTGAGACAACTAACAACAACAACTAAATAAACCCACTGAGACAGCTAACAACAACAACTAAATAAACCCACTGAGACAACTAACAACAACAACAACAACTAAATAAACCCACTGAGACAACTAACAACAACAACTAAATAAACCCACTGAGACAGCTAACAACAACAACTAAATAAACCCACTGAGACAACTAACAACAACAACTAAACAAACCCACTGAGACAGCTAACAACAACAACTAAATAAACCCACTGAGACAGATAACAACAAATACTAAATAAACCCACTGAGACAGCTAACAACAACAACTAAATAAACCCACTGAGACAACTAACAACAACAACTAAATAAACCCACTGAGACAACTAACAACAACAACTAAATAAACCCACTGAGACAGCTAACAACAACTACTAAATAAACCCACTGAGACAGCTAACAACAACACCAACTACTAAATAAACCCACTGAGACAACTAACAACAACAACTAAATAAACCCACTGAGACAGCTAACAACAACTACTAAATAAACCCACTGAGACAGCTAACGACAACTACTAAACAAACCCACTGAGACAACTAACAACAACTACTAAACAAACCCACTGAGACAACTAACAACAACTACTAAACAAACCCACTGAGACAACTAACAACAACAACAACTAAATAAACCCACTGAGACAGCTAACAACAACAACTAAATAAACCCACTGAGACAGCTAACAACAACAACTAAATAAACCCACTGAGACAGCTAACAACAACAACAACAACTACTAAATAAACCCACTGAGACAGCTAACAACAACTACTAAACAAACCCACTGAGACAACTAACAACAACTACTAAACAAACCCACTGAGACAACTAACAACAACAACAACAACAACAACTAAATAAACCCACTGAGACAACTAACAACAACAACTAAATAAACCCACTGAGACAACTAACAACAACAACAACAACAACAACTAAACAAACCCACTGAGACAACTAACAACAACAACAACAACAACAACTAAACAAACCCACTGAGACAACTAACAACAACTACTAAACAAACCCACTGAGACAGCTAACAACAACAACAACAACAACAACTAAATAAACCCACTGAGACAACTAACAACAACAACTAAATAAACCCACTGAGACAGCTAACATCAACAACTTAATAAACCCACTGAGACAGCTAACAACAACAACAACAACTAAATAAACCCACTGAGACAACTAACAACAACTACTAAACAAACCCACTGAGACAACTAACGACAACTACTAAACAAACCCACTGAGACAACTAACAACAACTACTAAACAAACCCACTGAGACAACTAACGACAACTACTAAACAAACCCACTGAGACAACTAACGACAACTACTAAACAAACCCACTGAGACAACTAACAACAACTACTAAATAAACCCACTGAGACAACTAACAACAACAACTAAACAAACCCACTGAGACAACTAACAACAACTACTAAACAAACCCACTGAGACAACTAACGACAACTACTAAACAAACCCACTGAGACAACTAACAACAACTACTAAACAAACCCACTGAGACAACTAACGACAACTACTAAACAAACCCACTGAGACAGCTAACAACAACAACTAAATAAACCCACTGAGACAACTAACGACAACTACTAAACAAACCCACTGAGACAACTAACAACAACTACTAAACAAACCCACTGAGACAACTAACAACAACTACTAAACAAACCCACTGAGACAGCTAACAACAACAACAACAACAACAACTAAATAAACCCACTGAGACAGCTAACAACAACTACTAAATAAACCCACTGAGACAGCTAACAACAACAACTAAATAAACCCACTGAGACAGCTAACAACAACAACAACAACAACAACTAAATAAACCCACTGAGACAACTAACAACAACAACTAAATAAACCCACTGAGACAGCTAACAACAACAACAACAACTAAATAAACCCACTGAGACAGCTAACAACAACAACAACAACTAAATAAACCCACTGAGACAGCTAACAACAACAAAAACAACTAAATAAACCCACTGAGACAACTAACAACAACAAAAACAACTAAATAAACCCACTGAGACAACTAACAACAACTACTAAATAAACCCACTGAGACAGCTAACAACAACTACTAAATAAACCCACTGAGACAGCTAACAACAACAAAAACAACTAAATAAACCCACTGAGACAACTAACAACAACTACTAAATAAACCCACTGAGACAGCTAACAACAACTACTAAATAAACCCACTGAGACAACTAACAAAAACAACTAAATAAACCCACTGAGACAACTAACAACAACTACTAAATAAACCCACTGAGACAGCTAACAACAACTACTAAATAAACCCACTGAGACAACTAACAACAACTACTAAATAAACCCACTGAGACAGCTAACAACAACAACTAAATAAACCCACTGAGACAGCTAACAACAACAACTAAATAAACCCACTGAGACAGCTAACAACAACAACTAAATAAACCCACTGAGACAGCTAACAACAACAACAACAACTAAATAAACCCACTGAGACAGCTAACAACAACAACTAAATAAACCCACTGAGACAGCTAACAACAACAACTAAATAAACCCACTGAGACAGCTAACAACAACAACAACAACTAAATAAACCCACTGAGACAGCTAACAACAACAACTAAATAAACCCACTGAGACAGCTAACAACAACAACTAAATAAACCCACTGAGACAACTAACAACAACAACAACAACTAAATAAACCCACTGAGACAACTAACAACAACTAAATAAACCCACTGAGACAGCTAACAGCAACAACTATATAAACCCACTGAGACAGCTAACAACAACTACTTGCGTTTTTTGGGAATGTGGGGTTGTGGTGTGTTGTGTGTTTGAGTGAGTACTGTATGTATGAGTGTACGAGTGCATTTATTTTTTTCTCAGCCAGGTCACCCGGGATACAAGTCAGTTGAGAACAAGCTCTGATTTACAACGACTGCCTACCCCGACCAAACCCAGACGACGCTGGGCCAATTGTGAGCCGCCCGATGGGGACTCCCAATCACGGCCGGATGTGATACAGCCTGGATTCAAACCAGGGACTGTAGTGATGCTTCTTACACTGAGATGCAGAGACTTAGACCCTTGCGCTACTCGGGAGCTCAACTACTTTACTAGATAAATGTCATATTGTAAGGCTTCCCTAATAACCCTTTTCATGACGCCGCTTGCAGCCATGTGAGTGACTGGAACTAGCCATGAATATCTAAATGTCTTACCTGTGATGAAATATATTTCAACACACATACAGTTGAAGTCGGAAGTTTACATACACTTAGGTTGAAGTCATTTAAAACTCCCTTTTTAAACCACTCCACAAATTTCTTGTTAACAAATTATAGTTTTGGCAAGTTGGTTAGGACATCTACTTTGTGCATGACACAAGTCATTTTTCCAGCAATTGTTTACAGACAGATTATTTCACGTATAGCTCACTGTATCACAATTCCAGTGGGTCATAAGTTTACATACAGTAAGTTGACTGTGCCTTTAAACAGCTTGGAAAATTCCAGAAAATGATGTCATGGCTTTAGAAGTTTCTGAATGGCTAATAGACATCATTTGAGTCAATTGGAGGTGTACCTGTGGATGTATTTCAAGGCCTACCTTCAAACTCAGTGCCTCTTTTCTTGACATCATGGGAAAATCAATAGCAATCAGCCAAGAACTAAGTCTGGTTCATCCTTGGGAGTAATTTCCAAATGCCTGAAGGTACCACGTTCTTCTATACAAACAATAGTACGCAAGTATAAACACCATGGGACCACGCAGCCGTCACACAGGTCAGGAAGGAGACTTGTTCTGTCTCCTAGAGATTAATGTACTTTGGTGAGAAAAGTGCAAATCAATCCCAGAACAACAGCAAAGGACCGTGGGAAGATGCTGGAGGAAACAGGTACAAAAGTATCTATATCCACAGTAAAACGAGTCCTATATTGACATAACATGAAAGGCCGCTCAGCAAGGAAGAAGCCACTGCACCAAAACCGCCATAAAAAAGCCAGACTACGATTTGCAACTGCACATGGGGACAAAGATTGAACTTCTTGGAGAAGTGTCCACTGGCCCGATGAAACAAAAATTAAACTGTTTGGTCATAATGACCATCTTTAGGTTTGGAAGAAAAAGGGGGTGGCTTGCAAGCCGAAGAACACCATCCCAACCGTGAAGCAGAGGGGTGGCAGCATCATGTTGTGGGGCTGATTTGCTGCAGGAGGGACTGGTGCACTTCACAAAATAGATGGCTTCATGAGAAAGGGAAATTATATGGATATATTGAAGCAACATCTCAAGACATCAGTCAGGAAGTTATTAAAGCTTGGTCGCAAATGGGTCTTCCAAATGGACAATGACCCCAAGCATACTTCCAAAGTTGTGGCAAAATGGCTTAAGGACATCAAAGTCAAGGTATTGGAATGGCCATCACAAAGCCCTGACCTCAATCCTATAGAAAATATGTGGGCAGAACTGAAAAAGCATGTGCGAGCAAGGAGGCCTACAAACCTGACTCAGTTACACCAGCTCTGTCAGGAGGAATGGGCCAAAATCCACCAAACATATTGTGGGAAGCTTGTGGAAGGCTACCCGTTTCAAGTTAAACCATTTAAAGCCAATGCTACCAAATACTAATTGAGTGTACGTAAACTTCTGACCCACTGGGAATGTGATGAAATAAATAAAATATATAAAAGCTGAAATAAATAATTATCTCTACTATTATTCTGACATTTCACATTCTTAAAATAAAGTGTTGATCCTAACTGACCTAAGAGAGGGAATTTTTACTAGGATTAATTGTCAGGAATTGTGAAAAGCTGAGTTTAAATGTATTTGGATAAGGTGTATGTAAACTTCCGACTAAAACCGTGTATAGCTATGGACCTCACCTTTCCCACGCCTAGTATCCTGAAGCCACACTTCTTACAGTCTCTATTCCACTAACTGGATGAAGCATTGTGAACTGTAGTTCAGGAGTTTTTTACCTAGTTTCACCATGAACAACACAGCAGGTTTTCGGGAAGGTTTTGTTATTTCTGTATAACTAAAAATCAACAAAGAAATGTGCTCTTTTACAGTCTGGTTCAATGGGGGAGACTGTTTTCCCCAATTCGTGGCTGTGGCCGAGGGGAATTCCATGTTATATTCAACTTTTAGTGTAGCTTGGGGTCAGCTGCCCTTCTACAGTGTTTGTTTGCATTTGTGTGTGTGTGTGTGTGTGTGGGGAGAGGGGGTTGTGTGACTGTGTGTGTGTGTGGGGGGGGGGGGTTATGTGACTGTGTGTGTGTGGGGGGTTGTGTGACTGTGTGTGTGGGGAGGGGGGGTTGTGTGACTGTGTGTGTGGGGAGAGGGGGGGGTGTGACTGTATGTGTGGAGAGAGGGGGGGGGGGTGTGACTGTATGTGTGGAGAGAGGGGGGGGGGTGTGACTGTGTGTGTGGGGAGAGGGGTGTGTGTGACTGTGTGTGTGGGGAGAGGGGGGATGTGTGACTGTGTGTGTGTGGGGTGGTGTGTGACTGCGTGTGTGGGGAGAGGGGGGGGTTGTGTGACTGTGTATGTGTGGGGAGAAGGAGGGGGAGTGACTGTGTGTGTGGGGAGAGGGGGGGGATGTGTGACTGTGTGTGTGTGGGGGGATTGTGTGACTGTGTGTGTGGGGGGAGGGAGGGGGGGTGACTGTGTGTGTGGGGAGAGGGGGATTGTGTGACTGTGTGTGTGGGGGGAGGGAGGGGGGGTGACTGTGTGTGTGTGTGGGGAGGGGGGGGATGTGTGACTGTGTGGGGGGGGGGGGGGGTTATGTGACTGTGTGTGTGTGGGGGGATTGTGTGACTGTGTGTGTGTGGGGAGAGGGGGGGGGTTGTGACTGTCTGTGGGGGGGGGGGGGGGGGTTGTGTGACTGTGTGTGGGGGGAGGGGGGGTTGTGTGACTGTGTGTGTGGGGAGAGGGGAGAGGGGGGGGGGTTGTGTGACTGTGTGTGTGTGGGGGGATTGTGTGACTGTGTGTGTGGGGAGAGGGGGGGTTGTGTGACTGTGTGTGTGTGGGGGGGTTGTGTGACTGTGTGTGTGGGGAGAGGGGAGAGGGGGGGTTGTGTGACTGTGTGTGTGTGGGGGGATTGTGTGACTGTGTGTGTGGGGAGAGGGTGGGTTGTGTGACTGTGTGTGAGGGGAGAGGGGGGGGGTTGTGTTCATCTGTCCTTTGATGAATTAACTGTTTATTCCTCTCCCCTCACACCTTGCTGTGTTTAATCTCCTATATCTGAACACCTTCACAATCATTCACACACACACACACACGCACGCACGCACACACGCACACACACACACACACACACACACACACACACACACACACACACACACACACACACACACACACACACACACACACACACACACACACACACACACACACACACACACACACACACACACACACACACACACACACGCGTACGCATGACACAAAGTACCCAAAATCAGAGGAATCTGAAAATAAACAAACATCATGGTATTTGCTTTGTTCTTATGCATTTGTTTTCTCAGAGAAGAAAAGTCAACAGGAGTTTGGTATCAAATCACAAAGCCACCATGAGTTTCATGTCAAAGTAAAAAAAAATAAACGAGTCATTCTCTCTGCCTCTGTTTGTTGTTTGCTTGAGAAATGTCAGAGACTATATAGTCAAATAAAATAAAAATAAAATAGGACAGACTACGCCATGTTGCCTGCCGTCACGTCAAACGTCTCCAGTTTCTTTTGGAGCTTGCTATAAAACAAGTAGAGTGTGTCACCGTGCTAGACAGGGACACATTCTACTCTTCATCTTTATTGTCTTTGATTGATCTCTCTTGTCTTTTAGACACAAGATTTTACATCCTTTTTTGAAGCCATAAAATTGGAGACCCTGCCAGAATTTTTTTTTAAAAATACGAGCTAAATGTTTATTTCCTGTATTCTACTGCAAAACAACGTCTGGAAAATACAGCTAGTAGTCATTTCTTCCTCATGTCATTGTGTATTCAGTAGTATATTGAGGGCTTTACATTTTGAACGAGCATCTATATACTGTATAATTGATGCCAGACAGAGTCAAATAAATGTCAATTGTTTCTGTATATTGACTGTGTTTATCATTCAAAGGCTGTACTGTAGAGCTGATGCCTTGTCTCACGTAATGTTAAGCTTTGGGACACACTGTGAGAATGACTCTGTGAGTGAAATTGTGTGTGTGTGTGTTTGGTGCGTGCGTGCGTGTGTGTGTGTGTGTGTGCGTGTGTGTGGGCATGTCTGCTCATACCATTTTGGTCATCCTGCTTTTAACAGTATCTCCTGTTTGAGGATTAACAGGTCCTGACAACTGCAAACATTTGCGTTTCCTTGTCTTGCTGAGATTGCAGACGGAGGAGCAATAGGCTTCCAGGGACATCCAGAAAATTGCATTTGAGACGGAAAAGAAAGAGGTGTGACAAGAGATCCCTTAACTGTGCAATTTACACTGAGTATATCAAACATTAGGAGCACCTTCCTAATATTGAGTTGCACCCCCCCCCCCCTACCCCTTTTTGCACTTTGAACAGCCTCAACTTGTAAGGGCATGGACTCAACAAGGTGTCGAAAGCGTTCCACAGGGATGCTGGCCAATTTTGACTTCAAAGCTTCCCACAGTTCTGTCATGTTTGCTGGATGTTTTCATTTAAATCGTTGCGATGTAACTGGCAATAGCCAGTTGTTAGTTCTGAGGTTCTGAAGTTGCTAACCAAACAGACTGGTTGTTAGTTCTGAGGTTCTGAAGTTGCTAACCAAACAGGCTGGTTGTTAGTTCTGAGGTTCTGAAGTTGCTAACCAAACCAGCTGGTTGTTAGTTCTGAGGTTCTGAAGTTGCTAACCAAACAGACTGGTTGTTAGTTCTGAGGTTCTGAAGTTGCTAACCAAACAGACTGGTTGTTAGTTCTGAGGTTCTAAAGTTGCTAACCAAACAGACTGGTTGTTAGTTCTGACGTTCTGAAGTTGCTAACCAAACAGACTGGTTGTTAGTTCTGAGGTTCTGAAGTTGCTAACCAAACAGACTTGTTGTTAGTTCTGAGGTTCTGAAGTTGCTAACCAAACCAGCTTGTTGTTAGTTCTGAGGTTCTGAAGTTGCTAACCAAACCAGCTGGTTGTTAGTTCTGAGGTTCTGAAGTTGCTAACCAAACAGACTTGTTGTTAGTTCTGAGGTTCTGAAGTTGCTAACCAAACAGACTGGTTGTTAGTTCTGAGGTTCTAAAGTTGCTAACCAAACAGGCTTGTTGTTAGTTCTGAGGTTCTGAAGTTGCTAACCAAACAGACTGGTTGTTAGTTCTGAGGTTCTGAAGTTGCTAACCAAACAGGCTTGTTGTTAGTTCTGAGGTTCTGAAGTTGCTAACCAAACAGACTGGTTGTTAGTTCTGAGGTTCTGAAGTTGCTAACCAAACAGGCTGGTTGTTAGTTCTGAGGTTCTGAAGTTGCTAACCAAACAGACTGGTTGTTAGTTCTGAGGTTCTGAAGTTGCTAACCAAACAGACTGGTTGTTAGTTCTGAGGTTCTGAAGTTGCTAAACAAACAGGCTGGTTGTTAGTTCTGAGGTTCTGAAGTTGCTAACCAAACAGACTGGTTGTTAGTTCTGAGGTTCTGAAGTTGCTAACCAAACCAGCTGGTTGTTAGTTCTGAGGTTCTGAAGTTGCTAACCAAACAGACTGGTTGTTAGTTCTGAGGTTCTGAAGTTGCTAACCAAACAGACTGGTTGTTAGTTCTGAGGTTCTAAAGTTGCTAACCAAACAGGCTGGTTGTTAGTTCTGAGGTTCTGAAGTTGCTAACCGAACAGACTGGTTGTTAGTTCTGAGGTTCTGAAGTTGCTAACCAAACAGACTGGTTGTTAGTTCTGAGGTTCTAAAGTTGCTAACCAAACAGGCTGGTTGTTAGTGCTGAGGTTCTAAAGTTGCTAACCAAACAGACTGGTTGTTAGTTCTGAGGTTCTAAAGTTGCTAACCAAACAGACTGGTTGTTAGTTCTGAGGTTCTAAAGTTGCTAACCAAACAGGCTGGATGTTAGTTCTGAGGTTCTAAAGTTGCTAACCAAACAGACTGGTTGTTAGTTCTGAGGTTCTAAAGTTGCTAACCAAACAGACTGGTTGTTAGTTCTGAGGTTCTAAAGTTGCTAACCAAACAGACTGGTTGTTAGTTCTGAGGTTCTGAAGTTGCTAACCAAACAGACTGGTTGTTAGTTCTGAGGTTCTAAAGTTGCTAACCAAACAGACTGGTTGTTAGTTCTGAGGTTCTAAAGTTGCTAACCAAACAGACTGGTTGTTAGTTCTGAGGTTCTGAAGTTGCTAACCAAACAGACTGGTTGTTAGTTCTGAGGTTCTGAAGTTGCTAACCAAACAGACTGGTTGTTAGTTCTGAGGTTCTAAAGTTGCTAACCAAACAGACTGGTTGTTAGTTCTGAGGTTCTGAAGTTGCTAACCAAACCAGCTGGTTGTTAGTTCTGAGGTTCTGAAGTTGCTAACCAAACAGACTGGTTGTTAGTTCTGAGGTTCTGAAGTTGCTAACCAAACAGACTGGTTGTTAGTTCTGAGGTTCTGAAGTTGCTAACCAAACAGGCTGGTTGTTAGTTCTGAGGTTCTGAAGTTGCTAACCAAACAGACTTGTTGTTAGTTCTGAGGTTCTGAAGTTGCTAACCAAACAGACTGGTTGTTAGTTCTGAGGTTCTGAAGTTGCTAACCAAACAGACTGGTTGTTAGTTCTGAGGTTCTGAAGTTGCTAACCAAGCAGACTGGTTGTTAGTTCTGAGGTTCTGAAGTTGCTAACCAAACAGGCTGGTTGTTAGTTCTGAGGTTCTGAAGTTGCTAACCAAACAGACTGGTTGTTAGTTCTGAGGTTCTGAAGTTGCTAACCAAACAGACTGGTTGTTAGTTCTGAGGTTCTGAAGTTGCTAACCAAACAGGCTGGTTGTTAGTTCTGAGGTTCTGAAGTTGCTAACCAAACCAGCTGGTTGTTAGTTCTGAGGTTCTGAAGTTGCTAACCAAACAGACTGGTTGTTAGTTCTGAGGTTCTGAAGTTGCTAACCAAACAGACTGGTTGTTAGTTCTGAGGTTCTGAAGTTGCTAACCAAGGTGGTTAATTATTTTAGAATGTTCTGATCCAGTCTTTCATTCCATTCAGCTAAACAAATCATTGTCTTGACATTCATGACAAGGACAAGAACTTCAATAAATAATGATTTAATAAAATAATTAATAAAGAAGCAACAAGATTTTCAGCAAATATGTGTTTTGAGAAATAATGTATAAACATGCAACAGCCAGCTGATTGTCAAGTCAATAAGATAGTTATAGAGGGTAGCTAGGCTTAGCAGTACTTCTACATTCCTAGCTAGATACCCAAATAAAGCAAAAGAGAAATACAAACACATTTTCCAAAAATGCGTTCCAAATGACACCCTATTCCCTATATAGTGTATTACTTTTGAAAAGAGCCTATAAGACTTTTTGCAAAGGTAGTGCACAATTTGGGATATATCCTAGCTTCATCAGTTCTCTCAAAAAACACCCCAAAGGGCCCTTCCTCTTTAAAGATTCATCTGAGTCCAACACCAGCTTTGTTCCCCACATGCAAGACTTGTCAGTGACAGACTTTCAAATCTCGCGTTTTGGAGAAAAACATCCTTTAATTTCATTCTTTGTCTATTTTTAGTGGAGTATTTTTTATTCAGATGACAGAGCCATCCATACTGTCTGTCTCTTTACTCTCTTCTCCTCATACTGTCTGTCTCTTTACTCTCTCCTCCTCATACTGTCTGTCTCTTTATTCTCTCCTCCTCATACTGTGTGTCTCTTTATTCTCTCCTCCTCATACTATCTGTCTCTTTAATCTCTCCTCCTCATACTGTCTGTCTCTTTATTCTCTCCTCATCATACTGTCTGTCTCTTTAATCTCTCCTCCTCCTCATACTGTCTGTCTCTTTATTCTCACCTCCTCCTCATACTGTCTGTCTCTTTATTCTCTCCTCATCATACTGTCTGTCTCTTTAATCTCTCCTCCTCCTCATACTGTCTGTCTCTTTATTCTCTCCTCCTCCTCATACTGTCTGTCTCTTTATTCTCTCCTCCTCATACTGTCTGTCTCTTTATTCTCTCCTCCTCATACTGTCTGTCTCTTTATTCTCTCCTCCTCATACTGTCTGTCTCTTTATTCTCTCCTCATCATACTATCTGTCTCTTTATTCTCTCCTCCTCATACTGTCTGTCTCTTTATTCTCTCCTCCTCATACTGTCTGTCTCTTTATTCTCTCCTCCTCATACTGTCTGTCTCTTTAATCTCTCCTCCTCATACTGTCTGTCTCTTTACTCTCTCCTCCTCATACTGTCTGTCTCTTTATTCTCTCCTCCTCATAATATCTGTCTCTTTATTCTCTCCTCCTCCTCATACTGTCTGTCTCTTTATTCTCTCCTCCTCCTCATACTGTCTGTCTCTTTATTCTCTCCTCCTCCTCATACTGTCTGTCTCTTTATTCTCTCCTCCTCCTCATACTGTCTGTCTCTTTATTCTCTCCTCCTCCTCATACTGTCTGTCTCTTTACTCTCTCCTCCTCATACTGTCTGTCTCTTTAATCTCTCCTCCTCGTCATACTGTCTGTCTCTTTATCCTCTCCTCCTCATACTGTCTGTCTCTTTAATCTCTCCTCCTCATACTGTCTGTCTCTTTAATCTCTCCTCCTCATACTGTCTGTCTCTTTATTCTCTCCTCCTCCTCATACTGTCTGTCTCTTTATTCTCTCCTCCTCATATTGTCTGTCTCTTTACTCTCTCCTCCTCATACTGTCTGTCTCTTTATTCTCTCCTCCTCATACTGTCTGTCTCTTTACTCTCTCCTCCTCATACTGTCTGTCTCTTTATTCTCTCCTCCTCCTCATACTGTCTGTCTCTTTATTCTCTCCTCATCATACTGTCTGTCTCTTTATTCTCTCCTCCTCATACTGTCTGTCTCTTTATTCTCTCCTCCTCATACTGTCTGTCTCTTTACTCTCTCCTCCTCATACTGTCTGTCTCTTTATTCTCTCCTCCTCATACTGTGTGTCTCTTTATTCTCTCCTCCTCATACTATCTGTCTCTTTAATCTCTCCTCCTCATACTGTCTGTCTCTTTATTCTCTCCTCATCATACTGTCTGTCTCTTTAATCTCTCCTCCTCCTCATACTGTCTGTCTCTTTATTCTCACCTCCTCCTCATACTGTCTGTCTCTTTATTCTCTCCTCATCATACTGTCTGTCTCTTTAATCTCTCCTCCTCCTCATACTGTCTGTCTCTTTATTCTCTCCTCCTCCTCATACTGTCTGTCTCTTTATTCTCTCCTCCTCATACTGTCTGTCTCTTTATTCTCTCCTCCTCATACTGTCTGTCTCTTTATTCTCTCCTCCTCATACTGTCTGTCTCTTTATTCTCTCCTCATCATACTATCTGTCTCTTTATTCTCTCCTCCTCATACTGTCTGTCTCTTTATTCTCTCCTCCTCATACTGTCTGTCTCTTTATTCTCTCCTCCTCATACTGTCTGTCTCTTTAATCTCTCCTCCTCATACTGTCTGTCTCTTTACTCTCTCCTCCTCATACTGTCTGTCTCTTTATTCTCTCCTCCTCATAATATCTGTCTCTTTAATCTCTCCTCCTCATACTGTCTGTCTCTTTATTCTCTCCTCCTCCTCATACTGTCTGTCTCTTTATTCTCTCCTCCTCCTCATACTGTCTGTCTCTTTATTCTCTCCTCCTCCTCATACTGTCTGTCTCTTTATTCTCTCCTCCTCCTCATACTGTCTGTCTCTTTACTCTCTCCTCCTCATACTGTCTGTCTCTTTAATCTCTCCTCCTCGTCATACTGTCTGTCTCTTTATCCTCTCCTCCTCATACTGTCTGTCTCTTTAATCTCTCCTCCTCATACTGTCTGTCTCTTTAATCTCTCCTCCTCATACTGTCTGTCTCTTTATTCTCTCCTCCTCCTCATACTGTCTGTCTCTTTATTCTCTCCTCCTCATATTGTCTGTCTCTTTACTCTCTCCTCCTCATACTGTCTGTCTCTTTATTCTCTCCTCCTCATACTGTCTGTCTCTTTACTCTCTCCTCCTCATACTGTCTGTCTCTTTATTCTCTCCTCCTCCTCATACTGTCTGTCTCTTTATTCTCTCCTCATCATACTGTCTGTCTCTTTATTCTCTCCTCCTCATACTGTCTGTCTCTTTATTCTCTCCTCCTCATACTGTCTGTCTCTTTATTCTCTCCTCCTCATACTGTCTGTCTCTTTACTCTCTCCTCCTCATATTGTCTGTCTCTTTATTCTCTCCTCCTCCTCATAGTGTCTGTCTCTTTATTCTCTCCTCCTCATACTGTCTGTCTCTTTATTCTCTCCTCCTCATACTGTCTGTCTCTTTATTCTCTCCTCCTCATACTGTCTGTCTCTTTATTCTCTCCTCCTCATACTGTCTGTCTCTTTATTCTCTCCTCCTCATACTGTCTGTCTCTTTATTCTCTGCTCCTCATACTGTCTGTCTCTTTACTCTCTCCTCCTCATACTGTCTGTCTCTTTATTCTCTCCTCCTCCTCATAGTGTCTGTCTCTTTATTCTCTCCTCCTCATACTGTCTGTCTCTTTAATCTCTCCTCCTCATACTGTCTGTCTCTTTATTCTCTCCTCCTCCTCATAGTGTCTGTCTCTTTATTCTCTCCTCCTCATACTGTCTGTCTCTTTATTCTCTCCTCCTCATACTGTCTGTCTCTTTATTCTCTCCTCCTCATACTGTCTGTCTCTTTATTCTCTCCTCCTCATACTGTCTGTCTCTTTATTCTCTCCTCCTCATACTGTCTGTCTCTTTATTCTCTCCTCCTCATACTGTCTGTCTCTTTACTCTCTCCTCCTCATACTGTCTGTCTCTTTATTCTCTCCTCCTCCTCATAGTGTCTGTCTCTTTATTCTCTCCTCCTCATACTGTCTGTCTCTTTAATCTCTCCTCCTCATACTGTCTGTCTCTTTATTCTCTCCTCCTCATACTGTCTGTCTCTTTATTCTCTCCTCCTCATACTGTCTGTCTCTTTACTCTCTCCTCCTCATACTGTCTGTCTCTTTAATCTCTCCTCCTCATACTGTCTGTCTCTTTATTCTCTCCTCCTCATAATATCTGTCTCTTTAATCTCTCCTCCTCATACTGTCTGTCTCTTTATTCTCTCCTCCTCCTCATACTGTCTGTCTCTTTATTCTCTCCTCCTCCTCATACTGTCTGTCTCTTTATTCTCTCCTCCTCCTCATACTGTCTGTCTCTTTATTCTCTCCTCCTCCTCATACTGTCTGTCTCTTTACTCTCTCCTCCTCATACTGTCTGTCTCTTTAATCTCTCCTCCTCGTCATACTGTCTGTCTCTTTATCCTCTCCTCCTCATACTGTCTGTCTCTTTAATCTCTCCTCCTCATACTGTCTGTCTCTTTAATCTCTCCTCCTCATACTGTCTGTCTCTTTATTCTCTCCTCCTCCTCATACTGTCTGTCACTTTAATCTCTCCTCCTCATACTGTCTGTCTCTTTATTCTCTCCTCCTCATACTGTCTGTCTCTTTACTCTCTCCTCCTCATACTGTCTGTCTCTTTATTCTCTCCTCCTCATACTGTCTGTCTCTTTACTCTCTCCTCCTCATACTGTCTGTCTCTTTATTCTCTCCTCCTCCTCATACTGTCTGTCTCTTTATTCTCTCCTCATCATACTGTCTGTCTCTTTATTCTCTCCTCCTCATACTATCTGTCTCTTATTCTCTCTTCCTCATACTGTCTGTCTCTTTATTATCTCCTCATCATAGTGTCTGTCTCTTTATTCTCTCCTTCTCCTCATACTGTCTGTCTCTTTACTATCTCCTCCTCCTCATACTGTCTGTCTCTTTAATCTCTCCTCCTCATACTGTCTGTCTCTTTAATATCTCCTCCTCATGCTGTCTGTCTCTTTCTTCTCTCCTCCTCATACTGTCTGTCTCTTTATTCTCTCCTCCTCATACTGTCTGTCTCTTTATTCTCTCCTCCTCATACTGTCTGTCTCTTTATTCTCTCCTCCTCATACTGTCTGTCTCTTTACTCTCTCCTCCTCATGCTGTCTGTCTCTTTATTCTCTCCTCCTCATACTGTCTGTCTATTTATTCTCTCCTCCTCATACTGTCTGTCTCTTTAATATCTCCTCCTCATGCTGTCTGTCTATTTATTCTCTCCTCCTCATACTGTCTGTCTCTTTATTCTCTCCTCCTCCTCATACTGTCTGTCTCTTTATTCTCTCCTCCTCCTCATACTGTCTGTCTCTTTACTCTCTCCTCCTGATACTGTCTGTCTCTTTAATCTCTCCTCCTCGTCATACTGTCTGTCTCTTTATCCTCTCCTCCTCATACTGTCTGTCTCTTTAATCTCTCCTCCTCATACTGTCTGTCTCTTTAATCTCTCCTCCTCATACTGTCTGTCTCTTTATTCTCTCCTCCTCCTCATACTGTCTGTCTCTTTAATCTCTCCTCCTCCTCATACTGTCTGTCTCTTTATTCTCTCCTCCTCATACTGTCTGTCTCTTTACTCTCTCCTCCTCATACTGTCTGTCTCTTTATTCTCTCCTCCTCCTCATACTGTCTGTCTCTTTAATCTCTCCTCCTCATACTGTCTGTCTCTTTACTCTCTCCTCCTCATACTGTCTGTCTCTTTATTCTCTCCTCCTCCTCATACTGTCTGTCTCTTTAATCTCTCCTCCTCATACTGTCTGTCTCTTTATTCTCTCCTCCTCCTCATACTGTCTGTCTCTTTAATCTCTCCTCCTCATACTGTCTGTCTCTTTACTATCTCCTCCTCATACTGTCTGTCTCTTTAATCTCTCCTCCTCATACTGTCTGTCTCTTTAATCTCTCCTCCTCATACTGTCTGTCTCTTTAATCTCTCCTCCTCATACTGTCTGTCTCTTTAATCTCTCCTCCTCATACTGTCTGTCTCTTTATTCTCTCCTCCTCATACTGTCTGTCTCTTTATTCTCTCCTCATCAAAGTGTCTGTCTCTTTATTCTCTCCTCCTCCTCATACTGTCTGTCTCTTTACTCTCTCCTCCTCATACTGTCTGTCTCTTTACTATCTCCTCCTCATACTGTCTGTCTCTTTATTCTCTCCTCCTCCTCATACTGTCTGTCTCTTTATTCTCTCCTCCTTCTCATACTGTCTGTCTCTTTATACTCTCCTCCTCATACTGTCTGTCTCTTTATTCTCTCCTCCTCCTCATACTGTCTGTCTCTTTAATCTCTCCTCCTCATACTGTCTGTCTCTTTATTCTCTCCTCATCTTAGTGTCTGTCTCTTTATTCTCTCCTCCTCATACTGTTTGTCTCTTTATTCTCTCCTCCTCATACTGTCTGTCTCTTTATTCTCTCCTCCTCCTCATACTGTCTGTCTCTTTAATCTCTCCTCCTCATACTGTCTGTCTCTTTATTCTCTCCTCCTCCTCATACTGTCTGTCTCTTTAATCTCTCCTCCTCATACTGTCTGTCTCTTTATTCTCTCCTCCTCATACGGTCTGTCTCTTTACACTCTCCTCCTCATACTGTCTGTCTCTTTAATCTCTCCTCCTCGTCATACTGTCTGTCTCTTTATTCTCTCCTCATCATACTGTCTGTCTCTTTTTTTTCTCCTCCTTATACTGTCTGTCTCTTTACTCTCTCCTCCTCATACTGTCTGTCTCTTTATTCTCTCCTCCTGATACTGTCTGTCTCTTTACTCTCTCCTCCTCATACTGTCTGTCTCTTTATTCTCTCCTCCTCCTCATACTGTCTGTCTCTTTACTATCTCCTCCTCATACTGTCTGTCTCTTTAATCTCTCCTCCTCCTCATACTGTCTGTCTATTTAGTCTCTCCTCCTCCTCATACTGTCTGTCTCTTTATTCTCTCCTCCTTCTCATACTGTCTGTCTCTTTATTCTCTCCTCCTCATACTGTCTGTCTCTTTATTCTCTCCTCCTCCTCATACTGTCTGTCTCTTTAATCTCTCCTCCTCATACTGTCTGTCTCTTTATTCTCTCCTCATCTTAGTGTCTGTCTCTTTATTCTCTCCTCCTCATACTGTTTGTCTCTTTATTCTCTCCTCCTCATACTGTCTGTCTCTTTATTCTCTCCTCCTCCTCATACTGTCTGTCTCTTTAATCTCTCCTCCTCATACTGTCTGTCTCTTTATTCTCTCCTCCTCATACGGTCTGTCTCTTTACACTCTCCTCCTCATACTGTCTGTCTCTTTAATCTCTCCTCCTCGTCATACTGTCTGTCTCTTTATTCTCTCCTCATCATACTGTCTGTCTCTTTTTTTTCTCCTCCTTATACTGTCTGTCTCTTTACTCTCTCCTCCTCATACTGTCTGTCTCTTTATTCTCTCCTCCTGATACTGTCTGTCTCTTTACTCTCTCCTCCTCATACTGTCTGTCTCTTTATTCTCTCCTCCTCCTCATACTGTCTGTCTCTTTACTATCTCCTCCTCATACTGTCTGTCTCTTTAATCTCTCCTCCTCCTCATACTGTCTGTCTCTTTAGTCTCTCCTCCTCCTCATACTGTCTGTCTCTTTATTCTCTCCTCCTTCTCATACTGTCTGTCTCTTTATTCTCTCCTCCTCATACTGTCTGTCTCTTTATTCTCTCCTCCTCCTCATACTGTCTGTCTCTTTAATCTCTCCTCCTCATACTGTCTGTCTCTTTATTCTCTCCTCATCTTAGTGTCTGTCTCTTTATTCTCTCCTCCTCATACTGTTTGTCTCTTTATTCTCTCCTCCTCATACTGTCTGTCTCTTTATTCTCTCCTCCTCCTCATACTGTCTGTCTCTTTAATCTCTCCTCCTCATACTGTCTGTCTCTTTATTCTCTCCTCCTCCTCATACTGTCTGTCTCTTTAATCTCTCCTCCTCATACTGTCTGTCTCTTTATTCTCTCCTCCTCATACGGTCTGTCTCTTTACACTCTCCTCCTCATACTGTCTGTCTCTTTAATCTCTCCTCCTCGTCATACTGTCTGTCTCTTTATTCTCTCCTCATCATACTGTCTGTCTCTTTTTTTTCTCCTCCTTATACTGTCTGTCTCTTTACTCTCTCCTCCTCATACTGTCTGTCTCTTTATTCTCTCCTCCTGATACTGTCTGTCTCTTTACTCTCTCCTCCTCATACTGTCTGTCTCTTTATTCTCTCCTCCTCCTCATACTGTCTGTCTCTTTACTATCTCCTCCTCATACTGTCTGTCTCTTTAATCTCTCCTCCTCCTCATACTGTCTGTCTCTTTAGTCTCTCCTCCTCCTCATACTGTCTGTCTCTTTATTCTCTCCTCCTCCTCATACTGTCTGTCTCTTTATTCTCTCCTCCTCATACTGTCTGTCTCCTATTCTCTCCCCCTCATACTGTCTGTCTCTTTATTATCTCCTCATCTTAGTGTCTGTCTCTTTATTCTCTCCTTCTCCTCATACAGTCTGTCTCTTTACTATCTCCTCCTCCTCATACTGTCTGTCTCTTTAATATCTCCTCCTCATGCTGTCTGTCTCTTTATTCTCTCTTTCTCATACTGTCTGTCTCTTTATTCTCTCCTCCTCCTCATACTGTCTGTCTCTTTAATATCTCCTCCTCATGCTGTCTGTCTCTTTATTCTCTCCTCCTCCTCATACTGTCTGTCTCGTTACTATCTCCTCCTCATACTGTCTGTCTCTTTATTCTCTCCTCCTCATACTGTCTGTCTCTTTAATCTCTCCTCCTCATACTGTCTGTCTCTTTATTCTCTCCTCCTCCTCATACTGTCTGTCTCTTTATTCTCTCCTCCCCATACTGTCTGTCTCTTTAATCTCTCCTTCTCATACTGTCTGTCTCTTTACTCTCTCCTCCTCATACTGTCTGTCTCTTCATTCTTTCCTCCTCATACTGTCTGTCTCTTCATTCTTTCCTCCTCATACTGTCTGTCTCTTTAGTCTCTCCTCCTCCTCATACTGTTTGTCTCTTTATTCTCTCCTCCTCCTCATACTGTCTGTCTCTTTATTCTCTCCTCCTCCTCATACTGTCTGTCTCTTTATTCTCTCCTCCTCCTCATACTGTCTGTCTCTTTATTTTCTCCTCTTCCTCATACTGTCTGTCTCTTTAATCTCTCCTAATCTTCATACTGTCTGTCTCTTTATTCTCTCCTCCTCATACTGTCTGTCTCTTTATTCTCTCCTCCTCATACTGTCTGTCTCTTTATTCTCTCCTCCTCATACTGTCTGTCTCTTTATTCTCTCCTCCTCATACTGTCTGTCTATTTATTCTCTCCTCATCATACTGTCTGTCTATTTATTCTCTCCTCATCATACTGTCTGTCTCTTTAATCTCTCCTCCTCCTCATACTGTCTGTCTATTTATTCTCTCCTCATCATACTGTCTGTCTCTTTATTCTCTCCTCCTCATACTGTCTGTCTCTTAATAATCTCCTCCTCCTCATACTGTCTGTCTCTTTATTCTCTCCTCCTCCTCATACTGTCTGTCTCTTTATAATCTCCTCCTCCTCATACTGTCTGTCTCTTTATAATCTCCTCCTCCTCATACTGTCTGTCTCTTTATTCTCTCCTCCTCCTCATACTGTTTGTCTCTTTTTAATCTCCTCCTCCTCATACTGTCTGTCTCTTTATTCTCTCCTCCTCATACTGTCTGTCTCTTTATTCTCTCCTCCTCATACTGTCTGTCTATTTATTCTCTCCTCCTCATACTGTCTGTCTCTTTTTATTCTCTCCTCATCATACTGTCTGTCTCTTTATTCTCTCCTCCTCGTCATACTGTCTATCTCTTTATTCTCTCCTCCTCGTCATACTGTCTGTCTCTTTATTCTCTCCTCCTCATACTGTCTATCTCTTTATTCTCTCCTCCTCATACTGTCTGTCTCTTTATTCCTTCCTCCTCCTCATACTGTCTCTCTATTTATTCTTCTCCTCCTCATACTGTCTATCTCTTTATTCTCTCCTCCTCCTCATACTGTCTGTCTCTTTATTCTCTCCTCCTCCTCACACTGTCTGTCTCTTTATTCTCTCCTCCTCCTCATACTGTCTGTCTCTTTATTCTCTCCTCCTCCTCACACTGTCTGTCTCTTTATTCTCCCCTCCTCATACTGCCGGTCTCTTTAATCTCTCCTCCTTATACTGTCTGTCTCTTTATTCTCTCCTCCTCACACTGTCTGTCTCTTATTCTCTCCTCCTCACACTGTCTGTCTCTTTATTCTCTCCTCCTCCTCATACTGTCTGTCTCTTTAAACTCTCCTTCTCATATTGTCTGTCTCTTTATTCTCTCCTCCTCATACTGTCTGTCTCTTTATTCTCTCCTCATCATACTGTCTGTCCCTTTGTTCTCTCCTCCCCATACTGTCTGTCTCTTTAATCTCTCCTCCTTATACTGTCTGTCTTTTTAATCTCTCCTCCTCATACTGTTTGTCTCTTTACTATCTCCTCCTCATACTGTCTGTCTCTTTATTCTCACCTCATACTGTTTGTCTCTTTACTATCTCCTCCTCATACTGTCTGTCTCTTTATTCTCTCCTCCTCATACTGTCTGTCTCTTTAATCTCTCCTCCTCATACTGTCTGCCTCTTTATTCTCTCCTCCTCCTCATACTGTCTGTCTCTTTATTCTCTCCTCCTCCTCATACTGTCTGTCTCTTTATTCTCTCCTCCTCCTCATACTGTCTGTCTCTTTAATCTCTCCTCCTCATACTCTCTGCCTCTTTATTCTCTCCTCCTCCTCATACTGTCTGTCTCTTTACTCTCTCCTCCTCATACTGTCTGTCTCTTTATTCTCTCCTCCTCCTCATACTGTCTGTCTCTTTAATCTCTCCTCCTCATACTGTCTGTCTCTTTACTATCTCCTCCTCATACTGTCTGTCTCTTTATTCTCTCCTCCTCCTCATACTGTCTGTCTCTTTATTCTCTCCTCCTTCTCATACTGTCTGTCTCTTTATTCTCTCCTCCTCATACTGTCTGTCTCTTTATTCTCTCCTCCTCCTCATACTGTCTGTCTCTTTAATCTCTCCTCCTCATACTGTCTGTCTCTTTATTCTCTCCTCATCTTAGTGTCTGTCTCTTTATTCTCTCCTCCTCATACTGTTTGTCTCTTTATTCTCTCCTCCTCATACTGTCTGTCTCTTTATTCTCTCCTCCTCCTCATACTGTCTGTCTCTTTATTCTCTCCTCCTTCTCATACTGTCTGTCTCTTTAATCTCTCCTCCTCATACTGTCTGTCTCTTTATTCTCTCCTCCTCCTCATACTGTCTGTCTCTTTAATCTCTCCTCCTCATACTGTCTGTCTCTTTATTCTCTCCTCCTCATACGGTCTGTCTCTTTACACTCTCCTCCTCATACTGTCTGTCTCTTTATTCTCTCCTCCTCGTCATACTGTCTGTCTCTTTATTCTCTCCTCATCATACTGTCTGTCTCTTTTTTTTCTCCTCCTTATACTGTCTGTCTCTTTACTCTCTCCTCCTCATACTGTCTGTCTCTTTATTCTCTCCTCCTGATACTGTCTGTCTCTTTACTCTCTCCTCCTCATACTGTCTGTCTCTTTATTCTCTCCTCCTCCTCATACTGTCTGTCTCTTTACTATCTCCTCCTCATACTGTCTGTCTCTTTAATCTCTCCTCCTCCTCATACTGTCTGTCTCTTTAGTCTCTCCTCCTCCTCATACTGTCTGTCTCTTTATTCTCTCCTCCTTCTCATACTGTCTGTCTCTTTATTCTCTCCTCCTCATACTGTCTGTCTCTTTATTCTCTCCTCCTCCTCATACTGTCTGTCTCTTTAATCTCTCCTCCTCATACTGTCTGTCTCTTTATTCTCTCCTCATCTTAGTGTCTGTCTCTTTATTCTCTCCTCCTCATACTGTTTGTCTCTTTATTCTCTCCTCCTCATACTGTCTGTCTCTTTATTCTCTCCTCCTCCTCATACTGTCTGTCTCTTTAATCTCTCCTCCTCATACTGTCTGTCTCTTTATTCTCTCCTCCTCCTCATACTGTCTGTCTCTTTAATCTCTCCTCCTCATACTGTCTGTCTCTTTATTCTCTCCTCCTCATACGGTCTGTCTCTTTACACTCTCCTCCTCATACTGTCTGTCTCTTTAATCTCTCCTCCTCGTCATACTGTCTGTCTCTTTATTCTCTCCTCATCATACTGTCTGTCTCTTTTTTTTCTCCTCCTTATACTGTCTGTCTCTTTACTCTCTCCTCCTCATACTGTCTGTCTCTTTATTCTCTCCTCCTGATACTGTCTGTCTCTTTACTCTCTCCTCCTCATACTGTCTGTCTCTTTATTCTCTCCTCCTCCTCATACTGTCTGTCTCTTTACTATCTCCTCCTCATACTGTCTGTCTCTTTAATCTCTCCTCCTCCTCATACTGTCTGTCTCTTTAGTCTCTCCTCCTCCTCATACTGTCTGTCTCTTTATTCTCTCCTCCTCCTCATACTGTCTGTCTCTTTATTCTCTCCTCCTCCTCATACTGTCTGTCTCCTATTCTCTCCCCCTCATACTGTCTGTCTCTTTATTATCTCCTCATCTTAGTGTCTGTCTCTTTATTCTCTCCTTCTCCTCATACAGTCTGTCTCTTTACTATCTCCTCCTCCTCATACTGTCTGTCTCTTTAATATCTCCTCCTCATGCTGTCTGTCTCTTTATTCTCTCTTTCTCATACTGTCTGTCTCTTTATTCTCTCCTCCTCCTCATACTGTCTGTCTCTTTAATATCTCCTCCTCATGCTGTCTGTCTCTTTATTCTCTCCTCCTCCTCATACTGTCTGTCTCGTTACTATCTCCTCCTCATACTGTCTGTCTCTTTATTCTCTCCTCCTCATACTGTCTGTCTCTTTAATCTCTCCTCCTCATACTGTCTGTCTCTTTATTCTCTCCTCCTCCTCATACTGTCTGTCTCTTTATTCTCTCCTCCTCATACTGTCTGTCTCTTTATTCTCTCCTCCTCATACTGTCTGTCTCTTTAATCTCTCCTCCTCATACGGTCTGTCTCTTATTCTCTCCTCCTCATACTGTCTGTCTCTTTATTCTCTCCTCCTCATACTGTCTATCTCTTTATTCTCTCCTCCTCCTCATACTGTCTGTCTCTTTATTCTCTCCTCCTCCTCATACTGTCTGTCTCGTTACTATGTCCTCCTCATACTGTCTGTCTCGTTACTATCTCCTCCTCATACTGTCTGTCTCTTTATTCTCTCCTCCTCATACTGTCTGTCTCTTTATTCTCTCCATCTCATACTGTCTGTCTCTTTCATCTCTCCTCCTCATACTGTCTGTCTCTTTATTCTCTCCTCCTCATACTGTCTGTCTCTTTATTCTCTCCATCTCATACTGTCTGTCTCTTTCATCTCTCCTCCTCATACTGTCTGTCTCTTTCATCTCTCCTCCTCATACTGTCTGTCTCTTTATTCTCTCCTCCTCCTCATACTGTCTGTCTCTTTAATCTCTCCTCCTCATTATACTGTTTCTCTCTTTAATCTCTCCTCCTCCTCATACTGTCTGTCTCTTTATTATCTTCTCCTCATACTGTCTGTCTCTTTAATCTCTCCTCCTCCTCATACTGTCTGTCTCTTTAATATCTCCTCCTCCTCATACTGTCTGTCTCTTTATTCTCTCCTCCCCATACTGTCTGTCTCTTTAATCTCTCCTTCTCATACTGTCTGTCTCTTTACTCTCTCCTCCTCATACTGTCTGTCTCTTCATTCTTTCCTCCTCATACTGTCTGTCTCTTCATTCTTTCCTCCTCATACTGTCTGTCTCTTTAGTCTCTCCTCCTCCTCATACTGTTTGTCTCTTTATTCTCTCCTCCTCCTCATACTGTCTGTCTCTTTATTCTCTCCTCCTCCTCATACTGTCTGTCTCTTTATTCTCTCCTCCTCCTCATACTGTCTGTCTCTTTATTTTCTCCTCTTCCTCATACTGTCTGTCTCTTTAATCTCTCCTAATCTTCATACTGTCTGTCTCTTTATTCTCTCCTCCTCATACTGTCTGTCTCTTTATTCTCTCCTCCTCATACTGTCTGTCTCTTTATTCTCTCCTCCTCATACTGTCTGTCTCTTTATTCTCTCCTCCTCATACTGTCTGTCTATTTATTCTCTCCTCATCATACTGTCTGTCTATTTATTCTCTCCTCATCATACTGTCTGTCTCTTTAATCTCTTCTCCTCCTCATACTGTCTGTCTATTTATTCTCTCCTCATCATACTGTCTGTCTCTTTATTCTCTCCTCCTCATACTGTCTGTCTCTTAATAATCTCCTCCTCCTCATACTGTCTGTCTCTTTATAATCTCCTCCTCCTCATACTGTCTGTCTCTTTATAATCTCCTCCTCCTCATACTGTCTGTCTCTTTATTCTCTCCTCCTCCTCATACTGTTTGTCTCTTTTTAATCTCCTCCTCCTCATACTGTCTGTCTCTTTATTCTCTCCTCCTCATACTGTCTGTCTCTTTATTCTCTCCTCCTCATACTGTCTGTCTATTTATTCTCTCCTCCTCATACTGTCTGTCTCTTTTTATTCTCTCCTCATCATACTGTCTGTCTCTTTATTCTCTCCTCCTCGTCATACTGTCTATCTCTTTATTCTCTCCTCCTCGTCATACTGTCTGTCTCTTTATTCTCTCCTCCTCATACTGTCTATCTCTTTATTCTCTCCTCCTCATACTGTCTGTCTCTTTATTCCTTCCTCCTCCTCATACTGTCTCTCTATTTATTCTTCTCCTCCTCATACTGTCTATCTCTTTATTCTCTCCTCCTCCTCATACTGTCTGTCTCTTTATTCTCTCCTCCTCCTCACACTGTCTGTCTCTTTATTCTCTCCTCCTCCTCATACTGTCTGTCTCTTTATTCTCTCCTCCTCCTCACACTGTCTGTCTCTTTATTCTCCCCTCCTCATACTGCCGGTCTCTTTAATCTCTCCTCCTTATACTGTCTGTCTCTTTATTCTCTCCTCCTCACACTGTCTGTCTCTTATTCTCTCCTCCTCACACTGTCTGTCTCTTTATTCTCTCCTCCTCCTCATACTGTCTGTCTCTTTAAACTCTCCTTCTCATATTGTCTGTCTCTTTATTCTCTCCTCCTCATACTGTCTGTCTCTTTATTCTCTCCTCATCATACTGTCTGTCCCTTTGTTCTCTCCTCCCCATACTGTCTGTCTCTTTAATCTCTCCTCCTTATACTGTCTGTCTTTTTAATCTCTCCTCCTCATACTGTTTGTCTCTTTACTATCTCCTCCTCATACTGTCTGTCTCTTTATTCTCACCTCATACTGTTTGTCTCTTTACTATCTCCTCCTCATACTGTCTGTCTCTTTATTCTCTCCTCCTCATACTGTCTGTCTCTTTAATCTCTCCTCCTCATACTGTCTGCCTCTTTATTCTCTCCTCCTCCTCATACTGTCTGTCTCTTTATTCTCTCCTCCTCCTCATACTGTCTGTCTCTTTATTCTCTCCTCCTCCTCATACTGTCTGTCTCTTTAATCTCTCCTCCTCATACTCTCTGCCTCTTTATTCTCTCCTCCTCCTCATACTGTCTGTCTCTTTATTCTCTCCTCCTCCTCATACTGTCTGTCTCTTTATTCACTCCTCCTCCTACTGTCTGTCTCTTTATTCTCTCCTCCTCCTCATACTGTCTGTCTCTTTAATCTCTCTCCTCATACTGTCTGTCTCTTTATTCTCTCCTCCTCATACTGTCTGTCTCTTTATTCTCTCCTCCTCATACTGTCTGTCTCTTTATTCTCTCCTCCTCCTCATACTGTCTGTCTCTATTCTCTCCTCCTCCTCATTCTCTATATTCTCTATCCTCTCTCTCCCTCCACTGTGTGTGTGTGTGTGTGTGTGTGTGTGTGTGTGTGTGTGTGTGTGTGTGTGTGTGTGTGTGTGTGTGTGTGTGTGTGTGTGTGTGTGTGTGTGTGTGTGTGTGTGTGTGTGTGTGTGTGTGTGTGTGTGTGTGTTTTCTTGTCTTTACTGCCCTAGCCACGGCAGTACATTGACACAACCCTTGCCAATCTCAGTTAGCAGTTAGACGTGCATCCACAGAATCATGATTTAATTCACACTGTCATCAATCCCTGTTATAAACCTTAGAGAATCATACAGCCTCCCTGCTGTGACCCTGTTATAAACCTTAGAGAATCACACAGCCTTCCTTCTGTGACCCTGTTATGAACCTTAGAGAATCACACAGCCTTCCTTCTGTGACCCTGTTATAAACCTTAGAGAATCACACAGCCTTCCTTCTGTGACCCTGTTATAAACCTTAGAGAATCACACAGCCTTCCTTCTGTGACCCTGTTATAAACCTTAGAGAATCACACAGCCTTCCTTCTGTGACCCTGTTATAAACCTTAGAGAATCACACAGCCTTCCTTCTGTGACCCTGTTATAAACCTTAGAGAATCACACAGCCTTCCTTCTGTGACCCTGTTATAAACCTTAGAGAATCACACAGCCTTCCTTCTGTGACCCTGTTATAAACCTTAGAGAATCACACAGCCTTCCTTCTGTGACCCTGTTATAAACCTTAGAGAATCACACAGCCTTCCTTCTGTGACCCTGTTATGAACCTTAGAGAATCACACAGCCTTCCTTCTGTGACCCTGTAAGTCTCATCTGTTGTATTCCTTTTCTGTAATGGTATAGTTTATTTAATATGGACATATGGCTTCGTGCCAGCAAATATTAAATCAATGTCAACTTCCTGATCCACGTTATGATAAAAAAAAAGCTTTTAATTTAGTTAATATGCCAACAGATATGTAGAGATAGAGACTAGAAATCTATGAACGTTCCAGTTATCTAAATGTGAAGTTCATCCCTAAGCCTCACGCCCGTATTTACGCCATCTCCCGAGACCACAGAGATTAGATGAAAGGAGAGATGACATATGACACAAAAGAAGAACTGTGTGTTGCGGTAAAGTTCCCTCACAGATGCTCAGCGTTTTAGATTTGTGAATGTTCTACTTCACTCGTTCAAAGGTCAGTGAGATTAAAATCTTAAAAAAGAGCTTGATGTTTTGGAACTCACGTTATCTGGAGTGTGTGTGTGTGTGTGTACGTGTGTGTGTGTACGTGTTTGTGTGTGTACGTGTGTGTGTGTGTGTGTACGTGTGTGTGTGTATACGTGTGTGTGCGTGTGTACGTGTGTGTGTGTGTACGTGTGTGTGTGTGTGTGTGTATGTGTGTGTGTGTGTACGTGTGTGTGTGTGTGTGTGTGTGTATGTGTGCAATCTGGATGAAGATGAGAATTCTCAGAACAAAGCAGCGCTGTGATATTTTAACTTGAAGCTCCGGTCGTAACGTCAGGATCAGATATGAACCAGTTTGGAACTAATTTGGAACGAATGAGTGAAATGTCAGTTCTGGATCCGGAATGACAATGATATATGTTGAAAAGGCAAAGTTGGCAGGGTAATCCCAGGTGGCGAGAAAGTATTTCAGTATTTCAGTCCATGCTATTCATCCACATGGTTGTCAGTATGTTCTTCGTCCACATGGTTGTCAGTATGTTCTTCGTCCACATGGTTGTCAGTATGTTCTTCGTCCACATGGTTGTCAGTATGTTCTTCGTCCACATGGTTTCATCAGTATTTCAGTCCATGTTCTTCGTCCACATGGTTGTCAGTATTTCAGTATGTTCTTCGTCCATATGGTTGTCAATATTTCAGTATGTTCTTCGTCCATATGGTTGTCAGTATTTCAGTATGTTCTTCGTCCATATGGTTGTCAGTATTTCAGTCCATGTTCTTCGTCCACATGGTTGTCAGTATTTCAGTATGTTCTTCGTCCATATGGTTGTCAGTATTTCAGTATGTTCTTCGTCCATATGGTTGTCAGTATTTCAGTATGTTCTTCGTCCATATGGTTGTCAGTATTTCAGTATGTTCTTCGTCCATATGGTTGTCAGTATTTCAGTCCATGTTCTTCGTCCACATGGTTGTCAGTATTTCAGTCCATGTTCTTCGACCACATGGTTTCATCAGTATTTCAGTCCATGTTCTTCGACCACATGGTTTCATCAGTATTTCAGTCCATGTTCTTTGTCCACATGGTTTCATCAGTATTTCAGTCCATGTTCTTTGTCCACATGGTTTCATCAGTATTTCAGTCCATGTTCTTTGTCAACATGGTTTTGTTAGTATTTCAGTTCTATACGTCCTATTAACCATGTTTGGTTTTTGTTATTTTCTGTTTGTTATGCTCTGATGTACAATATCCTGTAAAAGAACAACAATATTTTCACCCTACCCAGTCAACCTGGCTTTCACATTACCCAGTCAACCTGCCTTTCACATTACCCAGTCAACCTGGCTTTCACATTACCCAGTCAACCTGCCTTTCACATTACCCAGTCAACCTGCCTTTCACATTACCCAGTCAACCTGCCTTTCACATTACCCAGTCAACCTGCCTTTCACATTACCCAGTCAACCTGCCTTTCACATTACCCAGTCAACCTGCCTTTCACATTACCCAGTCAACCTGCCTTTCACATTACCCAGTCAACCTGCCTTTCACCCTACCCAGTCAACCTGCCTTTCACCCTACCAAGTCAACCTGCCTTTCACCCTACCCAGTCAACCTGCCTTTCACAATACCCTGTCAACCTGCCTTTCACATTACCCAGTCAACCTGCCTTTCACCCTACCCAGTCAACCTGCCTTTCACATTACCCAGTCAACCTGCCTTTCACATTTCCCAGTCAACCTGCCTTTCACATTACCCAGTCAACCTGCCTTTCACATTACCCAGTCAACCTGCCTTTCACATTACCCAGTCAACCTGCCTTTCACATTACCCAGTCAACATGCCTTTCACAATACCCAGTCAACCTGCCTTTCACAACACCCAGTCAACCTGCCTTTCACAATACCCAGTCAACCTGCCTTTCATATTACCCAGTCAACCTGCCTTTCACATTCCCCAGTCAACCTGCCTTTCACAATACCCAGTCAACCTGCCTTTCACCATACCCAGTCAACCTGCCTTTCACCCTACCCAGTCAACCTGCCTTTCACAATACCCAGTCAACCTGCCTTTCACCCTACCCAGTCAACCTGCCTTTCAAAATACCCAGTCAACCTGCCTTTCAAAATACCCAGTCAACCTGCCTTTCAGAATACCCAGTCAACCTGCCTTTCAGAATACCCAGTCAACCTGCCTTTCACAATACCCAGTCCACCTGCCTTTCACAATACCCAGTCAACCTGCCTTTCACCCTACCCAGTCAACCTGCCTTTCACCCTACCCAATCAACCTGCCTTTAATTAAAGAATACCCAGTCAACCTGCCTTTCACAATACCCAGTCAACCTGCCTTTCAAAATACCCAGTCAACCTGCCTTTCAGAATACCCAGTCAACCTGCCTTTCACATTACCCAGTCAACCTGCCTTTCACCCTACCCAGTCAACCTGCCTTTCACATCACCCAGTCAACCTGCCTTTCACAATACCCAGTCAACCTGCCTTTCACATTACCCAGTCAACCTGCCTTTCACCCTACCCAGTCAACCTGCCTTTCACATTTTCCAGTCAACCTGCCTTTCACATTACCCAGTCAACCTGCCTTTCACCCTACCCAGTCAACCTGCATTTCACAATACCCAGTCAACCTGCCTTTCACAATACCCAGTCAACCTGCATTTCACAATACCCAGTCAACCTGCATTTCACAATACCCAGTCAACCTGCCTTTCACATTACCCAGTCAACCTGCCTTTCACCCTACCCAGTCAACCTGCCTTTCACATTTTCCAGTCAACCTGCCTTTCACATTACCCAGTCAACCTGCCTTTCACCCTACCCAGTCAACCTGCATTTCACAATACCCAGTCAACCTGCCTTTCACAATACCCAGTCAACCTGCATTTCACAATACCCAGTCAACCTGCATTTCACAATACCCAGTCAACCTGCCTTTCACATTACCCAGTCAACCTGCCTTTCACAATACCCAGTCAACCTGCCTTTCACCCTACCCAGTCAACCTGCCTTTCACAATACCCAGTCAACCTGCCTTTCACATTACCCAGTCAACCTGCCTTTCACCCTACCCAGTAAACCTGCCTTTCACATTCCCCAGTCAACATGCCTTTCACATTACCCTGTCAACCTGCCTTTCACCCTACCCAGTCAACCTGCCTTTCACATTACCCAGTCAACCTGCCTTTCACATTACCCAGTCAACCTGCCTTTCACAATACCCAGTCAACCTGCCTTTCACAATACCCAGTCAACCTGCCTTTCACAATACCCAGTCAACCTGCCTTTCACAATACCCAGTCAACCTGCCTTTCACCCTACCCAGTCAACCTGCCTTTCACATTACCCAGTCAACCTGCATTTCACAATACCCTGTCAACCTGCCTTTCACATTACCCAGTCAACCTGCCTTTCACCCTACCCAGTCAACCTGCCTTTCACATTACCCAGTCAACCTGCCTTTCACATTTCCCAGTCAACCTGCCTTTCACATTACCCAGTCAACCTGCCTTTCACATTACCCAGTCAACCTGCCTTTCACATTACCCAGTCAACCTGCCTTTCACATTACCCAGTCAACATGCCTTTCACAATACCCAGTCAACCTGCCTTTCACAACACCCAGTCAACCTGCCTTTCACAATACCCAGTCAACCTGCCTTTCATATTACCCAGTCAACCTGCCTTTCACATTCCCCAGTCAACCTGCCTTTCACAATACCCAGTCAACCTGCCTTTCACCATACCCAGTCAACCTGCCTTTCACCCTACCCAGTCAACCTGCCTTTCACAATACCCAGTCAACCTGCCTTTCACCCTACCCAGTCAACCTGCCTTTCAAAATACCCAGTCAACCTGCCTTTCAAAATACCCAGTCAACCTGCCTTTCAGAATACCCAGTCAACCTGCCTTTCAGAATACCCAGTCAACCTGCCTTTCACAATACCCAGTCCACCTGCCTTTCACAATACCCAGTCAACCTGCCTTTCACCCTACCCAGTCAACCTGCCTTTCACCCTACCCAGTCAACCTGCCTTTAATTAAAGAATACCCAGTCAACCTGCCTTTCACAATACCCAGTCAACCTGCCTTTCAAAATACCCAGTCAACCTGCCTTTCAGAATACCCAGTCAACCTGCCTTTCACATTACCCAGTCAACCTGCCTTTCACCCTACCCAGTCAACCTGCCTTTCACATCACCCAGTCAACCTGCCTTTCACAATACCCAGTCAACCTGCCTTTCACATTACCCAGTCAACCTGCCTTTCACCCTACCCAGTCAACCTGCCTTTCACATTTTCCAGTCAACCTGCCTTTCACATTACCCAGTCAACCTGCCTTTCACCCTACCCAGTCAACCTGCATTTCACAATACCCAGTCAACCTGCCTTTCACAATACCCAGTCAACCTGCATTTCACAATACCCAGTCAACCTGCATTTCACAATACCCAGTCAACCTGCCTTTCACATTACCCAGTCAACCTGCCTTTCACCCTACCCAGTCAACCTGCCTTTCACATTTTCCAGTCAACCTGCCTTTCACATTACCCAGTCAACCTGCCTTTCACCCTACCCAGTCAACCTGCATTTCACAATACCCAGTCAACCTGCCTTTCACAATACCCAGTCAACCTGCATTTCACAATACCCAGTCAACCTGCATTTCACAATACCCAGTCAACCTGCCTTTCACATTACCCAGTCAACCTGCCTTTCACAATACCCAGTCAACCTGCCTTTCACCCTACCCAGTCAACCTGCCTTTCACAATACCCAGTCAACCTGCCTTTCACATTACCCAGTCAACCTGCCTTTCACCCTACCCAGTAAACCTGCCTTTCACATTCCCCAGTCAACATGCCTTTCACATTACCCTGTCAACCTGCCTTTCACCCTACCCAGTCAACCTGCCTTTCACATTACCCAGTCAACCTGCCTTTCACATTACCCAGTCAACCTGCCTTTCACAATACCCAGTCAACCTGCCTTTCACAATACCCAGTCAACCTGCCTTTCACAATACCCAGTCAACCTGCCTTTCACAATACCCAGTCAACCTGCCTTTCACCCTACCCAGTCAACCTGCCTTTCACATTACCCAGTCAACCTGCATTTCAGAATACCCAGTCAACCTGCCTTTCACCCTACCCAGTCAACCTGCCTTTCACCCTACCCAGTCAACCTGCCTTTCACCCTACCCAGTCAACCCTGCCATGTATCAGACCCATGTACCAGACCTGACCATATACCAGACCTGACCATATACCAGACCTGACCATATACCAGACCTGACCATATACCAGACCTGACCATATAACAGACCTGACCATATACCAGATCCATGTACCAGTCCTGACCAGAAACCAGACCTGACCATATACCAGACCCACATACGAGACCTGAAAATATACCAGACCCATATACCTGACCTGACCATGTACAAGACCCATACACCAGACCTGACCATATACCAGACCCATATACCTGACCTGACCATGTACCATACATGACCATATACCACACTCATATACCAGACCTGACCAAATACCAAACTCATATACCAGACCTGACCATAACCAGACCTGACCATGTACCAGACCCATATACCAGACCTGACCATGTACCAGACCCATATACCATACAAGACCTGACCATATACCAGACCTGACCATATACCAGACCCATAAACCAGACCTGACCATGTACCAGACCTGACCATATTCCAGACCTGACCATGTACCAGACCTGGCCATGTACCAGACCTGACCATGTACCAAACCCATATACCAGACCTGACCATGTACCAGACCTGACCATGTACCAAATCCATATTCCAGACCTGACCATATACCTGACCCATATACCAGACCCATGTACCAGACCTGACCATATACAAGACATATATACAAGACACATATCCCAGACCTGACCATGTACCAGACCTGACCATATACCAGACCCATGTACCAGACCTGATCATATACCAGACCTGATCATATACCAGACCTGATCATGTACCAGACTTGACCATATACCAGACCTGACCATGTACCAGACCTGACCATGTACCAGACCTGACCATATACCAGACCTGACCATATAGCAGACCTGACCATGTACCAGACCTGACCATATAGCAGACCTGACCATATACCAGACCCATATACCAGACCTGATCATATACCAGACCTGACCATGTACCAGACCTGACCATATACCAGACCTGACCATGTACCAGACCTGACCATGTACCAGACCATATACCAGACCTGACCATGTACCAGACCTGACCATATACCAGACCTGACCATATACCAGACCTGACCATATACCAGACCCATAAACCAGACCTGACCATATACCAGACCTGACCATATACCAGACCAATAAACCAGACCTGACCATATACCAGACCTGACCATATACCAGACCCATATACCAGACCTGACCATATACCAGACCCATATACCAGACCTGACCATATACCAGACCTGACCATATACCAGACCCATAAACCAGACCTGACCATGTACCAGACCTGACCATGTACCAGACCATATACCAGACCTGACCATGTACCAGACCTGACCATATACCAGACCCATAAACCGGACCTGACCATGTACCAGACCTGACCATGTACCAGACCATATACCAGACCTGACCATGTACCAGACCATGTACCAGACCTGACCATATACCAGACCTGACCATGTACCTGACCATGTACCAGACCTGACCATATACCAGACCTGACCATATACCAGACCTGACCATATACCAGACCTGACCATGTACCAGACCTGACCATATACCAGACCTGACCATGTACCAGACCTGACCATATACCAGACCTGACCATGTACCAGACCTGACCATATACAAGACCTGACCATGTACCAGACCTGACCATGTACCAGACGTGACCATGTACCAGACCTGTCCATATACCTGACCCATATACCAGACCTGACCATGTACCAGACCTGACCATATACCAGACCTGACCATGTACCAGACCTGACCATATACCAGACCTGACCATGTACCAGACCTGACCATGTACCAGACCTGACCATATACCAGACCTGACCATATACCAGACCTGACCATGTACCAGACCTGACCATATACCAGACCTGACCATGTACCAGACCTGACAATATAACAGACCTGACCATGTACCAGACCTGACAATATACCCGACCTGACAATGTACCAGACCTGACAATATACCAGACCTGACCATGTACCAGACCTGACCATGTACCAGACCTGACCATATACCAGACCTGACCATATACCAGACCTGACCATGTACCAGACCTGACAATATACCAGACCTGACAATGTACCAATCCTGACCATGTACCAGACCTGACCATAAACCAGACCTGACCATATACAAGACCTGACCATGTACCAGACCTGACCATATACCAGACCTGACCATATACCAGACCTGACCATGTACCAGACCCATATTCCAGACCTTACCATGTACCAGACCTGATCATATAACATACCTGACATTGCACCAGACCTGACCATATACCAGACCTGGCTATATACCAGACCTGATCATACACCAGACCTGATAATATATCAGACCTGACCATGTACCAGACCTGACCATGTACAAGACCTGACCATATACCAGACCTGACCATATACCAGACCTGACCATATACCAGACCTGACCATATACCAGACCTGACCATAACCAGACCTGACCATGTACCAGACCCATATACCAGACCTGACCATGTACCAGACCCATGTACCATACAAGAACTGACCATGTACCAGACCTGACCATATACCAGACCTGACCATATACCAGACCCATAAACCAGACCTGACCATGTACCAGACCTGACCATATACCGGACCTGACCATATACCAGACCTGACCATGTACCAGACCTGACCATGTACCAGACCTGACCATATACCAGACCTGACCATGTACCAGACCTGACCATGTACCAGACCTGACCATGTACCAGACCTGACCATATACCAGACCTGACCATTTACCAGACCTGACCATATACCAGACCTGACCATATACCAGACCTGACCATGTACCAGACCTGACCATGTACCAGACCTGACCATGTACCAGACCTGACCATGTACCAGACCATGTACCAGACCTGACCATGTACCAGACCTGACCATGTACCAGACCTGACCGTGTACCAGACCATATACCAGAGCTGACCATGTACCAGACCTGACCATGTACCAGACCTGACCATATACCAGACCATGTACCAGACCTGACCATGTACCAGACCTGACCATGTACCAGACCCATATACCAGACCTGACCATATACCAGACCCATATTCCAGACCTGACCATGTACCAGACCTGACCATGTGCCAGACCCATGTACCAGACCTGACCATGTACCAGATCTGACAATGTACCAGATCTGACAATGTACCAGACCTGACCATGTACCAGACCTGACCATGTACCAGACCCATATACCAGACCTGACCATATACCAGACCCATATACCAGACCTGACCATATTCCAGACCTGACCATGTACCAGACCTGACCATGTACCAGACCTGACCATGTACCAGACCCATATACCAGACCTGACCATATACCAGACCCATATACCAGACCTGACCATATACCAGACCTGACCATGTGCCAGACCTGACCATATACCAGACCTGACCATATACCAGACCTGACCATATACCAGACCTGACCATATACCAGACCTTAACATATACCAGACCTGACCATATACCAGACCTGACCATATACCAGACCTGACCATATACCAGACCTTAACATGTACAAGAACTGACCATGTATCAGAACCATAAACCAGACCCATATACCAGGCCTGACCATATTCCAGACTTGACCATGTACCAGACCTGACCATATACCAGACCTGACTATTTACCAGACCCATATACCAGACCTGACCATATACCAGACCTGACCATATACCAGACCTGACCATGTACCAGACCTGACCATGTACCAGACCTGACCATATACCAGACCTGACAATATACCAGACCTGACCATATACCAGACCTGACAAAAATACCAGACCTTAACATGTACAAGAACTGACCATGTATCAGAACCATAAACCAGACCCATATACCAGGCCTGACCATATTCCAGACTTGACCATGTACCAGACCTGACCATATACCAGACCTGACTATTTACCAGACCCATATACCAGGCCTGACTATTTACCAGACCCATATACCAGGCCTGACCATATACCAGACCTGACCATTTACCAGACCCATATACCAGACCCATATACCAGACGAATATACGAGACCTGGCTATGTACCAGACCTGACCATATTCCAGACCTGACCCATATACCAGACCTGACCATATACCATACCTGACCATATACCAGACCTGACCACGTACCAGACCTGACCATATACCAGACCTGACCATATACCAGACCTGACCATGTACCAGACCTGACCATGTACCAGACCCATATACCAGACCTGACCATGTGTCAGGCCCATTTACCAGACCACTCCTTGTGCCAGACCCATATACCAGACTCATATACCAGACCTGACAATATACCAGACCTGACCATATACCAGACCTGACCATATACCAGACCCATATACCAGACCTGACCATATACCAGACCTGACCATGTACCAGACCTGACCATATACAAGACCATATACCAGACCATATACCAGACCTGACCATATACCAGACCTGCCCATGTACCAGACCTGACCATGTACCAGACCATATACCAGACCATATACCAGACCTGACCATATACCAGACCATATACCAGACCCATATACCAGACCCATATACAAGACCTGACCATGTACCAGACCCATGTACCAGACCTGACCATGTACCAGACCCATATACCAGACCTGACCATATACCAGACCCATATACCAGACCTGACCATATACCAGACCTGACCATGTGCCAGACCTGACCATATACCAGACCTGACCATATACCAGACCTGACCATATACCAGACCAAACCATATACCAGACCTTAACATATACCAGACCTGACCATATACCAGACCTGACCATATACCAGACCTGACCATATACCAGACCTTAACATGTACAAGAACTGACCATGTATCAGAACCATAAACCAGACCCATATACCAGGCCTGACCATATTCCAGACTTGACCATGTACCAGACCTGACCATATACCAGACCTGACTATTTACCAGACCCATATACCAGACCTGACCATATACCAGACCTGACCATATACCAGACCTGACCATGTACCAGACCTGACCATGTACCAGACCTGACCATATACCAGACCTGACAATATACCAGACCTGACCATATACCAGACCTGACAAAAATACCAGACCTTAACATGTACAAGAACTGACCATGTATCAGAACCATAAACCAGACCCATATACCAGGCCTGACCATATTCCAGACTTGACCATGTACCAGACCTGACCATATACCAGACCTGACTATTTACCAGACCCATATACCAGGCCTGACTATTTACCAGACCCATATACCAGGCCTGACCATATACCAGACCTGACCATTTACCAGACCCATATACCAGACCCATATACCAGACGAATATACGAGACCTGGCTATGTACCAGACCTGACCATATTCCAGACCTGACCCATATACCAGACCTGACCATATACCATACCTGACCATATACCAGACCTGACCACGTACCAGACCTGACCATATACCAGACCTGACCATATACCAGACCTGACCATGTACCAGACCTGACCATGTACCAGACCCATATACCAGACCTGACCATGTGTCAGGCCCATTTACCAGACCACTCCTTGTGCCAGACCCATATACCAGACTCATATACCAGACCTGACAATATACCAGACCTGACCATATACCAGACCTGACCATATACCAGACCCATATACCAGACCTGACCATATACCAGACCTGACCATGTACCAGACCTGACCATATACAAGACCATATACCAGACCATATACCAGACCTGACCATATACCAGACCTGCCCATGTACCAGACCTGACCATGTACCAGACCATATACCAGACCATATACCAGACCTGACCATATACCAGACCATATACCAGACCCATATACCAGACCCATATACAAGACCTGACCATGTACCAGACCCATGTACCAGACCTGACCATGTACCAGACCCATATACCAGACCTGACCATATACCAGACCCATATACCAGACCTGACCATATACCAGACCTGACCATGTGCCAGACCTGACCATATACCAGACCTGACCATATACCAGACCTGACCATATACCAGACCAAACCATATACCAGACCTTAACATATACCAGACCTGACCATATACCAGACCTGACCATATACCAGACCTGACCATATACCAGACCTTAACATGTACAAGAACTGACCATGTATCAGAACCATAAACCAGACCCATATACCAGGCCTGACCATATTCCAGACTTGACCATGTACCAGACCTGACCATATACCAGACCTGACTATTTACCAGACCCATATACCAGACCTGACCATATACCAGACCTGACCATATACCAGACCTGACCATGTACCAGACCTGACCATGTACCAGACCTGACCATATACCAGACCTGACAATATACCAGACCTGACCATATACCAGACCTGACAAAAATACCAGACCTTAACATGTACAAGAACTGACCATGTATCAGAACCATAAACCAGACCCATATACCAGGCCTGACCATATTCCAGACTTGACCATGTACCAGACCTGACCATATACCAGACCTGACTATTTACCAGACCCATATACCAGGCCTGACTATTTACCAGACCCATATACCAGGCCTGACCATATACCAGACCTGACCATTTACCAGACCCATATACCAGACCCATATACCAGACGAATATACGAGACCTGGCTATGTACCAGACCTGACCATATTCCAGACCTGACCCATATACCAGACCTGACCATATACCATACCTGACCATATACCAGACCTGACCACGTACCAGACCTGACCATATACCAGACCTGACCATATACCAGACCTGACCATGTACCAGACCTGACCATGTACCAGACCCATATACCAGACCTGACCATGTGTCAGGCCCATTTACCAGACCACTCCTTGTGCCAGACCCATATACCAGACTCATATACCAGACCTGACAATATACCAGACTTGACCTTATACCAGACCTGACCATATACCAGACCCATATACCAGACCTGACCATATACCAGACCTGACCATGTACCAGACCTGACCATATACCAGACCATATACCAGACCATATACCAGACCTGACCATATACCAGACCTGCCCATGTACCAGACCTGACCATGTACCAGACCATATACCAGACCATATACCAGACCTGACCATATACCAGACCATATACCAGACCCATATACCAGACCCATATACAAGACCTGACCATGTACCAGACCCATATACCAGACCTGACCATATACCAGACCAGACCCATATACCAGACCTGACCATGTACCAGACCTGACCATGTACCAGACCTGATCATATACCAGACCTGACCATATAGCAGACCTGACCAGAAACCAGACCCATACACCAGACCTGACCATATACCAGACCCATACACCAGACCTGACCATGTACCAGATAATATACCAGACCTGACCATATACCAGACCCATATACCAGACCTGACCATATACCAGACCATATACCAGACCATATACCAGACCTGACCATATACCAGACCCATATACCAGACCTGACCATATACCAGACCATATACCAGACCATATACCAGACCTGACCACATACCAGACCCATATACCAGACCCATATACAAGACCTGACCATGTACCAGACCCATATACCAGACCTGACCATATACCAGACCTGACCATATACCAGACCATATACCAGACCCATGTACCAGACCCATATACAAGACCTGACCATGTACCAGACCCATATACCAGACCTGACCATATACCAGACCTGACCATATACCAGACCATATACCAGACCCATATACCAGACCCATATACCAGACCTGACCATGTACCAGACCCATATACCAGACCTGACCATATACCAGACCAATATACCAGACCTGACCATATACCAGACCTGACCATATACCAGACCTGACCATATACCAGACCCATATACCAGACCTGACCATGTACCAGACCTGACCATATAGCAGACCTGACCATATACCAGACCTGACCATATACCAGACCTGACCATGTACCAGACCCATATAACAGACCTGACCATATAGCAGACCTGACCATATACAAGACCTGACCATGTATCAGAACCATATACCAGACCTGATCATATACCAGACCCATATACCAGACCCATATACCAGACCCATATACCAGACCTGACCATGTACCAGACCCATATACCAGACCTGACCATATACCAGACCCATATACCAGACCTGACCATATAGCAGACCTGACCATATACCAGACCTGACCATATACCAGACCTGACCATATACCAGACCCATATACCAGACCTGACCATATAGCAGACCTGACCATATACCAGACCTGACCATGTACCAGACCTAACCATATACCAGACCTGATCATATACCAGACCTGACCATATACCAGACCTGACCATATACCAGACCTGATCATATACCAGACCTGACCATATACCAGACCTGATCATATACCAGACCTGACCATATACCAGACCTGATCATATACCAGACCTGACCATGTACCAGACCTGATCATATACCAGACCTGACCATATACCAGACCTGACCATATACCAGACCTGACCATATACCAGACCTGATCATATACCAGACCTGACCATGTACCAGACCTGATCATATACCAGACCTGACCATATACCAGACCTGATCATATACCAGACCTGACCATATACCAGACCTGATCATATACCAGACCTGACCATGTACCAGACCTGATCATATACCAGACCTGACCATATACCAGACCTGATCATATACCAGACCTGACCATATACCAGACCTGATCATATACCAGACCTGACCATGTACCAGACCTGACCATATACCAGACCTGACCATATACCAGACCTGACCATGTACCAGACCTGACCATATACCAGACCTGACCATGTATCAGAACCATATACCAGACCTGACCATATACCAGACCTGACCATGTACCAGACCTGACCATATACCAGACCTGACCATATACCAGACCCATATACCAGACCTGACCATATAGCAGACCTGACCATATACCAGACCTGACCATGTACCAGACCTGACCATATACCAGACCTGACCATGTACCAGACCTAACCATATACCAGACCTGACCATGTACCAGACCTGACAATATACCAGACCTGACCATATACCAGACCTGACCATATACCAGACCTGACCATGTACCAGACCTGACCATATAGCAGACCTGACCATGTACCAGACCTGACCATATAGCAGACCTGACCATGTACCAGACCTGACCATATACCAGACCTGACCATGTACCAGACCTGACCATATACCAGACCTGACCATATACCAGACCTGACCATATACCAGACCTGACCATGTACCAGACCTGACCATGTACCAGACCTGACCATGTACCAGACCTGACCATATACCAGACCTGACCATGTACCAGACCTGACCATGTACCAGACCTGACCATATACCAGACCTGACCATATACCAGACCCATATACCAGACCTGACCATATAGCAGACCTGACCATATACCAGAACTGACCATGTACCAGACCTGACCATATACCAGACCTGACCATATACCAGACCCATATACCAGACCTGACCATATAGCAGACCTGACCATATACCAGACCTGACCATGTACCAGACCTGACCATATACCAGACCTGACCATATAGCAGACCTGACCATATACCAGAACTGACCATATACCAGACCCATATACCAGACCTGACCATATACCAGACCTGACCATATACCAGACCTGACCGTGTACCAGACCTGACCATATACCAGACCTGACCATATACCAGACCCATATACCAGACCTGACCATATAGCAGACCTGACCATATACCAGACCTGACCATGTACCAGACCTGACCATATACCAGACCTGACCATATAGCAGACCTGACCATATACCAGACCTGACCATATAGCAGACCTGACCATGTACCAGACCTGACCATATACCAGACCTGACCATGTACCAGACCTGACCATGTACCAGTCCTGACAATGTACCAGACCTGACCATATACCAGACCCATGTACCAGACCTGACCATGTACCAGACCCATGTACCAGACCTGACCATGTACCAGACCTGACCATACACCAGACACATATACCAGAGCCAGACCTGACCATATACCAGACCTGACCATGTACCAGACCTGACCATATACCAGACCTGACCATGTACCAGACCTGACCATATACCAGACCTGACCATATACCAGACCTGACCATATACCAGACCTGACCATATACCAGACCTGACCATATACCAGACCTGACCATATACCAGAACTGACCATATACCAGACCTGACCATGTACCAGACCTGACCATATACCAGACCTGACCATATACCAGACCTGACCATGTACCAGACCTGACAATATACCAGACCTGACCATATACCAGACCTGACCATGTACCAGACCTGACCATATACCTGACCCATATACCAGACCTGACCATATACCAGACCTGACCATGTAGCAGACCTGACCATATACCAGACCTGACCATGTAGCAGACCTGACCATATACCAGACCTGACCATATACCAGACCTGACCATGTAGCAGACCTGACCATATACCAGACCTGACCATGTACCAGACCTGACCATATACCAGACCTGACCATATACCAGACCTGACCATGTACCAGACCCATATACCAGACCTGACCATGTACCAGACCTGACCATATACCAGACCTGCCCATATACCAGACCTGACCATGTACCAGACCCATATACCAGACCTGCCCATATACCAGACCCATACACCAGACCTGACCATGTACCAGACCCATATACCAGACCTGACCATGTACCAGACCTGACCATATACCAGACCTGCCCATATACCAGACCTGCCCATGTACCAGACCTGACCATATACCAGACCTGCCCATATACCAGACCTGACCATGTACCAGACCTGACCATGTACCAGACCTGCCCATGTACCAGACCTGACCATGTACCAGACCTGATCATACACCAGACCTGACAATATATCAGACCTGACCATGTACCAGACCTGACAAGAGAGAGAGATACACCACAGACAGACAGACAGACAGACAGACAGACAGACAGACAGACAGACACAGACAGACACAGACAGACACAGACAGACACAGACAGACACAGACAGACAGACAGACAGACAGACAGAGAGAGACAGAGAGAGACAGAGAGAGACAGAGAGAGACAGAGAGAGACAGAGAGAGACAGAGAGAGACAGAGAGACAGAGAGAGAAGGAATGAGGTAGTTTATCTTCAGAGTGACATTGGCTTTTGTTTTGCAGTAAACATTCGTGAAGATCCATGTGTTCATGGATAGAGAAACATGACATTGATTATATGTCGCCCAATTCATTATTTTCTATGTGTGTCTGTATGTGTGCACTATGTCCATGTGGTGTGTGATACTATCTCACCTCTAGCCGACTACATCTCCTTCCTCCTGGTTAAAGCGCTAACACGCTAATGCGTGATATCAGCTATCAGAACTGAAGCGTTTTTCTACAGCAGGATAATATAGTAGTGCCGCTAACCAGGCTAGCATCCTCAGTTCATCACCCCTTCACCTCTTCCTGACCCTGTTACCGTGGTGACAGCTAGCTTCCGCCAACCTCTCTTTTCATCTTGGTTTCCAAATTGGCCCTTTTATAAAAAAATATATATATATAATTGTAATAAAACAGATAGCATTTAGTCCATAATTAGTTTGAAAGAGCCGATGGTTCTTTCTGCCATAGTTTTGTCTGAATTCGTCATTTCTCGGTCTCCTGCTTTAACCTTCATGCAGGTCTGACCTTGAGTGTAGTACCCCAGACTGCTGCATGATGAAAACATGATCATATATTTGAGAACAGAGTATTTAATGTGACAGACACTAATTCAAGATGATTTCTCTCCTCACACACACACACAGAGGTACACATAGACGCACTCACAGAGGCACACATTGACGCGCACACACACACACACAGAGGCACACATAAACGCACATACACACACACACACACACACACACACACACACACACACACACACACACACACACACACACACACACACACACAGAGGCAGAGATCTTGATAAAACGGCGGGGGAGGTGATGGAATGTCAGAATCATTAAATGTAAAGTTCTGACACTTTTCTAAGACATGAGTCTGTGCTTGCGGTGTGTGTGTGTGTGTGTGTGTGTGTGTGTGTGTGTGTGTGTGTGTGTGTGTGTGTGTGTGCGTGCACCACTATATCTATCTATCTATTAGTTTATGTGCAATGGTAGGTGGGGGAAGTGAAGCTCCTGGGTATTGTCCCATGATGCAATCTGTCAATCAATACTCTCCAATTACAGATATCATACACTCAATTGACTTGGCGGACTGCTGTTAGATTACTGCGGCGCGGTGGTAGAACAGCCAGGTCACCCGTGATACAAGTCAGTATTCGACGTCCAACCCATGTCTGAGGACGTCGGGAGATGATTCCAAAGATATCAAGTTTGATTCCATTAATATAAAGTTGTTTTTTAAATATTTTTTTTCTTAATATTTTAAACCTATCCCAAACCTTAAACTTTGGCTTTAACCATTCTGAATGAATGCCTAAAAATAACCTTCAACGCTTCAAAATGTGATGTTTGGAGCATCTTCGGAAAATGTGATATTTGAGAAACATGTATGATGTGACACTGTCAAAGCCGGTAGGGTAGAATGCTATTAAAAACAGGGACTGATGTGTCTTTAGCATTCAACCTTCTGAGTTCTCTCTCAAAAAGGAGAGTCTGAGACAGACAGGGTTGAATAGAGGACACTGTCAGGTTTTAATAGCTTAGGGATGTAATGCTGGGCTGTGTGTACAGCAACCTGTCTCTGTCTAACATCAGCTTAGGGATGTAATGCTGGGCTGTGTGTACAGCAACCTGTCTCTGTCTAACATCAGCTTAGGGATGTAATGCTGGGCTGTGTGTACAGCAACCTGTCTCTGTCTAACATCAGCTTAGGGATGTAATGCTGGGCTGTGTGTTACAGCAACCTGTCTCTGTCTAACATCAGCTTAGAGATGTAATGCTGGGCTGTGTGTTACAGCAACCTGTCTCTGTCTGACATCGGCGTAGTCATGTGTCGTGTCTTTGACTGTGCCGGATTAAGTGATATGACATGCTATTCTATAAAATCCTTTCACTGTAATTAATATTACCTGATTAAGCTAATCATGTAAATGTAATTAACTAGAAAGTTGGGGGAACCACGAAAGAGTGTTATCTTCCGAATAAACTCTTAAAGACCCTGTAATATTTTACATCAATAGCAGTCAATATTAATCGTCACCTTATTTCAGTCTCATCTGAAAGTTGTAAATTCTTGGTTATCTTCACGAAACCTGGCAAACAAGTTGAATCATTTATTTACTAAATACCTAACTAATCACACAGAATTACATATACACAGAATGCAAATTATGTCATACAGAAAACGTCCCTAGTGGACGGAGCCGACATGACGGCTGGTTACATAAAGGAAAGGGGGTTGGGTTTGAGTGAAAGAGCCGGAAGACTGAGGAACAAAGGGAGAAGCCATGTTATCGTAAATACAGTATCTTATGCATTCTAAATTACCGCCCATTTGGAAAAGGAAAATGTATTTACTCTGACCTGCACTTCGGTAGGTTGGTCGTAGATGCTGGCCGTGCTGTCCTCGGAAGAATGTCTCTGGTGGTAAATTGAATACGTTGTAGTATCATCGTTGTGTGTTAGACTGGATACGTCGTCCGTCCTTTCCTACCCAACGTTTACAGCCGCGGTTGCTAACTCAACGGCTAGGATGTCTCACTTCTTTATTGAATAAGAGTTCAACGTTTATACCATTCACAACCAAAGCTCACGCTGAGGTTGGCTTAGTTCTGTAGTTGACATGTTAGTCCTTTTTAACGTATGGACCGTCGTCCTATCGTCCTCGGAACAGAAGGCTACATTTTCATCAAGGGTTTATAACGTGGAGGGAGAGAAGGGTGTGTTTCATAGTTTATAACCCATGTCTCTTCACAGGGGCGGGTGACTGATTGAGCAGAGTGTTAAGGCTGTCGCTTTCCTCATCCTCGGATGAGGTGAGGAGAGAAGGATCTTCAGACCAAAATGCGGAGTCAGGGAAATAAGCCATCTTTATTACAAATACGACGGCCACTAAACAAAACAAAACACTTTCAAAACTTACACAAAATAACAAAACGTAACGAACGGAACCTGAACATAAACTTACATCGACAAACGTAAACTCACGAACAGGAACATTACATCGAAACGTACGAACAGCCAAACAGCCCCGATAGTGAATAACATCGAACACAACGAAGACATCACAGGAGACAATCACCCACAAACAAACAGTGAGAATGCCCTACCTAAATATGACTCTTGATTAGAGGAAAACGCAAACCACCTGCCTCTAATCAAGAGCCATACCAGGCAAACCAAAACCAACATAGAAACAAATAACATAGACTGCCCACCCAAAACTAACGCCCTGACCATAAACACATAAAAACAACATAAAACAGGTCAGGACTGTTACAGTACCCACCCCCTCAAGGTGCGAACGCCGGGCGCACCAGCACAAAGTCCAGGGGAGGGTCCGGGTGGGCAGTTGACCACGGTGGTGGTTCCGGCTCAGGACGCTGTCCCCACACCACCATAGTCACTCCCCTCTTCTGTCTACCCCTTCCACTGACCACCCTAAAACTACTTTCCCCAAAATAAACAGCCAGCACCGGAACAAGGGGCAGCACCGGGACAAGGGGCAGCACCGGGACAAGGGGTAGCACCGGGACAAGGGGCAGCACCGGAACAAGGGGCAGCACCAGGATAAGGACCAGCACCGGAATAAGGGGCAGCACCGGGACAAGGGGCAGCACCGGGACAAGGGGCAGCACCGGGACAAGGGGCAGCACCGGGACAAGGGGCAGCACCGGGACAAGGGGCAACACCGGGACAAGGGGCAACACCGGGACAAGGGGCAGATCCCGGCTGAAGGACTCTGGCAGGTCCTGTTTGGACGGCTCTGGCAGGTCCTGGCTGGACGGCTCTGGCAGGTCCATGCAGGCTGACGGCTCTCGACACTCATGGCAGACTGACGGCTCTCTACGCTCATGGCAGGCTGACGGCTCTCGACACTCATGGCAGGCTGACGGCTCTCGACGCTCATGGCAGGCTGACGGCTCTCGACGCTCATGGCAGGCTGACGGCTCTGGCTGCTCATGGCTCTCTGACGGCTCTGGCTGCTCATGGCTCTCTGACGGCTCTGGCTGCTCATGGCTCTCTGACGGCTCTGGCTGCTCATGGCTCGCTGGCGGCTCTGGCAGATCCTGTCTGGTTGGCGGCTCTGGCAGATCCTGTCTGGTTGGCGGCTCTGGCAGATCCTGTCTGGTTGGCGGCTCTGGCAGATCCTGTCTGGTTGGCGGCTCTGGCAGATCCTGTCTGGTTGGCGGCTCTGGCAGATCCTGTCTGGCGGGCGGCTCTAGCGGCTCCTGTCTGGCTGACGGCTCTAGCGGCTCCTGTCTGGCGGATGGCTCTGTAGGCTCATGGCAGACGGGCGGCTTTGCAGGCTCATGGCAGACGGGCGGCTTTGCAGGCTCCTGGCAGACGGATGACTCAGATGGCGCTGGGGAGACGGATGGCTCAGATGGCGCTGGGGAGACGGATGGCTCAGATGGCGCTGGGGAGACGGATGGCTCAGATGGCGCTGGGGAGACGGATGGCTCAGATGGCGCTGGGGAGACGGATGGCTCTGGCCGGATACGGCGCACTGTAGACCTGGTGCGTGGTGCCGGAACTGGAGGCACCGGGCTAAGGATAAGCACCTTCCTACTAGTGCGGGGAGCAGGAACAGGGCACACTGTATTCTCAAAGCCTACTCTATCCCTGATGCGTGGTACCGGCACTGGTGACACCGGGCTGAGGACAAGCACATCAGGATTAGTAGGGGGAGAAGATACAGTGGGTTCAGGGCTCTGGAGACGCACAGGTAGCTTAGTGCGTGGTGCCCGGAACTGGAGGCACCGGGCTAGATACACGCACTACAGGGAGAGTGCGTGGAGGAGGAACAGGGCTCAGGATACGCACTGGTAGCCTAGTGCATAGTGTAGACACTGTAGGTACTAAGCTGGGGCGGGGAGGTAGTGCCGGAAATACCGGACCGTGGAGGCGTACTGGCACTCTTGAGCATTGAACCTGCCCAACCTTACCTGGTTGAATGCTCCCGGTTGCCCGACCAGTGCGGGGAGGTGGAATAACCCGCACCGGCCTATGTAGGCGAACCGGGGAAACCATGCGTAAGGCAGGTGCCATGTATGCCGGCCCGAGGAGACGCACTGGAGACCAGACGCGTTGAGCCGGCCTCATGACACCTGGCTCAATACCCAATCTAGCCCTACCAGTGCGGGGAGGTGGAATAACCCGCACTGGGCTATGCACTCGTACAGGAGACACCGTGCGCTCTACTGCGTAACACGGCGCCTGCCCGTACTCCCGCTCTCCACGGTAAGCCCGGGAAGTGGGCGCAGGTCTCCTACCTGCCCTTGGCCCACTATCTCCTATCCCCCCCCCAAGAAATTTTTGGGAATTACTTACGGGCTTTTTTGGCTTCCGTGCCAGACGCGTTCCCTCATAGCTCCGGTTCCTCTCTCCGGTAGCCTCCGCTCTCCTCAGTGCCTCCAGCTGTTCCCATGGGAGGCGATCTCTACCAGCTAGGATCTCCTCCCATGTGTAGACACCCTTACCATCCAAAACATCGTCCCATGTCCATTGCTCCTTTCTCTCCTGTCCCTTACTCCGTTTAGTTTCCCTTTGCCGCTTGGTCTTAGCGTGGTGGGTGATTCTGTTAAGGCTGTCGCTTTCCTCATCCTCAGATGAGGTGAGGAGAGAAGGATCTTCAGACCAAAATGCGGAGTCAGGGAAATAAGCCATCTTTATTACAAATACGACGGCCACTAAACAAAACAAAACACTTTCAAAACTTACACAAAATAACAAAACGTAACGAACGGAACCTGAACATAAACTTACATCGACAAACGTAAACTCACGAACAGGAACGTTACATCGAAACGTACGAACAGCCAAACAGCCCCGAGAGTGAATAACATCGAACACAACGAAGACATCACAGGAGACAATCACCCACCAACAAACAGTGAGAATGCCCTACCTAAATATGACTCTTGATTAGAGGAAAACGCAAACCACCTGCCTCTAATCAAGAGCCATACCAGGCAAACCAAAACCAACGTAGAAACAAATAACATAGACTGCCCACCCAAAACTAACGCCCTGACCATAAACACATAAAAACAACATAAAACAGGTCAGGACTGTTACACAGAGCTCTAACTTTATGAAAAAAACAATTTTCTCATTTGGAAGCTAAAATTACAAATAGTTTCATATTCAAACATTTAAATTGCACAACAATTCCATGTGAATCTGATAACTAGAATGTGTAGACTTTCCCAGATACAGTTTATGTCGTCCTGTCATCAGTCATAATGTCTCAGATGACAACCGGACTGACATCATATTCATTAAGTTCCAACGCATATTTTCAATTGGTTCTATAACTGAAATATGGTTCCTTTCCCCCACCAATTGTGTTTAACAAAGGCTTTTCAAGAGGCCTTCAGTAGAGTCGAGAGAGAGAGGGGGAAAAGGTATTTATGGGGGAGGGGTCATAAACCTTACACACAGACCAACATCATGACACATGCTGGGCAGTGTGTACAGCAACCAACTCTCTTTGTCTAACATCGACACAGAGAGAGGTAGGGGGGGATGAGCGTTTGCTGTGTTTGGAGAGAGGGAGGATAAGTATGGTGTGTGGGGTAGTGTGTCTGAGGATGTCTGTGTCTGTGTGTGTGTCTGTGTCTGTGTCAGTGTGTGTGTGACCCACACCAGGGTATTGGGGTGACTATACTTAACTTGACACCATGCAGAGAGACACCTATTGAGATTAAAACCAGTCAACAGAGAGAGAGAGAGAGAGAGAGAGAGAGGGAGAGAGAGATACAGAGGGGGTTGAGAGAGGAAAATATAGAGGGGGGGGGCCACAAAGGGGGGGGGGCAGAGGGGGTGGAGAGAGAGGGGCAAGAGGGAGAGAGATTGAGGGAGAGACGGAGAGTCAAGAGAGAGAAAGAGTCAACATGGAGAAAGAGAGAGAGAGAGAGAGAGAGAGAGAGGGTTAGAGGGAGAGGCAGACAGAAGGAGAGAAAGAGAGAGACAGAGGGGATGGAGAGAGGGAAAGAGAGAGAGAGAGGAGACAGAGGGGGGGAGAGAGGAAAAGAGAGAGAAAGAGGGTTGGAGAGAGAGGGGGAGAGAGAGACAGAGGGGGTGGAGAGAGGAAAAGAGAGAGACAGAGGGGGTGGAGAGAGAGGGGGAGAGAGAGACAGAGGGGGTGGAGAGAGGGAAAGAGAAAGAGGGATAGAGAGAGGGGCAGGAGGGAGAGAAAGAGAGGGGCAGGAGGGAGAGAGAGAGGAGAGAGCGAGGGAGAGAAAGAGGGGCAGGAGGGAGAGAGAGAGGGGCAGGAGGGAGAGAGAGAGAGGGAGGTGCAGGAGGGAGAGAGAGGAGAGAGAGAGGGAGAGAGAGAGGGGCAGGAGGGAGAGATAGGGGCAGGAGGGAGAGAGAGAGAGAGAGGGGCAGGAGGGAGAGAGAGAGGAGAGAGAGAGAGGGAGAGAGAGAGAGAGAGAGAGAGAGGGAGAGAGAGAGAGAGAGAGAGGAGAGAGAGAGAGAGAGAGAGAGAGAGAGAGAGAGAGAGGGGCAGGAGGGAGAGAGAGAGGAGAGAGAGAGGGGCAGGAGGGAGAGAGAGAGAGAGAGGGATAGAGAGAGAGGGAGAGAGAGAGGAGAGAGAGAGAGGGAGAGAGAGAGAGGGAGAGAGAGAGAGGAGAGAGAGAGAGAGGAGAGAGAGAGAGAGAGAGAGAGGAGGAGAGGGAGAGAGAGAGGGGCAGGAGGGAGAGAGAGAGAGAGAGAGAGAGAGGGAGAGAGAGAGAGGGAGAGAGAGAGGAGAGAGAGAGAGGGGAGAGAGAGGAGAGAGAGAGAGGAGAGAGAGAGAGAGAGAGAGAGAGAGAGAGAGAGAGAGAGAGAGAGAGAGAGAGAGAGAGAGAGAGAGAGAGAGAGAGTGAGAGAGAGAGAGAGAGAGAGAGAGAGAGAGAGAGAGAGAGAGAGAGAGAGAGAGAGAGAGAGAGAGAGAGCTATTTGCTCTCATAGATGTGAATGCAATAGTCTTGTATTTTCCTCATCATTGGTTTGATAGACATGCACAACATACTAGAAGAAGGATAGATAGAATGATAGTGAAGGGACAAAGACAAAGGTAAGATAATGAGAGAGGTGTACATATCAATTAAATGTCCTCCTAGAATAGGGAGATGGGTATTATGACTGTCATGTGACTCCCTAAGGAGAGGAGAAGAGGAGGAGAAGGAAATTCCCTTCATATGTCTACGGACATCACGCATCTGGTTTTGAAAAGGTAACTCAGGAGTTTAAACCAATCAAACACCACACAGGCTGCATCACAAATGCACCCTATTCGCTATGTCCTATGGGCGCTGGTCAAAAGTAGTGCCATTTGCGATGCACCCAAAGAGATGGGATGTTGAAGTGTCATGTCAAATCAAAGTGCGCTTCACCTCTCCATCAGACAGTCAGGCAGTCGGTCGGTTGGTGTGTCAGTCGGCCTGTCTGTCAGTCAATCAAACAATTCAAGTCAGTCAGTCGGGTTTGTCAGTCAGACATTACAAATCCCCATTGTTGTTCTCTAAACAATAATGTAGCATCCTATCATCACTATCATCACTATACCACTATCACCACTATACCACTATCATCACTATACCACTATCATCACTATACCACTATCATCACTATACCACTATACCACTATCATCACTATCACCACTATCATCACTATACCACTATCACTACTATCATCACTATCATCACTATACCACTATCATCACTATACCACTATCATCACTATCACCACTATCATCACTATACCACTATCATCACTATACCACTATCATCACTATACCACCATCATCACTATACCACTATACCAGTATCATCACTATCATCACTATACCACTATCATCACTATACCACTATCATCACTATACCACTATCACTACTATCATCACTATACCACTATCACTACTATCATCACTATCATCACTATACCACTATCATCACTATACCACTATCATCACTATACCACTATCATCACTATACCACTATCACTACTATCATCACTATCATCACTATACCACTATCATCACTATACCACTATCATCACTATACCACTATCACCACTATACCACTATCATCACTATACCACTATACCACTATCATCACTATACCACTATCATCACTATCATCACTATACCACTATCATCACTATACCACTATCATCACTATACCACTATCATCACTATACCACTATCATCACTATACCACTATCATCACTATACCACTAGCATCACTATACCACTATCATCACTATACCACTATCATCACTATACCACTAGCATCACTATACCACTATCATCACTATACCACTATCATCACTATACCACTATCATCACTATACCACTATCATCACTATACCACTATCATCACTATATCACTATCATCACTATACCACTATCATCACTATCACCACTATCATCACTATACCACTATCATCACTATATCACTATCATCACTATACCACTATACCACTATCATCACTATACCACTATCATCACTATACCACTATCATCACTATACCACTATCATCACTATACCACTATACCACTATATCACTATCATCACTATACCACTATCATCACTATACCACTATACCACTATCATCACTATACCACTATCATCACTATACCACTATCATCACTATACCACTATCATCACTATCACCACTATCATCACTATACCACTATCATCACTATACCACTATCATCACTATACCACTATACCACTATCATCACTATACCACTATCATTTTCACAGCTTGTGAACTGTGGTAGCTCAGTGGTCTAAGCAACACGCCCTGTTCTAATGTCCATATTATGTCTATTTCGAGTGATCAGGCTGCACAAACGTGAACACACACACACACACACACACACATACACACATACAGTGGACACACGCACACAAGCAAGCACGCATGCATAGAAATACAAACACACACACACACATCCTGAGGGTCGATACAACCCCCTCAGACAAAGGCAGCAGTGTAGAGATTGTTAGCGGCTGAGACAGCTGCCTTTTTAGCTGCAGGGCAAACAACTGCTACGAGGGATACAAACGAGTGCGAGGCAGGAGGGAGAAAAACAGGCTGAATTATCCATCGACTTCAGCTGTAACTGAAAACCCAACAGACGGTTGGTTATATGTGAAACATATGGTGAGTGTGACAAATATAGGCGAGAGTTGATTAGCAGGCCTATTCATCAAAAAGGTCATGTGAACACAGATAGACGCTTTCACAAGTGTATAATGCACATGACATCACACACACACACACACACAGTTGATGACTTGTGGATATTGCAGGTAGGATATAACTTTGAGGAATGTTCTGTCTAACCTTTAAAGCCTTAAAGGTTCTCAAGGTGAGAAAAAAAGGAATCAGCAGAAAAAGGAGAAAAAGAGGGAGAGAGAGAGAGAGATAAAGATATACAGTACCAATCAAAAGATTCGACATACCTATTCATTACAAGGTTTTTCTTTATTTTTACTATTTTCTACATTGTAGAATAATAGTGAAGACATCAAAACTATGAAATAACACATATGGAATCATGTAGTAACCAAAAAAAAACAGTTTAAAAAAATTAAATATATTTAATATTTGAGATTATTCAAAGTAGCCACCCTTTGCCGTGATGACAGCCTTGCACACTCTTGGCATTTTCTCAACCAGCTTCATGAGTTAGTCACCTGGAATGCATTTCATTTAACAGGCGTGCTTTGTTAAAGTTAATTTGATTTGCAATCAGTTGTGTTGTGACAAGGGGTTAGTATACAAAAGATAGCCCTACTTGGTATAAGTCCGTATTATTGAAAGGACCGACGCTGGAGATGAGAAGGAGGTAGCTGAACATTTAATGCGGAACAGACAAAGAGCAAGTCAAAAAAAATGATCAGGCGCTATGATTTAATTGTCTCTCATTGGGACCACACCAGAAAAGGAAGACCCAGAGTTCCCTCTGCTGCAGAGGATAAGTTCAGTAGAGTTAACTGCACCTATGATTGCAGCCCAAAGACAATGCCTTGCAAAAGTATTCATCCCCCTTGGCGTTTTTCCTATTTTGTTGCATTACAACCTGTAATTTAATGGATTTTTTTTTTAATAGATTGCATGTATTGGACATACACAAAATAGTCAAAATTGGTGAAGTGAAATGAAAAAAATTACTGTTTCAAAAAATTCAAAAAAATGTAAAACTGAGAAGTGGTGCGTGCATAGGGTTGCTAACTTTCTCACTACCAAATAGGGTGGTGTGGGTATGGCGGTGTGGGTAGTGCAGTGTGGGTATGGCGGTGTGGGTAGTGAGGTTTGGGTAGTGAGGTGTGGGTAGTGAGGTGCGGGTAGTGAGGTGCGGGTAGTGAGGTGCGGGTAGGAAGGTGCGGGTAGGGCGGTGCGGGTAGGGAGGTGCGGGTAGGGCTGTGCGGGTAGGGCGGTGCGGGTAGGGCGGTGCGGGTAGGGCGGTGTGGGTATGGCAGTGTGGGTATGGCGGTGTGGGTATGGCGTTATGTGAATGAATTTACACTGTATATTCATATCCAATTGGAAAGGCAAAACATCTGTATATTCCATTTAGTCTATAGCTTTACCAAAATTATATCATCATGTAAACTTATGTGAATATACCTCAAAATAAATGTTCAAACAAAATTACAATTTGGACCTTTACAGCAAAATTTTTTTTTTAAATCAAATGCAAAAGAGGAAGAGGGGCATGAGTCACTCACCAAGTCGACTTATTTTTTGCTGCTCTTGACTGATTCAAGCAGTCCTTTGTCCTTTTGCATAGCCAGAGAGAAGTCATTACATGCCAAGTCACAGTACACAGATATTTGAAGTTCATTTTTTATTAGCTCTGTGCTGCATCTGTTTCTAGAGTCTGACCATTTAATTGTCATCAGGGAGAAAAATACTCTCCACAAAAGGTATTTGAGCCTGGCACACTGAGGACAAATGAGACAATCCTGAACATGTTGATCAAGTTGGCTTTCCCTAGGTTTTGGAAAACTGCCACTCACTTCTCCCTGGTGGATTTTGTGGTATCCTGTCTGGCTTTCTGTATTTCCTCCCGGCAAGCAAAAACTCTTCATAGAGTTTTAGTCAAAGCCCAGACTTCAATCCAAATGAGAATCTATGTCTTAAAATTGCTGTACATCAGCGGAACCCATCCAACTTGAAGGAGCTGGAGCAGTTTTGCCTTGAGGAATGGGCAAACATCCCAGTGGCTAGATGTGCCAAGCTGATAGAGACATACCCCAAGAGACTTGTAGCTGTAATTGCTGCAAAAGGTGGCTCTACAAAGTATTGACTTTGGGATGTGAATAGTTATGCACACTCCAGTTTTGTTTTTTGCCTTATTTCTTGTTTCTTTCACACAAAAAATATTTTGCATCTCCAAATCAAATGATACAAACCCCCCATAAATCAATTTTAATTCCAGGTTGTAAGGCAACAAAATAGGAAAAATGACAAGGGGGGGAAATACTTTCGCAAGCCACAGTAAGTGCTTCACAGAGTTCTAGTGTCGTGTCTTTGCTATCGGTAAATTGAAGACTTATAGTTTTTATCAAAGATTCCTGTAATTAGGGATTACGCGATCACTTGAGTAATAGCGTAACTAATTAACTATGAATTCGAGGGCACCAGGGAAAGTTATTAGATTGCAAAGTTATAATTTCCCAATATAACCTTTCAGATATTTTCTTATCTGATCAATAGTCTTCTAATTAATGATTTATTTACTTTACCTCACTTTAGTCTCATTCCAAACGTCGTAAATTGTTGATTATCTTCACGAACCCAGTCTTCACTATGAGTCATCCATACATCAATTGTCTTAAATCATTTATTTATTACTAACTAATTAATTCACAGAAATGCATAAACAAACAAACAAACTTAAAAAGGGTTACATGAAATGGGAGAAATATTCCCTAGTGGCTGAACCGGCATTGCGGCTTGTTAGACAAAGGGAAAATTGCGTTCGACTAAGAATTCACTACAGAGTCCATAATTATAACAATTGACATGCTAATCCTTACACATGAACGCTCACTCATTCGGGAACAATTGCAATCAATATATATATATATTTACGCTCATTGTGTGTCGTCTTGATCGTTGGAGAGAAGTTCGTTTTGTTGGAGCTCCTTCTGTCGTAGTTATTGTGGATTGTTCAGAGTGACATTCGTTGTAGAATGCTTGTTTCGGCGGTTGTCTTTCTTTGCGTTCAATGATACCGAATTCCTAGCTGCAGACTAGTAGTCAATATAAAAACTTGTTATTATTCGTATAAGAGTTTTAACCACGTGGTATGGTTAAAGATTCAGCAATGTTACATTAACCTTCGTTCTCCCCATGGAGGATAAACATGGTCTAATGGTAATTTCTCATAGTTGGCTTTTATTCTGATAGCAGAGAGGGACTGTCCCATGGTCTCTGACCCAACTGGCTCAGGGCGGTCCTTGGATTTAGTTCAAATACAACAGGGATTTGTATTTTCTTCATTAAACAGTTCAAAATAATATTACACAATTATATAAAAACAGTATCATACTCACTCATTCATTTTATACAACAAACAGATGTAAACCTCATATCTGAGGTTATTATATAAACAGCGGTATGGTAATGTAGTCCCACAGTCTCACATGAGTTTCCCACGTGGTGACAAATGGACATGTTAATAGCTGGACTCCCCACCGATCTTTTATACTTTTGCAGGAATATGAAATATGTCCGTACCTCAAGATCTGTGAGGTGGAAGAGAATTCCTTTGTCCTGAAAGTTTACCCTCTCTCTTAATACTGTTTGGCCATGAGGAGATTCTCATGAATTTACGACCTCTGTGACCACAGCATGGGTTGAAGAGTCAGGGAAAGGCAGGGAGAGGGGGTGGTGAGATATGCAATACCCAAGCAGGCGACGTCATGACACCAGTAACAGACATATCTCAACATTAACTTCTTTGGGGTAGTGGGCAGTATTTTCACGTCCGGATGAAAAGCATGCCCAGAGTAAACGGCCTGCTACAAAGCCACGGAAGCTAGAATATGCATATTATTAGTAGATTTGGATAGAAAACACTCTGAAGTTTCTAAAACTATTTGAATGATGTCTGCGAGTATAACTGAACTCATATGGCAGGCAAAACCTGAGAAAAAATCCAACCAGGAAGTAGGAAATCTGAGGTTGGTCGATTTTCAACTCGGCTCCTATTGAAGATAGTGGGATTTTGGTAATATTGCACTTGCTAAGGCTTCCACTAAATGTCAAGTCTTTAGAACCTTTTCTGATGCCTTTACTGTGAGGTGGGGCCGAATGAGAGGAGATTGAGTAAGGTCTGCCTTGAGCTGACCATGCTCTGACCATGCGCGTTCACGTGAGAGCGAGCTCTGTTCCATCGCACTTCTGAAGACAAAGAAATACTCAGGTTGGAACATTATTGAAGAATTATGTTAAAAACATCCTAAAGATTGATTCAACACTTAGTTTGTCATGTTTTTACGGACTGTAATAACTTTAACTTTTTGTCCGTACTTTCCGCTGGACTGCGCGTCGTGAGTTTGGAAAGTGTACTGAACGCTAGAACAACAAGGAGGAATTTGGACATAAATGATGGACATTATCGAACAAAACAACATTTATTGTGGAACTGGGATTCCTGGGAGTGCATTCTGATGAAGATCATCAAAGGTAAGTGAATGTTTATAATGTTATTTCTGACTTCTGTTGACTGCATAATAGGGCGGATATATTTGTGTCTTGATTGGGCTCTGAGCGCCGACACCGATTATTGCATGGTTTGCTTTTTCCGTAAAGCTTTATTGAAATCTGACACAGCGGTTGCAGAAGTGGATCTAAAATTCCATGCAGTTGTATCTTTTAGGAATGTTTATTATGAGTATTCCTGTAAATTGATGTGGCTCTCTGCAAAATCAAAGGATGTTTTGGAACTTCCTTACTTAGGCGCCAATGTAAACTCCGATTTTTGGATATAAGTATGAACTTTACCGAACAAAACATACATGTATTGTGTAACATGAAGTCCTATGAGTGTCATCTGATGAAGATCATCAAAGGTTAGTGATTCATTTTATCTGTATTTTCTGCTTTTTGTGAATACTCTCTTTGGCTGGAAAAATGGCTGTTTTATTCTGTGAATAGGCACTCACCTAACATAATCGTTTGGTTTGCTTTCGTCGTAAAGCCTTTTTTTGAAATCGGACATGTTGGCTGGATTAGCTTTAATTTGGTATCTTTCATGTGTGATTTCATGAAAGTTTGATTTTTAATTTATTTTAATTTATTTGAATTTGGCGCTCTGCATTTTGACTGGCTTTTGGCCAAGTGGGACGTTAGCGTCCCACATATCCCAGAGAAGTTAAGGGCTATTTGACCAAGAAGGAGGGTGATTGGGTGCTGCATCAGATGACCTGGCTCCCACAATCACCTGACCTCAACCCAATTGAGGTGGTTTGGGATGAGTTGGACCTCAGATTGAAGGAAAAGCAGCCAACAAGTGCTCAGCATATGTGGGAACTTCTTCAAGACTGTTGGAAAAGCATTCCTCATGAAGCTGGTTGAGAAAATGCCAAGAGTGTGCAAATCTGTCAACAAGGCAACGGGTGTCAACTTAGAAGAATCGAAAATATAAATTATGTTTTGATTTGTTTTAACAATTTTTTATTTACTACATGATTCCATATGTGTTATTTCATAGTTTTGATGTCTTCATTATTATTCTACAATGTAGAAAATAGTACAAATAAAGAAAAACCCTTGAATGAGTAGGTGTGTACATACTTTTGACTGGTTCTATATATACACACAGCACATTTTGAAAGTATTCAGACCCCTTGCCTTTTTCAACGTTTTGTTATGTTACAGCCTTATTCTAAAATGTATTCACTTGTTTTTTTCCCGTCATCAATCTACACACAATATCCCATAATGACATAGCAAAAATACATAAAATCCTGGTTTTGCTAATTTATAATTAAAAAAATATCTCACTTAGATAAGTATTCAGACCCTTTACTCAGGACTTTGTTGAAGTGTCTTTGCCAGCGATTACAGCCTCAAGTCTTCTTGGGTAGTTTGCTATAAGCTTGGCACAACTCTATTTTTGGAAGTTTCTCCCAGTCTTCTCTGCATATCCTTTCAAGCTCTGTCAGGTTGGATGGGGAGTGTTGCTGCACAGCTATTTTCAGGTTTCTCCAGAGATGTTCGATCGGGTTCAATTCCGGTCTCTGGCTGGGCCACTCAAGGACATTCAGAGACTTGTCCCGAAGCCATTCCTGCTTTGTCTTGGCTGTGTGCTTCGGGTCATTGTCCTGTTTGAAGGTGAACCTTCACCCCAGTCTGAGGTCCTGAGCAGGTTTTCTTCAAGGATCTCTCTGTACTTTCTCTGTTCATCTTTACCTTGATCCTGACTAGTCTCCCAGTCCCGGCCGCTGAAAAACATCCCCACAGTATGATGCTGCTACCAACATGCTTCACCGTAGGGATGGTGCCAGGTTTCCTCCAGATGTGACGCTTGTCATTCAGGCCAAAGTGTTTAAACTTTGTTTCATCAGACAAGATAATCTTGTTTCTCATTGTCTGAGAGTCTTTAGGTGCTTTCTGGCAAACTCCAAGTGGGCTGTGAAGTGCCTTTTCCTAAGGATTGGCTTCCGTCTGGCCACTCTACCATAAAGGCATGATTGGTGGAGTGCTGCAGAGATGGTTGTCCTTCTGGAACGTTCTCCAATCTCCACAAAAGAACTCCGGAGCTCTGTCAGAGTGACCATCGGGTACTTGGTCATCTCCCTGACCAAGGCCGAGCGGAGAACTCTAGGAAGAGTCTTGTTGGTTCCAAACTTCTTCCATTTAAGAATGATGGTGGCAACTGTGTTCCTGCACACCTTCAACGCTGCAGAAATGTTTTGGTGCCCTTCTCCAGATCTGTGCATCGACACAATCCTGTCTCTGAGCTTTACGGACAATTCCATCGACCTTATGGATTGGTTTTTACAGGTGGACTCCGATCAAGTTGTAAAAACATCTCAAGGATGATCAATGGAAACACATAAGGTCCCACTTGAGCTCAATTTCAAGTCTCAATATTTATAAGAGTCTGAATATTTATATAACTAACATATTCATATTTTCCTTCTTTAACCCTCCTGTTGTGTTGGTTTCATGTTCATTAATTCTGTGTTTCCGGTCCAAAATGACCGCCCCCATTATAGCTGATTATAAATCCATAATAATACATATATTATCAACTAATGTTGTGTTTGATCTTTTTATCAACTTAAGTTCTTGTGAACATTACAAGTTTTGAACTTCTATTTGCTATTTATGGACTTAATGCCTCATTGACCAGAGAGAGAGAGAGAGAGAGAGACCCTGTACTCTTTATGTTTTCCATCAGCACTGCGGAAATCATCACCTTTAAGAGTTCTGCTGAGGACAGCACAAGTCTGTCTGTGTGTGTGTGTGTGTGTGTGTGTGCGTGTGTGTGTGTTTGTCTGTGTGTGTGTGCGTGTGTGTGCGTGTGTGTGTGTACGTGTGCATGTGTGTGTACGTGTGTGTGTGTTTGTCTGTGTGTCTGTGTGCGTGTGTGTGCGTACGTGTGTATGTGTGTGTACGTGTGTGTGTGTGCCTGGCAGACTTCTCAGCTTGGATGTCAGCCCAACACCAAGCTCAACCTCGACAAAAGAGAGCTGCTCTTCCTCCCAGGGAAGGCCTGGCCGCTCCAAGACCTCTATCACAATTGACAACTCCACGGTGTCCCCCTCCCAGAGTGCAAGGAGCCTTGGCGTGACCCTGGACAACACCCTGTCATTTTCTGCTAAATCAAAGCAGTGACTCACCCCTACAGTTTCACGCTCTACAACATCCGGATGATATTAAAGAACCCTTTACTAAAAAAGGTTCTTTATATACACATATATATATATATATATATATATATACATATAGTAGCATCATACTGTGGGGATGTTTTTCAGCGGCAGGGACTGGGAGACTAGTCAGGATGGAGGTAAAGATGAACAGAGAAAGTACAGAGAGATCCTTGAAGAAAACCTGCTCAGGACCTCATCCAGAGTGCAACGGGAATTTTAGAAAACAACAGCTAACGAAAGCTAACCCAGTCACTTCAAACTCTGAGATGACAGCTAATTAGCTCCCTTTCCATTTGTTTTCTGTTTTCTACTGACATTTATTTCCATTTTAATGATGCTGCTGTATGATTTTGCCCAGTCAAAAAAAAAATGGCCAGCTGATGTCCGACACGTTAGCTCTCTATGGCAATTCATATTTTACAACATTGTTGCCGAGGTCTGAGTGGCAAAAGTTTCATACAAACCTGTGCTGTTGCAAGCTAAATGTTTTTCTAACAATATTTTCTGTGTCAATATCACAAAAAATAACTTGCTTACGACCTGTTGTCATTATTCAGGTGGCTGTTGTCATCAACTAGAAACCGGAAATACAGGGTATGCTGTCATAAAATTGTAAGGGCTGTCGTTCTCCTCTTCCTCGGATGAGGAGAGGAGAGAAGGATCATCAGACCAAAATGCAGCATTAGGGAAATAAGCCATCTTTTTATTTGTAACGACGATGGCAACACGAAAAACAAAACACTTTCAAAAATACAAAACAAGAAAACGACGTAGACGAAACCTGAACATAAACTTACATAACTAAACGTAAAACTTACGGACAGGAAACAGACTACATCGAAACGAAACGAACAACCGAACAGTCCCGTATGGTGCAAACCATAACACAGAAACGGAAGACAATCACCCACAAACAAACAGTGAGAACACCCTACCTAAATATGACTCTTAATTAGAGGAAAACGCAAACCACCTGCCTCTAATTAAGAGCCATACCAGGCAACCCAAAACCAACATAGAAACAGAAAACATAGACTGCCCACCCAAAACACACGCCCTGACCATAAACACATACAAAAACAACATAAAACAGGTCAGGACCGTTACAAAAATAAAAAAAGACGACTCCAAAGCGCACTGTAAAAGAGGCTGTTTCTATGTTGGTTGGTGAGACACGTTCGAACACGTCTTTGCACTTTGAACGCAATGATGTTGAGAAAAGTAAACAGCAGATATATGTTTTGTGTTGTTGACGTTTGATACGAGGAAACTTGAAGATTAGCAAAGTCGTGTCATGATCACTTGGTTGATACAGGCGAGCACATCGGTGGTGGAGCGGGAGCTCGAATGATTGCTCTCTGTCACATTGAAATAGTTGCAGTGTTTTAGCTGTATATAGTCAGCTAACTAGTTGGTTGTCTTGTTTCTACCAATGTAATTAATATGGGAAACGGCCCAAGCTGCTGGCTACAGCTATCTATCTAGCTAGTCTGTCAGGCAAGAAAAGTTGTGTGTGGCGGGAAAATTTGGGCTGTGTCACTTTCACTAGCCATACAGACAACCAACTAACTAGCCACTGAAATGAACGCTAGAGTCATTTGTGTTTACCTGTTGAGCTTATGTTATGGTTTGTCATGTTTGCTAGGTGCAGATATTCATAGGCTATACATTGCCTCGTTTTCCTATTATTTGCTGTCGTGTAGTAGATAGTAGTAGATGCCAATGCAGTCGGGGACATATGATATTGAGATGCAGTGACTTGTTTACATAGCCGACTAACAAGTTGTTTGTGTTGTCCTGTTTCTAACGATGCATTTGGAAACTGTCCCAGCTTTGTAATTAATCAGGCAAACTCTTTAGTCTGTCAGGTACGAAAACAAGAGTTGATTGGAGGCAACATTGCTTCGCTCGCGATGCTGTAACTGTGTCACACAGTTTATTACGGAAACCCTCTAAGTGGTGATTATTAGGAAGATAGTATGTGCACTGTACGGTTGAGAAAAAGAGATGAAGAAGAGACAGACAACCTCAAAACTATTTTGTAGACTGTCTACATTTTGAAATAGTCTCTGAATAGTTGTTTACATTGTTCCAGAAAGAGTAAGTAAGAATCTTCATTTATAGTCTACTTTGTGTGGGTGATTTTAGATATTTTCTCTGTATTGTTTCTAGATCTAATATGTTTTGCATTTACTGAATTGTTGTCAGTACTATTTTTTTTACATGTTGTGCCACTCTGTAAGATGGGAAGCTTCATGGCATTTTGTAGGCTAAACGCAAACAAAATTAGTATTATTCCTATTGGCATGAATGTGGTTTCATATTAAAGAAGAGGATGTGCTCTTTACAACTATGTTAAACTCGTAGTTGTCATTTGTGTTTTGTTTTTCATCTATGTCTGTATGTATTCATCTACAACAGCATTCTAGAATTATATTGGCGTCTAAAGGGCTCCCCTCTCTCCACTGGGATTCTCTGCCTCTAAACCCTATCACAGGGGCTGAGTCACTGGCCTACTGGTGCTCTTCCATGCCGTCCCTAGGAGGGGTGCGTCGCTTGAGTGGGTTGAGTCACTGACGTGATCTTCCTGTCCGGGTTTACGCCCCCCCTTGGGTTGTGCCGTTGCGGAGATTTTTGTGGGCTATACTCGGCCTTGTCTTAGGATGGTAAGTTGGTGGTTGAATATATCCCTCTAGTGGTGTGGGGGCTGCGCTTTGGCAAAGTGGGTGAGGTTATATCCTGCCTGTTTGGCCCTTTCCGGGGATGTCGTCGGATGGGGCCACGGTGTCTCCCGACCCCTCCTGTCTCAGCCGGTATTTATGCTGCAGTAGTTTGTGTCGGGGGGCTAGGGTCAGTCTGTTATATCTGGAGTATTTCTCCTGTCTTATCTGGTGTCCTGTGTGAATTTTAAGTATGCTCTCTCTAATTCTCTCTCTCTTTCTTTCTTTCTTTTTCTCTCTCGGATGACCTGAGCCCTAGGACCATGCCTCGGGACTACCTGGCCTGATGACTCCTTGCTGTCCCCAGTCCACCTGGCCGTGCTGCTGCTCCAGTTTCAACTGTTCTGCCTGCGGCTACGGAACCCTGACCTGTTCACCGGATGTGCTACATTTCCCAGACCTGCTGTTTTCAACTCTCTAGAGACAGCAGGAGCGGTAGAGATACTCTGAGTGATAGGATATGAAAAGCCAACTGACATTTACTCCTGGGGTGCTGACCTGTTGCACCCTCGACAACCACTGTGATTATTATTATTTGACCCTGCTGGTCATCTATGAACATTTGAACAGCTTGGCCATGTTATAATCTCCACCGGCACAGCCGGAAGAGGACTGGCCACCCCTCATAGCCTGGTTCCTCTCTAGGTTTCTTCCTAGGTTCTGGCCTTTCTAGGGAGTTTTTCCTAGCCACCGTGCTTCTACACCTGCATTGCTTGCTGTTTGGGGTTGTAGGCTGGGTTTCTGTACAGCACTTTGTGACATCAGCTAATGTAAGAAGGGCTTCATAAATACATCTGATTGATTGAAAGTGCTTATGGCTGAAATCCCGTTAACGGGATCGATATTACAACAGCCGGTGAAAGTGCAAGGCGCCAAATTCAAAACAACAGAAATCCCATAACTAAAATTAAAATTCCTCAAACATACAAGTATTTCACACCATTTTAAAGATACACTTCTTGTTAATCCCAACACAGTGTCCGATTTCAAAAAGGCTTTACAGCGAAAGCACCACAAAGGATTATGTTAGGTCAGAGCCAAGTCACAGAAAAACACAGCCATTTTTCCAGCCAAAGAGAGGAGTCACAAAAATCAGAAATAGAGATAGAATGAATCACTAACCTTTGATGATCTTCATCAGATGACACTCATAGGACTTCATGTTACACAATACATGTATGTTTTGTTCGGTAAAGTTCATATTTAAATCCAAAAATCTCAGTTTACATTGCCACGTTATTTTCAGTACTTCCAAAACATCCAGTGATTTTGCAGAGAGCCACATCAATTTACAGAGATACTCATAATAAACATTGCTAAAAGATGCAACTGTTATGCATGGAATTTTAGATCCACTTCTCCTTAATGCAACCTCTGTCTCAGATTTCAAAAATACTTTACGGAAAAAGCACTCCATGCAATAATCTGAGTACAGCGCTCAGAGCCCAAACAACCAAAAAAGATATCCGCCATATTGTGCAGTCAACAGAAGTCAGAAATAACATTATAAATATTCACTTACCTTTGATGATCTTCATCAGAATGCACTCCCAGGAATCCCAGTTCCACAATAAATGTTTGTTTTGTTCGATAATGTCCATCATTTATGTCCAAATAGCTCCTTTTGATAGCTTGTTTGGTAAACAAATTCAAACTCATGAAGCGCGTTCACTAGGAGCAGGCGAAAAGTCAAAAAGTTCCGTTACTGTCCGTAGAAACATGTCAAACGAAGTATAGAATCAATCTTTAGGATGCTTTAACCTGTCTAGGATGAGGGTGCCGCTAGCGGCACACCCCCCCCACATTCCACTGAAAAGGCAGAGCGCGAAATTCAAAAAAAATATATTTTTAAAATATTTAACTTTCACACATTAAAGTCCAATACAGCTAATGAAAGACACAGATCTTGTGAATCCAGCCAACATGTCCGATTTTTAAAATGTTTTACAGGGAAGACACAATATGTAAAGATGTAAATCTATTACCTAAAAACACATTAGCATAATCCACCATCTTTTATTTGTCCACCAACACCAGTAGCTATCACCAATTCGGCTAAACTAAGATATTTATAGCCCCTAACCAAGAAAAAAACTCATCAGATGACAGTCTGATAACATATTTATGGTATGGGATAGGTTTTGTTAGAAAAATGTGCATATTTCAGGTAGCTGGCATAGTTTACAATTGCACCCACCGTCACAAATGGACTAGAATAATTACAATGAGCAACGTGTTTACCTACTTACTAATCATCAAACATTTCGTAAAAATACACAGCATACACTAATCGAAAGACACAGATCCTGTGAATACAGACAATATTTCAGATTTTCTAAGTGTCTTACAGCGAAAACACAATAAATCGTTATATTAGCATAGCACATGTGCAAACATTACCCCAGCATTGATTCTAGCCAAAGAGAGCGATAACGTAAACATCGCCAAAATATATTATTTTTTCACTAACCTTCTCAGAATTCTTCAGATGACACCCCTGTAACATCACATTACAACATACATATACAGTTTGTTCGAAAATGTGCATATTTAGCCACCAAAATCATGGTTAGACAATGAGAAATGTAGCCCAGCTGGTGAGAAAATGTCCGTGCGCCATATTAGACAGTGATCTACTCGTATACATAAATACTCATAAACGTGACTAAAAAATATAGGGTGGACAGCGATTGATAGACAATTTAATTCTTAATACAATCGCGGAATTACATTTTTTAAATTATCCTTACTTTTCAATACAGTTTGCGCCAAGCGAAGCTACGTCAAAAAACATGGCGTCCTAAGCCACTAACATTTTTCGACAGAAACACGATTTATCATAATAAAAATTTCCTACTTTGAGCTGTTCTTCCATCAGTATCTTGGGCAAAGGATCCTTTCTTGGGTCTAATCGTCTTTTGGTGGAAAGCTGTCCTCTTGCCATGTGGAAATGCCAACTGCGTTCGGGATGAACTGGAAGCGTGCCCAGCGATTCACAGCGTTTCAGAAATAAATGTCCCAAAATCGCACTAAGCGGATATAAATTGCTATAAAACGCTTTAAATTAACTACCTTATGATGTTTTTAACTCCTATAACGAGTCTTAACATGACCGGAGAAAGATTACTCCCAACACTAATGCTTGGAACAGGTGCGGGTCGGTGTCCTCCACGCGCATGACGCAGCTGCAAAAGAGTTACTAGCTACAGGGTTTTTTAATTTATAGTGCCTGTGATTGCGCAATCGACCCCATTCAAATCGTCATCACGTAAAGGCATCCAGGGGAAGACGTAAGCAGTGTCCGTATACTCATAGGAATAACATTGGCTTTAAAACTGACTCCAGAACAGTGGCCAAAATTTCTGAAATCTGACTCCATGCCAGGGAAATTGCTGTAGAATGGGTTCTGTTCCACTTAGAGACAAAATTTCAACTCCTATAGAAACTATAGACTGTTTTCTATCCAATAATAATAATAATATGCATATTGTACGATCAAGAATTTTGTAGGAAGCCGTTTCAAAAATTACACGATTACCATAAATAGTGACAACAGCGCCCCCAGCTTTAACAGGTTAAACATAAATCTTCAATAATGTTCCAAACGGAGAATTCCTTTGTCTCCAGAAATGCAATGGAACTCAAGCTAACTCTCACATGAATGCGCATGGTCAGCTCGTGGCACTCTGGGAGAGACCATACTGAATCCCCTCTCATTTGGCCTCCCTTCACAGCAGAAGCATCAAACAAGGTTCTAAAAACTGTTGACATCTAGTGGAAGCCTTAGGAAGGTTAACATTACCAATATCCCACTGTATCTTCAATAGGGAATTAGTTGAAAAACGACCAACCTCAGATTTCCCACTTCCTGGTTGGATTTTTTCTCAGGTTTTTGCCTGCCATAGGAGTTATGTTACACTCACAGACATCATTCAAACCGTTTTAGAAACTTCTGAGTGTTTTCTATCCACGTGTACTAATAATATGCATATATTAGCAACTGGGACTGAGTAGCAGGCAGTTTACTCTGGGCACCTTATTCATCCAAGCTACTCAATACTGCCCCCAGCCATAAGAAGTTAATAAAAACATTAAAGCATGCACAAAAAAAGGGTTCAATTCATTGGTTTCACCTCTGTCACTCGGTCAAGTAATGCCATTGTTAAGAACGTTCTCAAGCCGCCCTCTGTCAGCGGTGCCATAGTGGTTCCCTAAAGTGTTGATAAACCCAGCCATTCTGGACAGAGGCTAACTACTGTTTAAATTACACTACAGTGCCTGGAAATGGGATGCCATTTTTAAAGTAGTCAAATATATTGTAGGAAACAACTTTGCCAGCAATATCATGTTTTCAAATGTACTTTTGCCATGTCTATGTCGTCATTAGCTAGCAAAATTCGTCAAAAATACATAGCAATGCTAACGTTAGCTAGCTAACATTCGGTGGCTTCCCCTCATTCTTCGCTAGTTAGCTAACATTATATTGCATCTAAAGTCAATCTGGTGACATCAAAATTATGAAAAAAGGATTTCCTACCAATTATTTGCTTCCTTTAAAATGTAATTGTCATTTGAACTTGAGTTGAGGAAGAATGTTTCAGGCCTACCAGACTTACTCTTATAATTTACACTTAACAAAAATGTAAACGCAACATGTAACGATTTCAAAGATTTTACTGAGTTACAGTCCATATAAGGAAATCAGCTTATTGAAATAAATTCACTCTTCTCCAATATATGGATTTCACATAACTGGAATACAGACAACCATCTGTTGGTCACAGATACCTTAAAAACAAAGGTAGGGGCATGGATCAGAAAACCAGTCAGTGCCTGGTGTGACCACCATTTGCCTAATGCAGCGCGACACCTTTCCTTCACGGAGTTGATCAGGCTTTTGATTGTGGCCTGTGGAATAATGTCCCTCTTGACTTCGATGGTAGTGCGAAGTTCTTGCATATTGGCGGGAACTGGAACACGCTGCTGGACACGTCGATCCAGAGCATCCCGAACATGCTCAATGAGTGACATGTCTGGGGAGTATGCAGGCCATGGAAAAACAGGGACATTTTCAGCTTCCAGGAATTGTGTACATGAGGTTATGGAGGCAGATGAATGGTACTGCCCCCTCTTTAACACCGCTGCTACTCTGTTATCATCTATGCATAGTCACTTTAATGTACATAATACCTCAACTAACCGGTACACCCCTGTATACAGTCTCACTATTGTTATTTTACTGCTGCTCTTTAATTACTCGTTACTTTTATTTCTTATTCTTATCCATATTTTTTTAATTACATTGTTGGTTAGGGGCTCGTAAGTAAGCATTTCACTGTACACCTGTTGTATTCGGCACATGTGACGCGATTTGATTGCAATTTCGATTTGAATGCATATGAATGTCAGGTATATTACTCAAATGTCCTGTAAATTGTAATCTTCCCGGTCCCGTTGTCCGGTGTTACGTATACCTCTTGGAGGGAACGCAACTCCCTGCTACATCTCAACTCACTCACGTGGAGTGAAAAAGTATGTGATCGTAGGTGCGGGGAAGGACGACAGAGGCAGAGAGAAAAATACAGTTTACAGGGAATTCATTTTTCCTTAACACGGTAATGTGGGGAAAAGGGGCTGGTTGGAATCAAAGCAAAGAAAGTAGAAATTAAAAAGTCCCCTCTCCTGCGTTACCGGCCTTTTCATTTCTTACCTAACCTTTAGCACCACCTGGCGCGCTAACCAAAATTCAGGGGGTGGTACGCCCAGGTCTTACTTAGTGTGCATTGACAGATTCAATACTACAGGTTATGTATGCCCGCAGGCCTCTTGCCTAAACTCTCCCAAGGTGCGTTCCCCTTCCCCCTCTGGGAACAAATGAAACAGAATAATTTACCAATAATTTACGTGAACAATTTCAATAACCACAAACACTAAGTCCTATTGGCGTACACATACATCTGAAGGAGCGCCTACTAAATAATTTCAACAAAACTTTCACTGACCCCCACAACAACCGCCACAACAACCAACACAGGACATAACAATAAGTTATCTTCTGACAAAGGAACACTCTCTTTTATCCAGCTGGAGAAGGAGTTGGTAATTAAAGAGACAGCTGTTTCCCCTGACGAGAGGGAGGGGTCAGAGCTCCAATCAGCGATGGGGCCGACCAATCAGCCACTTTAGGATTCCAGGAAGCCATTTCCTGAAATACACACACATACAAACCCACAACAACACAAAAACTGGGGAACGTAACATCCGTCGTCAAATGTTCCTAAAGGAAACTCATATTGTTTTGAAGCAGATTTTAGAATATTCACATGAAAATCGGTCTCCAATTAGGTGAAAACCTATAGACACCATAAAGACCGGTTAGGGGCTCGTAAGTAAGCATTTCAATGTACACCTGTTGTATTCGGCGCATGTGACTCGATTTGATTGAAAATTCGATTTGAATGTCAGGTATAGAAAGTGCATCGTTTTGATGACGTCCAGTCATTTTGAGGACGTTTGCACATTATGGTTCACCAGCAGCCCAAAACATCTAGTGAATAATCTACCGACTAGGGTATAATATTTTCCAAATGTTCCCTCTCGATAATAATCACTTCTTTCCCGCCCGTTTCACCACCTCTGGTCTCTTGGCCCTCCCGCCCCTCCCACTCAGCCCAGTCAAAACTCCTCTTTATCCTGGCAGCCCAATGTTGGAACAAGCTTCCATCTGACACTAGGACATCAAAGTCCCTGCCCATCTTTCGAAAAAAACATCTGAAACCCTTTGAAAAGTATCTTAAATAACTGCCACGGCGACCCCGACACAGGTTTTCCGGAAAGCCTGGTTCATTATTTCTCTGAACAACCCATCCCCCACGCAGCACAGAACTGAACAATCCCCCACGGAGCACAGTGCATCGTTTCACACTTTTTTGTTGTTGTTTGTTCACCCAAACATGAAGAAAGGAGAACCAACTGCAGAGATCAAATACAACTTCCCTCCATCCTCTTGTTTCCTCTTCTAATGCTTCGTTCCTTTCTGTCCTATCTGTTCCTTCTCTTCTCCTCAAGGTCTGACGTCTCTGTTCTAAGCCCTTCCCTCCTCTCCTCCCTTACTCAGCATGTCCATATGGGGATGTGTCACAAATGACATCCAATTCCCTATATAGTACACTACTTTTAACCAGAGTTCTATTGGCCCTGGTCAAAAGTAGTGCACTACATAGGTAATAGAGTGTGTCATTTGGTACTCAAACGCGGTCTCCGACTAGGCCCTTCTGGATTAGTCCTGATCCCTCTTCCCAACGCTCCAGACATTCCCAAACGCTCCCGAACGTTCCCGGCTGGCAGACCTTGGCGTTTCCCATGAGCCAGCGGACCGGTATAAAGGAGTGGGAAGCTGTTAATTCCACTTAAGCTTTTCCAAGGGCAGGTACCGGTACACCCAAAGTCCTCTTCTGCTGACAAACACAGACGTGAGATTCATAGCCAACGCTGTGCTGCTCCATACCCCCCCTCTCTTCATACCCTCCCTCTCTTCATACCCTCCCTCTCTTCATACCCCCCCTCTCTTCATACCCTCCCTCTCTTCATACCCCCCTCTCTTCATACCCTCCCTCTCTTCATACCCTCCCTCTCTTCATACCCCCCCTCTCTTCATACCTTCCCTCTCTTCATACCCTCCCTCTCTTCATACCCCCCCTCTCTTCATACCCCCCCTCTCTTCATACCCCCCTCTCTTCATACCCTCCCTCTCTTCATGCTCTTCCTTTCATTCCTAGTCATTTATCTGTATATCTGTCGAGAAATAAATGTTATGCCATGATTTAAAAGCAATGAAGAAATGTAAAAACATATTATATGTTAGTTTATACGTGTTACATTCCTTAGTTTAAACGCTAAATACACAGTAAAATGTAGTTTATAACCAGTTATATCTAGTTTATAAGCTGTACTAGCTAGTTTGTAGTTTATGAGCAGACAGAGTAAAGCTCAGATCTCCGTCAGAGTTCCTCAGGGTCTAAATGGCAGCGCACTAATCCAGGTTACAACCGTTTAGCTGGTGAATATTAACACTGCCCTTCCTGCATTATGTATAAGGTTCATTCTCAGTTAGCAACCTCTGTATGCACGCACGCACGCACGCACGCACGCACACACACACACACACACACACACACACACACACACACACACACACACACACACACACACACACGCACGCACGCACACACAGACACACACACAGATACACACACTCAATTAGCAACCTCCGTATGCACACACACATTAACCTTCTAGTTAGACAGCAATATAGCACACCCCAATTTCCTGACATGAGTCTGTGTTTCAAAGCTTTCCCCCAATGGCCCTGTGTGTGTGTGTGTGTGTGTGTGTGTGTGTGTGTGTGTGTGTGTGTGTGTGTGTGTGTGTGTGTGTGTGTGTGTGTGTGTGTGTGTGTGTAAATATGGTGGTAAAAGTTGAGAGTTGGAGGGAATAAGAATTAAACCAACCAGCTCTCACAGTCTCATGTCAGAATTAGACGTTCTCAAACGTCAAATGTAAAAGTGTTTAACCCTTGTGTAGTCTTACCATTCTTTACACTCCCCTTGTCCTAAGGGTAATAAAATGAACCTCCTTTCACTAAGCCCCTAAAATAAAGCAGCTTAATTGCATTTTAAACGCCAAATCTATTTTGGATGAAGAAACAACCCTTCGTTCATCACAAACTTTGTGAGTATCTGGGTTTTCCCTCTTCACAATGTAGAAAGACTGCATTTAATCCACATCATCTCCCGACATCCTCAGACACGAATGGACGTCGAATATTGACCTGTATCATGGGTGATCTGGCTGATAAAAACACACCGACAAAGACTGATTTCAAAACATTGCAAAACACTCTCTCAAATGGAAATCACTGACTGCCTATCTCACTCTCCTCTCTATCGATCCCTTTCTTGCTCTTTCTCTCTCTTTCTTTCTCTCTCTCTCTCTATCCCCCCTTCCCTCTCCCCCTCTCCTCTCCTTCTCACCCTCTGTCATTTGTATTCTGTCCAGAAGAGGGAGGGAGGAGTAAGCTTCTCATTGAGTATGTAGAACAGGGCAGTTGATCATAGCGAGGGGATCAAATGGAAAATGAATGCTTCTGTAATTAGAATCGTTACTGGTGAGATTGGGTTTGGTATTTGGTATTTTTATTAGGATCCCAGTTAGCTGTTGCAAAAGCAGCAACTACTCTTCCTGGGGTCCTCACAAAACATAAAAAAGGACATAATACAGAACATTGATAGACAATAACGGCTCAAGGACAGAACATCAATAATAAAATGATTTTAAAAAGCAAATGTCATGCCCTGACCTTAGTTATCTTTGTTTTCTTTAGTATTTTGGTTAGGTCAGGGTGTGACGAGGGTGGTATGGGTGTTTTTGTCTTGTCTAGGGTTTTTTGTATATCTATGGGGTTTTGGTATTGTCCAGGTAAATGTAGGTCTATGGTGGCCTGAGTTGGTTCCCAATCAGAGACAGCTGTTTATCGTTGTCTCTGATTGGGAATCCTATTTAGGTTGCCATTTTCCATTTTGTTTTTGCGGGTTATTGTCTATGTGATGTTGCATGTCTGCACTTGTGTCTATTAGCGTTCACGTTTGTTTTGTTATTTTGTATAGTTTGTTCAGTCTTCTTCTTTATTAAAAGGAAGATGTATATTAATCACGCTGCGCCTTGGTCTCCTTCGTATGACGAACGTGACAGAACACGTATCAATATCAATACATACACTTAAACTATCTATGTCAAATAACAGAGAGGTGTTGTTTTATCTGTTTTTTGAAACCAGGTTTGCTGTTCATTTGAGCAATATGAGATGGAACGGAGTTCCACGCTATTTTCTTGAATTTGTTCTGGATTTGGGAACTGTCAATAGACCGCGGGTGGCATGTCTGGTGGGGTAAGTGTGTGTGTGTCAGAGCTGTGTGTAAGTTGACTATGCAAACAATTTTGGATTTTCAAGACTCTAATGTTCTTATAAAAAGAAGAAGTGATGAAGTCAGTCTCTACTCAACTCTTAGCCAATGCCAGTGGCAGTTCATTGGTGTCACGCCCTGGCCTTATTATTCTTTGTTTTCTTTATTATTTTAGTTAGGTCAGGGTGTGACATGGGGAATGTTTATGTTTTGTTGGTTTTGGGTGTTTATTTGGTAAAGGGGTTATGGGGTGTAGTAGATGGTTTTGTGTTGAGTGTATATGTCTAGAGTTGTCTATGTTGGTTAGTTATCTAGGAGAGTCTATGGTTACCTGAATGAGTTCCCAATTAGAGACAGCTGATTTCGGTTGTCTCTGATTGGGAGCCTTATTTAGGGTAGCCATAGGCTCTCATTGATTGTGGGTAATTGTCTATGTAAGAACGTTAGTAGCCTGTATGTTTGTGCACAACGTTTGTAGCTTCACGGTCGTTTTGTTGTTTTGTTGTTTTGTTAAAGTGTTTTTGTGTCGTGTTCATCTTCGTGTTGTATAATAAAAGAAGATGGCTTATTTTCCAACTGCTGCATTTTGGTCCGTTAATCCGCCACACGATCGTGACAGAATTACCCACCATAGGACCAAGCGGCATGACCAGCGGCAACAGGAGAAATACAAGAATTCATGGACATGGGAGGAAATTTTAGACCGGGAGGTACCAGGAGAATATAACCGCCCCAAAGCTGAGCTGGAGGCAGCGAAAGCAGAGAGGCGGCGATATGAGGAGCTAGCTCGGAGACAGGAAAAGGAACCTACAAAGGATCTGGGCTACACTACGTGGGAGGAGATCGACAGGTGGGCGATCAACCCAGGGAGAGTGCCGGAGCCCGCCTGGGATTCTCTGGCGCAGTGCGAGGAGGGATACCGGCGAATGGAGGCAGCACGACGAAGCGGTAGGAAGCCTGTGGGAAAACCCAAAAAATTTCTTTGGGGGGGGCTTAAAGGGAGAGTGGCGAAGTCAGGTAGGAAACCTGCGCCTACTCCCTGTAATTACCGTGGAGAGCGAGAGTACGGGCAGACACCGTGTTACGCAGTAGAGCGCACGGTGTCTCCTGTACGTGTGCATAGCCCGGTGCGGGTTATTCCACCTCCCCGCACTGGCAGGGCTAGATTGAGTATTGAGCCGGATGTCATGAAGCCGGCCCTACATATCTGGCCACCAGTGCGTCTCATCGGGCCGGTTTACATGGCACCAGCCTTACGCATGGTGTCCCCGGTTCGCCTACATAGCCCGGTGCGGGTTATTCCACCTCCCCGCACTGGTCGGGCAACGGGGAGCATTCAACCAGGTAAGGTTGGTCAGGCTCAATGCTCAAGGGAGCCAATACGCCTGCACGGTCCGGTATTTCCGGCGCCACCTCCCCGCCCCAGTTCAGTGCCACCAGTGCCTACACCACGTAACAGGCTTCCAGTGTGTCTCCAGAGCCCTGTTCCTCCTCCACGCACTCGTCCTATGGTGCGTGTCTCCAGCCCGGTATCACCAATTCCGGCACCACGCACTAAGCCTCTTGTGCGTCTCCAGAGTCCTGTGCATCCTGTTGCTGCTCCCCGCATTAGCCCTGAGATGCGTGTCCCCAGTCCGGTACCACCAGTTCCGGCCCCACGCACTAGGCCTAATGTGCGTCCCCAGGGTCCAGTATGCCCTGTTCCTGCTCCCCGCACTAGCCCTGAGATGCGTGTCCCCAGCCCGGTGCCACCAGTCCCGGCACCACGCACCAGGCCTACAGTGCGCCTCAGCCGGCAGGAGTCTGCCGTCTGCACAGCAATGACTGAACTGCCCGTCTCCCCAGCGCCATCTGAGCCATCCGTCTCCCCAGCGCCATCTGAGCCATCCGTCTCCCCAGCGCCATCTGAGCCATCCGTCTGCAATGAGCCTGCAAAGCCGCCCGTCTGCCATGAGCCTGCAAAGCCGCCCGTCTGCCATGAGCCCACTGAGCCGTCCGCCAGACAGGAGCCGCTAGAGCCGCCAGCCAGACAGGAGCCGCTAGAGCCGCCAGCCAGACAGGAGCCGCTAGAGCCGCCAACCAGACAGGATCTGCCAGAGCCGCCAACCAGACAGGATCTGCCAGAGCCGCCAACCAGACAGGATCTGCCAGAGCCGCCAACCAGACAGGAGCAGCCAGATCAGTCAGCCAGCCATGAGCAGCCAGATCCGTCAGCTAGCCATGAGCAGCCAGATCCGTCAGCCAGCCATGAGCAGCCAGATCCGTCAGCCAGCCATGAGCAGCCAGATCCGTCAGCTAGCCATGAGCAGCCAGATCCGTCAGCTAGCCATGAGCAGCCAGATCCGTCAGCTAGCCATGAGCAGCCAGATCCGTCAGCTAGCCATGAGCAGCCAGATCCGTCAGCTAGCCATGAGCAGCCAGATCCGTCAGCCAGCCATGGGCCATCCCTCAGTCCGGAGCTGCAGTCCCTCAGTCCGGAGCTGCCATTCTTCAGTCCGGAGCTGCCCCTTACCCTGGTGCTGCCCCTTACCCTGGTGCTGCCCCTTACCCTGGTACTGCCCCTGATCCTGGTACTGCCCCTTACCCTGGTACTGGACCTTAGTCCGGAGCTGTCCCTTAGTCCGGAACTGCCCCTTAATACAATGGGGTTAATGTGGAGGGGGGTCGTTTGGAGGAGGCCTAGAAGGTGGTTAGGTACTGTGGTGACGTGGGGACTACGACCAGAGCCGGAGCCGCCACCGTGGAGGGGAGCCCACCCAGACCCTCCCCTAGACTGTGTATGGTGCGCCCGGAGTTCGCGCCTCAAGGGGGGGGGTTATGTCACGCCCTGGCCTTATTATTCTTTGTTTTCTTTATTATTTTAGTTAGGTCAGGGTGTGACATGGGGAATGTTTATGTTTTGTTGGTTTTGGGTGTTTATTTGGTAAAGGGGTTATGGGGTGTAGTAGATGGTTTTGTGTTGAGTGTATATGTCTAGAGTTGTCTATGTTGGTTAGTTATCTAGGAGAGTCTATGGTTACCTGAATGAGTTCCCAATTAGAGACAGCTGATTTCGGTTGTCTCTGATTGGGAGCCTTATTTAGGGTAGCCATAGGCTCTCATTGATTGTGGGTAATTGTCTATGTAAGAACGTTAGTAGCCTGTATGTTTGTGCACAACGTTTGTAGCTTCACGGTCGTTTTGTTGTTTTGTTGTTTTGTTAAAGTGTTTTTGTGTCGTGTTCATCTTCGTGTTGTATAATAAAAGAAGATGGCTTATTTTCCAACTGCTGCATTTTGGTCCGTTAATCCGCCACACGATCGTGACAATTGGTAAAAATAGAAAAGAGTAGAGGGCCAAGAGAGCTGCCCTGCGGTACACCAGACTATATGTTTGATATTAGAGAAGCATCCATTAAAGAAAACCCTTTGAGTTATATTAGATAGATAGCTCTGAAAGCCATAATATATACACAACCAATCAAAAGTTTTAGAACACCTATTCATTCAAGGGTTTTTCTTTCTTTTGAATATTTTCTATATTGTAGAATAACAGTGAAGACATCAAAACTATGAAATAACACATATGGAATCATGTAGTAACCAAAAAAGGGTTAAACAGATCAAAATCGATGTTATAACTGAAATTCTTCAAATAGCCACCCTTTGCCTTGATGAAAGCTCTTTTGCACACTATTGGCAACTTTTGACTGGTAGTGTACATTTTTTTCAACAACAGGTTATGGTCAATAATATCAAAGGCTGCACTGAAATCTAATAGTATAGCATAGTGGTCACACTCTTCTTTTTATCAATTCCTTTCAACCAATCATCAGTCATTTGTGTGAGTGCAGTACATGTTGAGTACCCTTCTCTATAATCATGCTGAAAGTCTATTGTTAATTAGTTTACTGAGAAATAGCATTGTATTTGATCAAACACAACTCTTTCCAACAGTTTGGAAACCCTAAGAGCTGGAAGCAAGCTAATAGGTCTGCTGTTAGAACCAGTAAAGGCCGCATTACCACTCTTTGGTAGCGGAATGACTTTGGCTCCTGAGCACAAAAACTTTCCTCTAGGCTCAGATTAAAGATGTGACAGATAGGAGTGGCTATAGAGTCAGCTACCATCCTCAGTAGCGTTCCATCTAAGTTGTCAATGTCAGGAGGTTTGTCATTATTGATTGATAACAATAATTGTTCCACCTCTCCCATTCTAACTAGCAATGCTTTTCTTTCATTATTTTAAAAAAAAAGTATGAATACGATGCATCACTGTTTGTTGTTGGCATTTCCTGCCTAAATTTGCCCACTTTGCCAATGAAGTTTAAAAATAATCATTAAAAATAATTACCGACATCAAATGGCTTTCTAAAGAATGAGCTATCTGATTCGAATTTGTCTTTCTGTCCATAATTTAATTTAAAATACTCCAAAGTTGTTTTCCAACATTCTTTATATATCATTGATCTTGGCTTCACAGTTTCTTCTTCTTTTTGTTGAGTTTAGTCACATAATTTCTCAACTTGCAGTAAGTCAGCCAGTCAGATGTGCAGCCAGACGTATTAGCCACTCCTTTTGCCCCATCTCTTTCAACCATACATGTTTTCATTTCCTCATCAATCCACGGAGCCTTAACAGTTCTATAAGTCAGTTTCTTAACAGGTGTATGTTTATCAATAATTGGAAGAAGCAATTTCATAAATTCATCAGGTGAAGCGTCTGCATGTGTCATGATCGTCGTATGGTGGAAGAGAGGAGGACCAAAGCGCAGCGTGGTTAGAATACATTCTTCTCGTTTAATGACACGAAATGAAGAAAACTTTACCAACTAAACAAAACAACAAACCGACGAACGTGAAGCTATATAAACAATGTGCTAACATGCAACATAGACATAGACAACAACCCATGAACTACCAAATGAATATGGCTGCCTAAATATGGTTCCCAAACAGAGACAACGATAGACAGCTGTCTCTAATTGAGAACCAATCTAGGCAACCATATACATACATACACCTAGACTAGACACTGCCCCATAAACATACAAAAAACCCTAGACAATACAAAACACATACATCCCCCATGTCACACCCTGACCTAACTAAAATAATAAAGAAAACAAAGATAACTAAGGCCAGGGCGTGACAGCATGCTCCTCATTAATCACATCAGACCAACAAATGTTTTTGACTTCATCCACCTAAGAGTCACAGCAAAATGTTTTGTATGATCTCTTATACGCTATTTTAGGCCCAGATGTTGGAACTTTGGCCTTCCTGCATATAGCCACTATATTGTGATCACTGCATCCAATGAGTATGGATACAGCTTTAAAACAAAGTTCTACAGTATTAGTAAAAATGTGATCAATACATGTGGATGATTTTGTTCCTGTAGTGTTTGTAAACACCCTGGTAGGTTGATTAACTTCTTTGGGCTGCAGGGGCAGTATTGAGTAACTTGGATGAAAGGTGCCCATTTCAAACGGCCTCGTACTCAATTCTTGCTCGTACAATATGCATATTATTATTACTATTGGATAGAAAACACTCAAGTTTCCAAAACCGTTTGAATTATATCTGTGAGTATAACAGAACTCATTTTGCAGCAAACTTCCTTTCAGAAAGTGAAAAATCTCAAATCGAGGCTCTGTTCCAGGGCCTACCTAATCTTTTGCTTGAAATCTATTAGTATACATGCACTTCATGCGCCTTCCACTAGATGTCTATAGGCAGTGAGAGAAGAAATGGAGTGTATAGCTTGATCTGAGGTCGAATAAGAGCTCTTGGCATGACGTGACACCAATTTCCTGTTTTCTGGAAGGCGCGAGAAGGAACCGGGGATTGCCTTTTGAAAAGCTGTCGTTATAGACGGCTACTATCTCCGGCTTTGATTTTATTTGATAAATGTGACAATATCATTGTAAAGTATGTTTTTTCAATATAGTTTAATCAGATTATTTAATTTTTTTCAGGAGTTTTGGCGTGTTCCGTTCTTTGCGTTTGTTCACGATGGACAGCTTCGCGCCACTTGGCAAGTTTTGCTTGCTCATTCGAGAGGGAAAAATGACATTCTAAATCCAAACAACGATTGTTCTGGAAAAAGGACCACTTGTACAACATTCTGATGGAAGATCAGCAAAAGTAGGACCCATTTATGATGTTATTTCCTATTTCTGTCGAAAATGTGTCGTTGTGTTTTTCGCTTTGATTTTGGGCACTCTCTCGCAATAACGTAAGCTGGATGTCGTACTGAAGTTATTTTTAGAATTCTAACACGGCGATTGCATTAAGAACTAAGCTATCTTTAATTTGCTGTCCAACATGTATTTTTTAGTAACGTTTATGAATAGTTATTTGATTAGATTAGGTGCCTCTCCAAGATTTCTCCGGACATTGTTATTGCATTTTGCCTAGTATTCACATTGTATAACCACGATTTGTGCCGCTAAATATGCACATTTTCGAACAAACAATATAGCTATTGTGTAATATGATGTTATAGGACTGTCATCTGATGAATTTTGAGAAGGTTAGGGAAATAATTAATATCTTTTGCTGGTTTATTCGTTATCGCTACTGTTGGCTTGAATCAATGCTGTTGTGTTTTTGGCTATTGTAGTAAGCTAATATAATGCTATATTGTGTTTTCGCTGTAAAACACTTTAAGAATCGGAAATATTGGCTGGATTCACAAGATGTTTGTCTTTCATTTGCTGCACACCATGTATTTTTCATAAATGTTTTATGATGAGTATTTCGGTATTTCAATTTGGTCTCTGTAATTGTTCTAGCTGCTTCGGTGCTATTTCCGATTGTAGCTGCAATGTAAAACTATGATTTATACCTCAAATATGCACCTTTTTTGAACAAAACATCGATTTATTGTATAACTTGTTATAAGACTGCCATCTGATGAAGTTGTTTCTTGGTTAGTTTGGTTGGTTCTTGGTTAGTTAGGTTGGTTTTGTGCAAGCTACCTGTGCTGTGAAAAATGTCTGTGCTTTTTTGTATTTGGTGGTGAGCTAACATAAATATACGTGGTGTTTTCGCTGTAAAACATTTTAAAAATCGGACATGTTGGCTAGATTCACAAGATGTTTATCTTTCATTTGCGGTATTGGACTTGTTAATGTGTGAAAGTTAAATATTTCTAAAAAAATATCTTTTGAATTTCGCGCCCTGCACTTGAGCTGGCTGTTGTCATAAGTGTACCGACACCGGCTGCAGCCATAACAGGTTAATAACCCGAACCAGATCACTGGTTAAAGTGAGAAGCTTCCTCTTCAGCAGACGGCTTGATGAAAACCATTCAATATTCAGGTCCCCAAGACACTAGACCTATCTTTTTACATCACATACACTATCAAGCATTTCACACATATTATTTAGATGCTGACTTTTCACACTTGGTGGCCTAAAGCAACACCCCAAAAGAAATGGCTTTAGAGTGGCTTCCCGAAAGTATTCAACCCCATGGCATTTTCCCTATTTTTTTACCTGAAATTAAAATACATTTTGGGGGGGGTTGTATAATTTGATTTACACAACATGCCTACCACTTTGAAGATGCAAAATATTTTTTATTGTGAAAAAACAAACAAGAAATAAGACAAAAAAACAGATAACTTGAACGTGCATAACTATTCACCCCCCCAAAGTCAATACTTTGTAGAGCCACCTTTTGCAGCAATTACAGCTGCAAGTCTCTCTATAAGCTTGGCACATCTAGCCACTGGGATTTTTGCCCATTTTTCAAGGCAAAACTGCTCTAGCTCCTTCAAGTTGGATGGGTTCCGCTGCTGTACAGCAATCTTTAAATCATACCACAGATTCTCAATTGGATTAAGGTCTGGTCTTTGACTAGGCTATTCCAACACATTTAAATGTTTCACCTTTGCTAAAGTAACACTCAAGTGTTGCTTAGGGACATTATTATGCTGGAAGGTGAACCTCCGTCCCAGTCTCAAATCTCTGGAAGACTGAAACAGGTTTCCCTCAAGAATTTCCCTGTATTTAGAGATATCCATCACTCCTTCAATTCTGACCAGTTGCCCAGTCCCTGCCGATGAAAAACATCCCCACAGCATGATGCTGCCACCACCATGCTTCACTGTGGCGATGGTGTTCTTGGGTTGATGGGAGGTGGTGGGTTTGCGCCAGACATAGCGTTTTCCTTGATGGCCAAAAAGCTCAATTTTAGTCTCATCTGACCAGAGTACCTTCTCCATATGTTTGGGGAGTCTCCCACATGTCTTTTGGCGAACACCAAACATGTTTGCTCATTTTCTTATTTAACAATGGCTTTTTTCTGGCCACTCTTCCATAAAGCCCAGCTCTGTGGAGTGTATGGCTTAAAGTGGCCCTTTGGACAGATACTCCAATCTCCTTGCCTGGTCCGTGAGTTTTGGTGGCTATCCCTCTTTTGGCAGGTTTGTTGTGTTGCCATATTCTTTAAATGTTTTAATAAAGGATGTAATGGTGCTCCGTTGGATGTTAAAAGTTTCTGATATTTTTTTATAACCCAACCCTGATCTGTGCTTCTCCATAACTTTGTCCCTGACCTGTTTGGAGAGCTCCTTGGTCTTCATGGTGCAGCTTGCTTGGTGGTGCCCCTTACTTAGTGGTGTTGCAGACTCTGGGGCCTTTCAGAACAGTTGTATGTATACTGAGATCATGTGACAGATCATGTGACACTTAGATTACACACAGGTGGACTTTATTTAACTAATTATGTGACTTCTGAAGGTAATTGTTGGCACCAGATCTTATTTAAGGGTTTCATACACATGCACGCACCACTTTTCCGTTTTTTTTGTTGTTGAACTTTTTGAAGTAAGTTATTTTTTTATTTCACTTTACCAATTTGGACTATTTTGTGTATGTCCATTACATAAAATCCAAATAATAATCCATTTAAATTACAGGTTGTAATGATACAAACTAGGAAAAATGCCATGGTCGGATGAATACATTTGCAAGGCACTGCATATGTGCCAGGTGAACCTGCAACCACAACACTTCAATAACACTTGACATAATGTCACGTTCCTGACCTATTTCTGTTAGTTTGTTGTATGTGTTAGTTGGTCAGGACGTGAGTTTGGGTGGGCATTCTATGTTGTCTTTTTCTATGTTGGTTTAAGGGTTGCCTGGTATGGCTCTCAATTAGAGGCAGGTGTTTGGCGTTCCTCTAATTGAGAGTCATATTTAGGTAGGTTGTTTCATAGTGTTCGTTGTGGGTGGTTGTCTCCTGTGTCAGTGTCTGTATGTTACGCCACACGGGACTGTTCCGGTTTTTGTTAGTTCGTTCGTTTTATGTAGTCTGTTTTCCTGGTTCATGCGTTCTTCACTTTGTATGTAAGTTCGTGTCCAGGTCCGTCTACATTCGTTTATTTGTTTTGTAATTATTCAAGTGTTTGTCGTGTTTTTCCGTTTTGTCTAATAAATCATTATGTATCCACAACCCGCTGCACGTTGGTCAAATCCCTGCTACTCCTCTTCGGATGAGGAGAAGGAGGAAGCCCGTTACACATAAGATCTTCTCTAAGCATTACAGGGATATGGCTCTGAATATATACAGCATCACCTCCCCCATAAGCATTACAGGGATATGGCTCTGAATATATACAGCAACACCTCCCCCATAAGCATTACAGGGATATGGCTCTGAATATATACAGCAACACCTCCCCTATAAGCATTACAGGGATATGGCTCTGAATATATACAGCAACACCTCCCCCATAAGCATTACAGGGATATGGCTCTGAATATATACAGCAACACCTCCCCTATAAGCATTACAGGGATATGGCTCTGAATATATACAGCAACACCTCCCCTATAAGCATTACAGGGATATGAATATATACAGCAACACCTCCCCCATAAGCATTACAGGGATATGGCTCTGAATATATACAGCAACACCTCCCCCATAAGCATTACAGGGATATGGCTCTGAATATATACAGCAACACCTCCCCCATAAGCATTACAGGGATATGGCTCTGATTATATACAGTAACACCTCCCCCATAAGCATTACTGGGATATGGCTCTGAATATATACAGCAACACCTCCCCCATAAACATTACAGGGATATGGCTCTGAATATATACAGCAACACCTCCCCCATAAGCATTACAGGGATATGGCTCTGAATATATACAGCAACACCTCCCCTATAAGCATTACAGGGATATGGCTCTGAATATATACAGCAACACCTCCCCCATAAGCATTACAGGGATATGGCTCTGATTATATACAGTAACACCTCCCCCATAAGCATTACTGGGATATGGCTCTGAATATATACAGCAACACCTCCCCCATAAACATTACAGGGATATGGCTCTGAATATATACAGCAACACCTCCCCCATAAGCATTACAGGGATATGGCTCTGAATATATACAGCAACACCTCCCCCATAAGCATTACAGGGATATGGCTCTGAATATATACAGCAACACCTCCCCTATAAGCATTACAGGGATATGGCTCTGAATATATACAGTAACACCTCCCCCATAAGCATTACAGGGATATGGCTCTGAATATATACAGCAACACCTCCCCCATAAGCATTACAGGGATATGGCTCTGAATATATACAGTAACACCTCCCCCATAAGCATTACAGGGATATGGCTCTGAATATATACAGTAACACCTCTCCTATAAGCATTACAGGGATATGGCTCTGAATATATACAGCAACACCTCCCCCATAAGCATTACAGGGATATGGCTCTGAATATATACAGTAACACCTCCCCCATAAGCATTAGAGGGATATGGCTCTGAATATATACAGCAACACCTCCCCCATAAGCATTACAGGGATATGGCTCTGAATATATACAGCAACACCTCCCCCATAAGCATTACAGGGATATGGCTCTGAATATATACAGTAACACCTCTCCTATAAGCATTACAGGGATATGGCTCTGAATATATACAGTAACACCTCCCCTATAAGCATTACAGGGATATGGCTCTGAATATATACAGCATCACCTCCCCCATAAGCATTAGAGGGATATGGCTCTGAATATATACAGTAACACCTCCCCCATAAGCATTACAGGGATATGGCTCTGAATATATACAGCAACACCTCCCCCATAAGCATTACAGGGATATGGCTCTGAATATATACAGCATCACCTCCCCTATAAGCATTCCTGTCTCTTCTATAATGGTAGCTAACACATTTTTGTGCATCGCACTGTTCCGTTCATTTTACCTTATTTTAGCGCACAAAAAACGTAATGCTTCCAGGTCAACTGTAATATGAATACCATTGTAAAGCACAAGTTCTCCCCTATTTTTTAGGGCCGCGTTTAAGTTAAATCTTCAAAAGTTAACAGCGGCTGTCGCAGCTTTTGAGAGACATGATGGTTTGAAAAATGAATGCATTCAGTTGTACAATGGACTAGGTATCCCCCCTTACCCTGTCCCTGTCCCTGTCCCTTACCCTGTCCCTTACCCCTTACCCCTTACCCCTTACCCCTTACCCTGTCCCTTACCCTGTCCCTGTCCCTTACCCCTTACCCCTTCCCCTTACCCCTTACCCTGTCCCTTACCCCTTACCCCTTACCCCTTACCCCTTACCCTGTCCCTGTCCCTTACCCTGTCCCTGTCCCTTACCCCTTACCCCTTACCCCTTACCCTGTCCCTTACCCCTTACCTTGTCCCTTACCCTGTCCCTTACCCTGTCCCTGTCCCTTACCCCTTACCCTGTCCCTGTCCCTGTCCCTTATCCTGTCCCTTACCCCTTACCCCTTACCCCTTACCCTGTCCCTTACCCCTTACCCCTTACCCCTTACCCCTTACCCTGTCCCTGTCCCTTACCCTGTCCCTGTCCCTTACCCCTTACCCCTTACCCTGTCCCTTACCCTGTATCTTACCCTGTCCCTGTCCCTTACCCTGTCCCTTACCCCTTACCCTGTCCCTGTCACTTACCCCTTACCCTGTCCCTGTCCCTTATCCTGTCCCTTACCCCTTACCCTGTCCCTGTCCCTGTCCCTGTCCCTTACCCCTTACCCCTTACCCCTTACCCTGTCCCTGTCCCTGTCCCTTACCCTGTCCCTTACCCCTTACCCTGTCCCTGTCCCTTACCCTGTCCCTGTCCCTTACCCTGTCCCTTACCCCTTACCCCTTACCCTGTCCCTGTCCCTGTCCCTTACCCCTTACCCTGTCCCTTACCCCTTACCCTGTCCCTTACCCTGTCCCTTACCCTGTCCCTGTCCCTGTCCCTTACCCTGTCCCTGTCCCTGTCCCTGTCCCTTACCCTGTCCCTTACCCCTTACCCCTTACCCTGTCCCTTACCCCTTACCCCTTACCCCGTACCCCTTACCCTGTCCCTGTCCCTGTCCCTTACCCTGTCCCTTACCCCTTACCCCTTACCCTGTCCCTTACCCTGTATCTTACCCTGTCCCTGTCCCTTACCCTGTCCCTTACGCCTTACCCTGTCCCTGTCCCTTACCCTGTCCCTTACCCTGTCCCTGTCCCTTACCCCTTACCCCTTACCCCTTCCCCTTACCCCTTACCCTGTCCCTTACCCCTTACCCCTTACCCCTTACCCCTTACCCTGTCCCTGTCCCTTACCCTGTCCCTGTCCCTGTCCCTTACCCCTTACCCCTTACCCCTTACCCTGTCCCTTACCCCTTACCCTGTCCCTTACCCTGTCCCTTACCCTGTCCCTTACCCTGTCCCTGTCCCTTACCCCTTACCCTGTCCCTGTCCCTTACCCTGTCCCTTACCCCTTACCCCTTACCCTGTCCCTTACCCCTTACCCCTTACCCCGTACCCCTTACCCTGTCCCTGTCCCTGTCCCTTACCCTGTCCCTTACCCCTTACCCCTTACCCTGTCCCTTACCCTGTATCTTACCCTGTCCCTGTCCCTTACCCTGTCCCTTACGCCTTACCCTGTCCCTGTCCCTTACCCTGTCCCTTACCCCTTACCCTGTCCCTGTCCCAGTCCCTTACCCTGTCCCTTACCCCTTACCCTGTCCCTTACCCCTTACCCTGTCCCTTACCCCTTACCCTGTCCCCGTCCCTTACCCTGTCCCTGTCCCTTACCCTGTCCCTTACACCTTACCCCTTACCCTGTCCCTTACCCTGTCCCTTACCCCTTACCCCTTACCCTGTCCCTGTCCCTTACCCCTTACCCCTTACCCCTTACCCCTTACCCTGTCCCTGTCCCTTACCCCTTACCCTGTCCCTTACTCTGTCCCTGTCCCTTACCCCTTACCCTGTCCCTTACCCTGTCCCTGTCCCTTACCCCTTACCCCTTACCCCTTAACCCTTACCCTGTCCCTGTCCCTGTCCCTTACCCTGTCCCTGTCCCTGTCCCTGTCCTTTACCCTGTCCCTTACCCTGTCCCTTACCCCTTACCCCTTACCCATTACCCTGTCCCTGTCCCTTACCCCTTACCCTGTCCCTTACCCTGTCCCTGTCCCTTACCCCTTACCCTGTCCCTTACCCTGTCCCTGTCCCATACCCCTTACCCTGTCCCTTACCCTGTCCCTGTCCCTTACCCCTTAACCCTTACCCTGTCCCTGTCCCTGTCCCTGTCCCTGTCCCTGTCCCTGTCCCTTACCCTGTCCCTGTCCCTGTCCCTTACCCTGTCCCTTACCCCTTACCCCTTACCCTGTCCCTTACCCCTTACCCTGTCCCTTACCCTGTCCCTGTCCCTTACCCCTTACCCTGTCCCTTACCCTGTCCCTGTCCCTTACCCTGTCCCTTACCCTGTCCCTGTCCCTGTCCCTAACCCTGTCCCCTACCCTGTCCCTGTCCCTGTCCCTGTCCCTTACCCTGTCCCTATCCTTTACCCTGTCCCTTACCCCTTACCCCTTACCCTGTCCCTATCCCTTACCCCTTACCCTGTCCCTTACCCCTTACCCCTTACCCTGTCCCTGTCCCTTTCCCCCTTACCCCTTACCCCTTACCCTGTCCCTGTCCCTTACCCCTTACCCTGTCCCTGTCCCTGTCCCTTACCCCTTACCCCTTACCCTGTCCCTGTCCCTTACCCTGTCCCTTTATGGTTTTTAATCTGCGAGAAAAGCGCTACACCTGGTGGATAGAGGCCGTACCACAGTGGAATAATGCATGCCGTACGTTACGTCATGACATGTCACAATTTAACGTACGGCGTCAGCGGGGTCCTTTCAGAGGGGTCCTCTCAATCTCAATGAAACCTTGTTTTATTATTTATTTTCCCCCTTCTTTATCTCATCCATCTCCCCATCTCTCTCATCCATCTCCCTCTCTCTCTCTCATCCTCTCCCCCTCTCTCTCTCTCATCATCTCCCCATCTCCCTCTCTCTCTCATCTCTCTCTCTCATCCTCTCCCCCTCTTTCTCACATCCTCTCCCCCTCTCTCTCTCATCCTTTCCCTCTCTCTCTCTCATCCTCTCCCCATCTCTCTCACATCCTCTCCCCCTCTTTCTCACATCCTCTCCCCCTCTCTCTCTCATCCTTTCCCCCTCTCTCTCACATCCTCTCCCCCTCTCTCTCACATCCTCTCCCCCTCTCTCTCATCCTCTCCCCTTCTCTCTCTCTCATCCTCTCTTTTTCTCTCTCTCTCTCTCACTATATTTTTTCTTTCAACATATCCATTTCTCTCCTTTTTGTCTCTACCTTAATTTAGGAAGATTTACACAATTGTTAAATGGGGAGCGTCATGCTATTTCAATTTCAGTCAAGAGGAGGTTGTAGGATTAGTTTTATTTATTAGTTTTATTTAGTCCAGGTGAAGGTTGTGTCATTTGTAATTGATTAAATGTTATATTGCTCAGGGTTTGAGAATGATTAGCTTTTTGTAGTATATTGATGCCCGATGATGACGTCTCATCCCAGGTTCCCTGCTGAGCGCACAAAAGGCCAAATTCATTATCACAGCATATTCCTGGTCTGCATTCCTGCATTAGGGGCGGCAGGTAGCCTAGTGGTTAGAGCATTGGGCCAGTAACCGAAAGGTTGCTAGATTGAATCCCCGAGCTGACAAGGTAAAAATATGTCTTTCTGCCCCTGAACAAGGCAGTTGACCCACTGGCCTTCCAAGGCCTTCATTGTAAACAAGAATTTGTTCTTAACTGACATGCCATGTTAAATATTATAAAAAATATATATATTGTTCTTCACAGACCATATTATATTTCAAAACTCAGGCTTTGATAATAAAATAGATTAGTTGGTCAAGCACTTGCGAGGCACAGCTGAGCACACAGTTTACATACACTTAGGTTGGAGTCATTAAAACTAGATTTTCAACCACTCCACAAATTTCTTGTTGACAGACTATAGTTTTGGCAAGTCGGTTAGGACATCTACTTTGTGCATGATACAAGTAATTTTTCCAGCAATTGTTTACAGACAGATTATTTCACTTATAATTCACTGTATCACAATTCCAGTGGGTCAGAAGTTTACATACAGTAAGTTGACTGTGCCATTAAACAGCTTGGAAAATTCCAGAAAATTATGTCATGGCTTTAGAAGCTTCTGATAGGCTAATTGACATAATTTGAGGCAATTGGAGGTGTACCTGTGGATGTATTTCAAGGCCTACCTTCAAAGTCAGTGCCTCTTTGTTTGACATCATGGGAAAATCAAAAGAAATCAGCCAAGACCTCAGAAAAAAATTGTAGACCAGCACAAGTCTGGTTCATCCTTGGGAGCAATTTCCAAACGCCTGAAGGTACCACGTTCATCTGTACAAACAATAGTACGCAAGTATAAACACCATGGGACCACGCAGCCGTCATACCGCTCAGGAAGGAGACGCGTTCTGTCTCCTAGAGATGAATGTACTTTGGTGCGAGAAGTGCAAATCCATCCCAGAACAACAGCAAAGGACCTTGTGAAGATGCTGGAGGACACAGGTACAAAAGTATATTTTTCCACAGTAGAACGAGTCCTATATCGACATAACCTGAAAGGCCGCTCAGCAAGGAAGAAGCCACTGCTCCAAAACTGCCATAAAAAGCCAGACTATGGTTTCTCTCTTGGAAATGAGATGTTATCTCAATGAGAAAAACCTATAAAACATTAAAAAAAATAGATGTCCTGGGTGGCCGGAAGCTTGGCCCCAGTGACGTGCTGGGCCGTACAGACTACGCTCTGTAGCACCTTACCGAGCAGTGGCCATACCTGGCGGTGATGCAACCGGTCAGGATGCTCTCAACGGTGCAGCTGTAGAACTTTTTGAGGATCTGGGGACCCGTGCCAAATCTTTTCAGTCTCCTGAGTGGGAAAAGGTTTTGTCGTGCCCTCTTCAAGACTGTCTTGGTGTGTTTGGACCATGCATTTTTGTTGGTGATGTGGACACCAAGGAAGTCGACACTCTCGACTACACTTTTGAAACTCACTACAGCCCCGTGGATGTTAACGTGGGCCTGATCGGCCCGCCTTTTCCTGTAGTCCACGATCAGCTCCTAAGTCTTGCTCACATTGTGGGAGAGGTTGTTGTCCTGGCACCACACTGCCAGGTCTCTGACTTCCTCCCTGTTGGCTGACTCATCTTTGACTCATCTTTGACTAGGCCTATCACTGTTGTGTCAGTATAACTTAGAACTCAGTGAAGAGCTTGGTGTGTTGAAAACCAAAGCTTGCATTGTGGGGGTATTGTGGCTTTTGTTAAAGAAAATCGCTGAAAGCAATTTGTCAGCTTAAAACGTTGTTATTTCAAGGCTAAAGCCTGCCATTTAAGAAATCAATCATGAACCATTTGTGACTTGCTACAGGCTGGAAGGACCTCTCAGCATTTCAACAACACATCAACAGCAGCACTTCAACATGACGCAAATAAATGTTGCATTTAGGCAGCATAAAATTCAATATAGAATAAAATAATAATGAACCAAAAAATGCTAGAGTCATTTTACAGTGTCTTATTATGCTAGACAGTCATTCTACAGTGTCTTATTAGGCTACAGTCATTCTAGTGTCTTATTAGGCTAGACAGTCATTCTACAGTGTCGTATTAGGCTAGAAAGTCATTCCACATCCAGTCACTCTACAGTGTCTTATTAGGCTAGCCAGATATTATACAGTGTCTTATTAGGCTAGACAATCATTATACAGTGTCTTTATAGGCTAGGCAGTCATTCAACAGTGTGACTCTCATTCTACTGTGCCTTATTAGTTTAGACAGTCATTCTGCAGTGTCTTATTAGGTTAGACAGTTATTCTGCAGTGCCTTATTAGGTTAGACAGTCATTCTGCAGTGTCTTATTAGGTTAGACAGTCATTCCACATCCAGTCATTCTACAGTGTCGTATTAGGCTAGACAGTTATTCAACATCCAGTCATTCTACAGTTCCTTATTAGGTTAGACAGTCATTCCACATCCAGTCATTCTACAGTGTCGTATTAGGCTAGACAGTTATTCTACAGTGTCTTTTTAGGCTAGACAGTCATTCGGCAGTGTCTTATTATGCTAGACAGACATTCTACATTGTCTTATTACGCTAGACAGACATTCTACAGTGCCTTTGAATTCACTTTTAGAAACAGGAGTTAGGCCAGTCTTTGGTTTGAGGATCATATGGTGAGCTATGCATGCCTTGGTTGTTTATTTAGCCTAGCAGATGCTCTTATATCCCCATGCCCTGATCACAGTCCACACAAATCTATTTTGTAACAACAATATCATGGAATGAAATAGAATACATTAGAAAATGATAATTTCTCCAAGTGGAAAAAAAGTTAGACGTGCTATTTACTGTAAGGCATACGTAATGACTTGTGACGTTAAAACTTATTTGGGATAGTGGGCAGTATTTTAACGTCCGGATGAAAAAAACGTGCCTGCTACTCAGGCCGAGAAGCTAGGATATGCATATTATTGGTAGATTTGGATAGAAAACACTCTAAGGTTTCCAGAACTGTTAAAATAATGTCTGTGAGTATAACAGAACTGATATGGCAGGCAAAAACCTGAGGAAAATCCATCCAGGAAGTACTATTATTTTGAAAGGCTGTTTTTCCATTGAAAGCCTATCCACCATAAGAAGACTTAGGACCCAGTTCGCGATCTCTATGGCTTCCTCTACATGTGGCCAGTCTTTAGGCATTGTTTCAGGCTTTTACTCTGAAAAATGAGGGAGATACAGCACTTTCAATGAGTGGAAAGTGGATATTTCCAGACATGAGTCTAGCGCATGATCGGGAGAGCGCCTTTCTTGTTTCTCCTTTACTATTGACGAAGCTTTTGTCCGGTTTAAAAATGATTGATTATTTATGACCAAAAACAACCCGAGGATTGATTTTAAACATCGTTTGACATGTTTCTACGAACTTTTATTGTACTTTTTTGACTTTTCGTTTGGATGTTGAGAGTGCGCATTGTGCTTTTGGATTACTGAACTAAACGCACCAACAAAATGGAGGTTTTTGGACATAAAGAGGGACATTATCGAACATAATTAACAGTTATTGTCTAACATGGAGTCCTGGGAGTGCCACCAGATGAAGATCATCAAAGGTAAGTGATTCATTTAATCGCTATTTCTGACTTTTGTGAGTCCTCCCCTTGGCTTGAAAATGTCTGTATGGTGTTTGGTGGCTAGGCCCTCTCCTAACACAATCGCATGGTGTGCTTTCGCCATAAAGCCTTTTTGAAATCTGACACAGTGGCTTGATTAACAAGATGTTTTTCTTTAAAATGGTTAATAATGCTTCTATGTTTGAGGAATTTTGATTGTGGGATTTCTGTTATTTGAATTTGGCGCCCTGCAATTTCACTGGATGTTGTCGAGGTGGGACGCTAGCGTAGGAAGGAAACGTGTTCTGTCTCCTAGAGATGACTGTACTTTGGTGCTAAAAGTGCAAATCAATCCCAGAACAACAGCAAAGGACCGTATGAAGACGCTGGAGGAAACAGGTACAAAAGTATCTATATCCACAGTAAAACCAGTCCTATATCGACATATCCTGAAAGGCCATTCAGCGAGGAAGAAGCCACTGCTCCAAAACCGCCATAAAAAAGTCAGACTACGGTTTGCAAATGCACATGGGGACATAGCTCATACTTTTTGGAGAAATATCCTCTGGTCTGATGAAACACAAATAGAACTGTTTGGCCATAACGACTATCGTTATGTTTGGAGGAAAAAGGGGGAGGCTTGCAAGCCGAAGAACACCATCCCAACCGTGAAGCACGGGGGTGGCAGCATCATGTTTTGGGGTGATATGCTGCAGGATGGACTGGTGTTCTTCACAAAATAGATGGCTTCATGAGGGAGGAAAATTATGTGGATATATTGAAGCAACATCTGAAGACATCAGTCAGGAAGTTAAATCTTGGTCGCAAATGGGTCTTCCAAATGGACAATGACCCCAATCACTTCCAAAGTTGTGGCAAAAATTGCTCAAGGACAACCAAGTCAAGGTATTGGAGTGGCCATCACAAAGCCCTGACCTCAATCTTATAGAAAATTTGGGGGCAGAACTGAAAAAGTGTGTGCGAGCAAGGAGTCCTACAAACATGACTCAGTTACACCAGCTCTGTCAGGAGGAATTGCCAGAATTCACCCAACTTATTGTGGGAAGCTTGTGGAAGGCTACCCGAAACGTTTGACCCAGGTGAATCAATTTAAAGGCAATGCTACCAAATACTAATTGAGTGTATGTAAACATCTGACCCACTGGAAATGTGATGAAAGAAATAAAAGCTGAAATGAATCATTCTCTCTACTCTTATTCTGACATTTCATTTAAAAAAATAATAAAGTAGTGATCCTAACTGACCTAAGACAGGGAATTTTTACTAGGATTAAATATCAATAGTTGTGAAAAACTGAGTTTAAATGTATTTGGCTAAGGTGTATGTAAACTTCTGACTTTAACTGTATATGACGAAGTGTGTTGCGAAAGATTCACTGATGGCCTTGTGAGAACTGTTAACTAAATCAGCGGTTCTGAATTCTCTCCTCAGGGATCCCCAGCTGAATTTTAACAATATAATACAGCTATTAAACCAGAATAAAAAATAAAAAAACGTACATGGTACTATAAAGAACCTTTGAGATTGAGAATGGTTCTTTATTGAACCCTTCTTTAGGTCGATAAAGAACCCGAATAAAGTGTTCTATATTGCACAAAAAAGGGTTGTAACCATAACGGAATAATTTTATGGTGATACAAAGAACATTCTATTAATGGTTCTTTATAGAACCTTAGGAAAGGGTTCTTTATAGCACCATACAGGTTTAATATAGAACCTTATGAATGTAGTTCTTTATAGAACCTTAGGAAAGGGTTCTTTATGGCACCATACAGGTTTAATATAGAACCTTATGAACTTAGTTCTTTATAGAACCGTAGGAAAGGGTTCTTTATAGCACCATACAGGTTTAATATAGAACCTTATGAATGTAGTTCTTTATAGAACAAAAAAAAAGACTCCATATAGCACCAAAAAGGGTTCCGTTATGGTTACAAGCCAAATAACCCTTATTTTGGTACCATATAAAACCATTTGTTTTTTAGTGTATGCAATAGAAATGGTTGCTTTCTCCGTGGACTTGCTGCTCAATTATGCTGTGTGTCTGTGTGTTCATGCGTGCGTGTGTCCGTGTTTATATTCTTGAACGTGCATTTGTGTGTGTGTGTGTGTGTGTTTGTGTGTGTGTGTCGGTGAGAGAGGACGTGTGTGTGTGTGTGTGTGTGTGTGTGTGTGTGTGTGTGTGTGTGTGTGTGTGTGTGTGTGTGTGTGTGTGTGTGTGTGTGTGTGTGTGTGTGTGTGTGTGTGTGTGTGTGTTCTGTGTACGTGCGTGTGTGTGTGTGTGTGTACGTGTGTGTGTGTGTGTGTGTGGTTGTGATTCTTCCTCTCGTAAGAAAGGAATTAAACTAATCGATAATCAAAAGAATGTATTTTTCAGGCCTTAGTGTAGATTTCCACCTGAAGAGACTTAACTTCAGCCCAGGGCTGGACACACGCCAACTTGTTTTACATATATAGTGCATTTCTTTCCTCTAGAAAGTTATGTGAATAACAATTCTTTATTTTCGAGCAGCGGAAACAGTGTTGTATCCCAAATGGAACCCTATTTCCAAATACAGTGTACTACTTTTCTACCGGAGCTCTAGTCAAATGTAGTGCACTACTTTTCTACCGGAGCTCTAGTCAAATGTAGTGCACTATGAAGGCAGTAGGGAGCCATCTGGAACACACTAAGTGTTTTGCTGACTGTTTCGCTGTATCAGCTCTACCTAAGGAGTATCTGGTGGTTTGAATATCTTCTAACTAAACTGCAAGAGAATCAAAACAGGCCTATTCTTCAATAAGTGATATTGATTATATTTCTTAGTGTGAGAAATAGTGAAGCATCCCTTGTCATTACCGCTCATTGGGTTCTGAAATACCAATACTCTGTGATGTGATGTCACCTACTGTAACTTACACTCACTGTGCTGTATTTTTTTCCACTTCCTGTTTGACTGAAAAGGCAGCCTGATTACTCCATGAAGTCCACCTATGAACACACACTAGTTCTATACACTAGTTCATTACCTTGGTCTCTATACCCATCGGTTCTCAATAACTTTGTACTAAATCATACGAAATCATCAGTATTCAGAAGTGAATGAATCTTAATGCTCGACTGATTTCCACACACTTGTTAAACAATAGTGTGGATTTCCTGTCTCTAATGTCCTAAAGACTATGCAACCAGGGAACCTGTGTCTCACAAGGCATCGTATTAACTATGGGCCCATGGTCAAATGTATTGCACTATGTAGGGAATAGGATGGTATTAGAGACACAACCAGGATATCATTCTGTCAGTCTATCACTAACACAGTAATATACGCAGGACATAGAGACAGGAGTCCCTATCAGTCTATCACTAACACAGTAATATACGCAGGACATAGAGACAGGAGTCCCTATCAGTCTATCAATAACACAGTAATATACACAGGACATAGAGACAGGAGTCCCTATCAGTCTATCGATAACACAGTAATATACACAGGACATAGAGACAGGAGTCCCTATCAGTCTATCACTAACAGGGTAATATACACAGGACATAGAGACAGGAGTCCCTATCAGTCTATCAATAACACAGTAATATACACGGGACCTAGAGACAGGAGTCCCTATCAGTCTATCAATAACACAGTAATGTACACGGGACCTAGAGACAGGAGTCCCTATCAGTCTATCACTAACAGGGTAATATACACAGGACATAGAGACAGGAGTCCCTATCAGTCTATCACTAACAGGGTAATATACACAGGACATAGAGACAGGAGTCCCTATCAGTCTATAACTAACACAGTAATATAAACAGGACAAAGAGACAGGAGTCCCTATCAGTCTATCACTAACAGGGTAATATACACGGGGCATAGAGACAGCATTCCCTATCAGTCTATCACTAACAGGGTAATATACGCAGGACATAGAGACAGGAGTCCCTATCAGTCTGTCACTAACAGGGTAATATACACAGGACACAGAGACAGGAGTCCCTATCAGTCTATCACTAATACAGTAATATACACGGGACATAGAGACAGGATTCCCTATCAGTCTATCAATAACACAGTAATATTCACAGGACACAGAGACAGGAGTCCCTATCAGTCTATCACTAACAGGGTAATATACACAGGACATAGAGACAGGAGTCCCTATCAGTCTATAACTAACACAGTAATATAAACAGGACATAGAGACAGGAGTCCCTATCAGTCTATCACTAACAGGGTAATATACACAGGACATAGAGACAGGAGTCCCTATCAGTCTATAACTAACACAGTAATATAAACAGGACATAGAGACAGGAGTCCCTATCAGTCTATAACTAACAGGGTAATATACACAGGACATAGAGACAGGAGTCCCTATCAGTCTATCACTAACACAGTAATATACACAGGACCTAGAGACAGGAGTCCCTATCAGTCTATAACTAACACAGTAATATACACAGGACATAGAGACAGGAGTCCCTATCAGTCTATCAATAACACAGTAATATACACAGGACATAGAGACAGGAGTCCCTATCAGTCTATCACTAACACAGTAATATACACGGGACATAGAGACAGGAGTCCCTATCAGTCTATCAATAACACAGTAATATACACAGGACATAGAGACAGGAGTCCCTATCAGTCTATCACTAACAGGGTAATATACACAGGACATAGAGACAGGAGTCCCTATCAGTCTATCACTAACAGGGTAATATACACAGGACATAGAGACAGGAGTCCCTATCAGTCTATCACTAACAGGGTAATATACACAGGACATAGAGACAGGAGTCCCTAGCAGTCTATAACTAACACAGTAATATAAACAGGACATAGAGACAGGAGTCCCTATCAGTCTATCACTAACAGGGTAATATACACAGGACATAGAGACAGGAGTCCCTATCAGTCTGTCACTAACACAGTAATATACACAGGACACAGAGACAGGAGTCCCTATCAGTCAATCACTAACACAGTAATATACACGGGACATAGAGACAGGATTCCCTATCAGTCTATCAATAACACAGTAATATACACAGGACACAGAGACAGGAGTCCCTATCAGTCTATCACTAACAGGGTATATACACAGGACATAGAGACAGGAGTCCCTATCAGTCTATCACTAACAGGGTAATATACACAGGACATAGAGACAGGAGTCCCTATCAGTCTATAACTAACACAGTAATATAAACAGGACATAGAGACAGGAGTCCCTATCAGTCTATCACTAACAGGGTAATATACACAGGACATAGAGACAGGAGTCCCTATCAGTCTATAACTAACACAGTAATATAAACAGGACATAGAGACAGGAGTCCCTATCAGTCCATCACTAACAGGGTAATATACACAGGACATAGAGACAGGAGTCCCTATCAGTCTATCACTAACACAGTAATATACACAGGACATAGAGACAGGAGTCCCTATCAGTCTATCACTAACACAGTAATATACACAGGACATAGAGACAGGAGTCCCTATCAGTCTATAACTAACAGGGTAATATACACGGGACATAGAGACAGGAGTCCCTATCAGTCTATCACTAACACAGTAATATACACAGGACCTAGAGACAGGAGTCCCTATCAGTCTATAACTAACACAGTAATATACACAGGACACAGAGACAGGAGTCCCTATCAGTCTATCAATAACACAGTAATATACACAGGACATAGAGACAGGAGTCCCTATCAGTCTATCACTAACACAGTAATATACACGGGACATAGAGACAGGAGTCCCTATCAGTCTATCAATAACACAGTAATATACACAGGACATAGAGACAGGAGTCCCTATCAGTCTATCACTAACAGGGTAATATACACGGGACACAGAGACAGGAGTCCCTATCAGTCTATCACTAACAGGGTAATATACACAGGACATAGAGACAGGAGTCCCTATCAGTCTATCACTAACAGGGTAATATACACAGGACATAGAGACAGGAGTCCCTATCAGTCTATCAATAACAGGGTAATATACACAGGACATAGAGACAGGAGTCCCTATCAGTCTATCAATAACACAGTAATGTACACGGGACCTAGAGACAGGAGTCCCTATCAGTCTATCACTAACAGGGTAATATACACGGGGCATAGAGACAGCATTCCCTATCAGTCTATCACTAACAGGGTAATATACACAGGACATAGAGACAGGAGTCCCTATCAGTCTGTCACTAACACAGTAATATACACAGGACACAGAGACAGGAGTCCCTATCAGTCTATCACTAACACAGTAATATACACGGGACATAGAGACAGGATTCCCTATCAGTCTATCAATAACACAGTAATATACACAGGACACAGAGACAGGAGTCCCTATCAGTCTATCACTAACAGGGTATATACACAGGACATAGAGACAGGAGTCCCTATCAGTCTATCACTAACAGGGTAATATACACAGGACATAGAGACAGGAGTCCCTATCAGTCTATAACTAACACAGTAATATAAACAGGACATAGAGACAGGAGTCCCTATCAGTCTATCACTAACAGGGTAATATACACAGGACATAGAGACAGGAGTCCCTATCAGTCTATAACTAACACAGTAATATAAACAGGACAAAGAGACAGGAGTCCCTATCAGTCTATCACTAACAGGGTAATATACACAGGACATAGAGACAGGAGTCCCTATCAGTCTATCACTAACACAGTAATATACACAGGACATAGAGACAGGAGTCCCTATCAGTCTATCACTAACACAGTAATATACACAGGACATAGAGACAGGAGTCCCTATCAGTCTATAACTAACAGGGTAATATACACGGGACATAGAGACAGGAGTCCCTATCAGTCTATCACTAACACAGTAATATACACAGGACCTAGAGACAGGAGTCCCTATCAGTCTATAACTAACACAGTAATATACACAGGACACAGAGACAGGAGTCCCTATCAGTCTATCAATAACACAGTAATATACACAGGACATAGAGACAGGAGTCCCTATCAGTCTATCACTAACACAGTAATATACACGGGACATGGAGACAGGAGTCCCTATCAGTCTATCAATAACACAGTAATATACACAGGACATAGAGACAGGAGTCCCTATCAGTCTATAACTAACACAGTAATATAAACAGGACATAGAGACAGGAGTCCCTATCAGTCTATCACTAACAGGGTAATATACACAGGACATAGAGACAGGAGTCCCTATCAGTCTATAACTAACACAGTAATATAAACAGGACATAGAGACAGGAGTCCCTATCAGTCCATCACTAACAGGGTAATATACACAGGACATAGAGACAGGAGTCCCTATCAGTCTATCACTAACACAGTAATATACACAGGACATAGAGACAGGAGTCCCTATCAGTCTATCACTAACACAGTAATATACACAGGACATAGAGACAGGAGTCCCTATCAGTCTATAACTAACAGGGTAATATACACGGGACATAGAGACAGGAGTCCCTATCAGTCTATCACTAACACAGTAATATACACAGGACCTAGAGACAGGAGTCCCTATCAGTCTATAACTAACACAGTAATATACACAGGACACAGAGACAGGAGTCCCTATCAGTCTATCAATAACACAGTAATATACACAGGACATAGAGACAGGAGTCCCTATCAGTCTATCACTAACACAGTAATATACACGGGACATAGAGACAGGAGTCCCTATCAGTCTATCAATAACACAGTAATATACACAGGACATAGAGACAGGAGTCCCTATCAGTCTATCACTAACAGGGTAATATACACGGGACACAGAGACAGGAGTCCCTATCAGTCTATCACTAACAGGGTAATATACACAGGACATAGAGACAGGAGTCCCTATCAGTCTATCACTAACAGGGTAATATACACAGGACATAGAGACAGGAGTCCCTATCAGTCTATCAATAACAGGGTAATATACACAGGACATAGAGACAGGAGTCCCTATCAGTCTATCAATAACACAGTAATGTACACGGGACCTAGAGACAGGAGTCCCTATCAGTCTATCACTAACAGGGTAATATACACGGGGCATAGAGACAGCATTCCCTATCAGTCTATCACTAACAGGGTAATATACACAGGACATAGAGACAGGAGTCCCTATCAGTCTGTCACTAACACAGTAATATACACAGGACACAGAGACAGGAGTCCCTATCAGTCTATCACTAACACAGTAATATACACGGGACATAGAGACAGGATTCCCTATCAGTCTATCAATAACACAGTAATATACACAGGACACAGAGACAGGAGTCCCTATCAGTCTATCACTAACAGGGTATATACACAGGACATAGAGACAGGAGTCCCTATCAGTCTATCACTAACAGGGTAATATACACAGGACATAGAGACAGGAGTCCCTATCAGTCTATAACTAACACAGTAATATAAACAGGACATAGAGACAGGAGTCCCTATCAGTCTATCACTAACAGGGTAATATACACAGGACATAGAGACAGGAGTCCCTATCAGTCTATAACTAACACAGTAATATAAACAGGACAAAGAGACAGGAGTCCCTATCAGTCTATCACTAACAGGGTAATATACACAGGACATAGAGACAGGAGTCCCTATCAGTCTATCACTAACACAGTAATATACACAGGACATAGAGACAGGAGTCCCTATCAGTCTATCACTAACACAGTAATATACACAGGACATAGAGACAGGAGTCCCTATCAGTCTATAACTAACAGGGTAATATACACGGGACATAGAGACAGGAGTCCCTATCAGTCTATCACTAACACAGTAATATACACAGGACCTAGAGACAGGAGTCCCTATCAGTCTATAACTAACACAGTAATATACACAGGACACAGAGACAGGAGTCCCTATCAGTCTATCAATAACACAGTAATATACACAGGACATAGAGACAGGAGTCCCTATCAGTCTATCACTAACACAGTAATATACACGGGACATGGAGACAGGAGTCCCTATCAGTCTATCAATAACACAGTAATATACACAGGACATAGAGACAGGAGTCCCTATCAGTCTATCACTAACAGGGTAATATACACGGGACACAGAGACAGGAGTCCCTATCAGTCTATCACTAACAGGGTAATATACACAGGACATAGAGACAGGAGTCCCTATCAGTCTATAACTAACAGGGTAATATACACAGGACATAGAGACAGGAGTCCCTATCAGTCTATCACTAACAGGGTAATATACACAGGACATAGAGACAGGAGTCCCTATCAGTCTATAACTAACAGGGTAATATACACAGGACATAGAGACAGGAGTCCCTATCAGTCTATCACTAACAGGGTAATATACACAGGACATAGAGACAGGAGTCCCTATCAGTCTATCAATAACACAGTAATGTACACGGGACCTAGAGAAAGGAGTCCCTATCAGTCTATCACTAACAGGGTAATATACACGGGGCATAGAGACAGCATTCCCTATCAGTCTATCACCAACAGGGTAATATACACAGGACATAGAGACAGGAGTCCCTATCAGTCTGTCACTAACACAGTAATATACACAGTACACAGAGACAGGAGTCCCTATCAGTCTATCACTAACACAGTAATATACACGGGACATAGAGACAGGATTCCCTATCAGTCTATCAATAACACAGTAATATACACAGGACACAGAGACAGGAGTCCCTATCAGTCTATCACTAACAGGGTATATACACAGGACATAGAGACAGGAGTCCCTATCAGTCTATCACTAACAGGGTAATATACACAGGACATAGAGACAGGAGTCCCTATCAGTCTATAACTAACACAGTAATATAAACAGGACATAGAGACAGGAGTCCCTATCAGTCTATCACTACCAGGGTAATATACACAGGACATAGAGACAGGAGTCCCTATCAGTCTATAACTAACAGGGTAATATACACAGGACATAGAGACAGGAGTCCCTATCAGTCTATCACTAACAGGGTAATATACACAGGACATAGAGACAGGAGTCCCTATCAGTCTATAACTAACACAGTAATATAAACAGGACATAGAGACAGGAGTCCCTATCAGTCTATCACTAACAGGGTAATATACACAGGACATAGAGACAGGAGTCCCTATCAATCTATCACTAACACAGTAATATACACAGGACATAGAGACAGGAGTCCCTATCAGTCTATCACTAACACAGAATATACACAGGACATAGAGACAGGAGTCCCTATCAGTCTATAACTAACAGGGTAATATACACGGGACATAGAGACAGGAGTCCCTATCAGTCTATCACTAACACAGTAATATACACAGGACCTAGAGACAGGAGTCCCTATCAGTCTATAACTAACACAGTAATATACACAGGACACAGAGACAGGAGTCCCTATCAGTCTATCAATAACACAGTAATATACACAGGACATAGAGACAGGAGTCCCTATCAGTCTATCACTAAC
>NC_074696.1:11161239-11176239 GCF_029448725.1 Salvelinus fontinalis
ATGAAATCAGAGGACACTGGTAGAGAAGACTATGAGGGATGAAATCAGAGGACACTAGTAGTGAAGATGGAGGGATGAAATCAGAGGACTCTATTAGAGAAGATGGAGGGATGAAATCAGAGGACACTAGTAGTGAGGACGGAGGGATGAAATCAGAGGACACTAGTAGTGAAGAAGGAGGGATGAAATCAGAGGACACTAGTAGTGAAGATGGAGGGATGAAATCAGAGGACACTAGCAGTGAAGACTATTAGGGATGAAATCAGAGGACACTAGTAGTGAAGCCTATGACGGATGAAATCAGAGGACACTAGTAGTGAAGATGGAGGGATGAAATCAGAGGACACTAGTAGTGAAGACTATGAGGGATGAAATCAGAGGACACTGGTAGAGAAGATGGAGGGATGAAATCAGAGGACACTAGTAGTGAAGATGGAGGGATGAAATCAGAGGACACTAGTAGTGAAGACTATGAGGGATGAAATCACAGGACACTGGTAGAGAAGACTTGGAGGGATGAAATCAGAGGACACTGGTAGAGAAGATGGAGGGTTGAAATCAGAGGACACTAGCAGTGAAGACTATTAGGGATGAAATCAGAGGACACTAGTAGTGAAGATGGAGGGATGACATCAGAGGACACTAGCAGTGAAGACTATTAGGGATGAAATCAGAGGACACTAGTAGGGAAGATGGAGGGATGACATCAGAGGACACTAGTAGTGAAGATGGAGGGATGAAATCAGAGGACACTAGTAATGAAGACTATGAGGGATGAAATCAGAGGACACTAGTAGTGAAGACTATGATGGATGAAATCAGAGTACACTAGTAGTGAAGATTATGAGGGATGATCTCAGAGGACACTAGTAGTGAAGATGGAGGGATGAAATCAGAGGACACTAGTAGAGAAGATGGAGGGATGAAATCAGAGGACACTAGTAGTGAAGACGGAGGGGTGAAATCAGAGGACACTAGTAGTGAAGACGGAGGGATGAAATCAGAGGACACTAGTAGTGAAGACGGAGGGGTGAAATCAGAGGACACTAGTAGTGAAGACGGAGGGATGAAATCAGAGGACACTAGTAGTGAAGACCATGAGGGATGAAATCAGAGGACACTAGTAGTGAAGACCATGAGGGATGAAATCAGAGGACACTAGTAGTGAAGATGGAGGGATGAAATCAGAGGACACTGGTAGTGAAGATGGAGGGATGAAATCAGAAGACACTAGTAGTGAAGATGGAGGGATGACATCAGAGGACACTAGTAGTGAAGATGGAGGGATGAAATAAGAGGACGCTGGTAGAGAATACGTGTTTGCGAGCGGAGGGGTCCACTACGGTAGGGGTCATTGTCTACCTGAGTGTCTCTCTCCCTCTCTCTGTCTCTCTCTATTTCCCTTTCTGTCTCTCTCTATTGCCCTTTATGTCTCTCTCTATTGCCCTTTCTGTCTCTCTCTATTGCCCGTTCTGTCTCTTTCTGTGAAAAGTGTTCCCCCAAAAAGTATGGATTGTTAACGTATTTTTGTCCTTTACTCACACAGATGTTCTCTCTCTCTCCTCCCTCTCTTCTCTAATCTATGCTCTCTCTCCTCCCTCTCTTCTCTAATCTATGCTCTCTCTCTCCTCCCTCTCTTCTCTAATCTATTCTCTCTCTCCTCCCTCTTCTCTAATCTATGCTCTCTCTTCCCTCTCTTCTCTAATCTACTCTCTCTCTCCTCCCTCTTCTCTAATCTATTCTCTCTCCTCCCTCTTCTCTAATCTATTCTCTCTCTCCTCCCTCTTCTCGAATCTATTCTCTCTCTCCTCCCTCTTTTCTAATCTATTCTCTCTCCTCCCTCTTCTCTAATCTATTCTCTCTCCTCCCTCTTCTCTAATCTATTTTCTCTCTCCTCCCTCTTTTCTAATCTATTCTCTCTCCTCTTCTCTAATATATTCTCTCTCCTCCCTCTTCTCTAATCTATTCTCTCTCCTCCCTCTTCTCTAATCTATTCTTTCTCCTCCCTCTTCTCTAATCTATTCTCTCTCTCCTCCCTCTTTTCTAATCTATTCTCTCTCTCCTCCCTCTTTTCTAATCTATTCTCTCTCCTCCCTCTTCTCTAATCTATTCTCTCTCCTCCCTCTTCTCTAATCTATTCTCTCTCTCCTCCCTCTTCTCTAATCTATTCTTTCTCCTCCCTCTTCTCTAATCTATTCTCTCTCTCCTCCCTCTTTTCTAATCTATTCTCTCTCTCCTCCCTCTTTTCTAATCTATTCTCTCTCCTCCCTCTTCTCTAATCTATTCTCTCTCCTCCCTCTTCTCTAATCTATTCTCTCTCTTCTCCCTCTTTTCTAATCTATTCTCTCTCCTCCCTCTTCTCTAAGCTATTCTCTCTCCTCCCTCTTCTCTAATCTATTCTCTCTCTCCTCCCTCTTTTCTAATCTGTTCTCTCTCCTCCCTCTTTTCTCTAATATATGCTCTCTCTCCTCCCTCTTCTCTAATCTATTCTCTCTCTCCCTCTTCTCTAATCTATTCTCTCTCCTCCCTCTTCTCTAATCTATTCTCTCTCTCCTCCCTCTTCTCTAATCTACTCTCTCTCTCCTCCCTCTTCTCTGATCTACTCTCTCTGTCCTCCCTCTTCTCTAATCTATCCTCTCTCCTCCCTCTTCTCTAATCTATGATCTCCCCTCCCTCTCTTCTCTAATCTATCCTCTCTCTTCCCTCTCTTCTCTAATCTACTCTCTCTCTCCTCCCTCTTCTCTAATCTATTCTCTCTCTCCTCCCTCTTCTCTAATCTATTCTCTCTCCTCCCTCTTTTATCTAATCTATGCTCTCTCTTCCCTCTCTTCTCTAATCTATTATCTCTCTCGTCCCTCTTTTCTAGTCTATTCTCTCTCCTCCCTCTTTTCTCTAATCTATGCTCTCTCTTCCCTCTCTTCTCTAATCTACTCTCTCTCTCCTCCCTCTTCTCTAATCTATTCTCTCTCCTCCCTCTTCTCTAATCTATTCTCTCTCTCCTCCCTCTTCTCTAATCTATTATCTCTCTCCTCCCTCTTTTCTAATCTATTCTCTCTCCTCCCTCTTCTCTAATCTATGCTCTCTCTTCCCTCTCTTCTCTAATCTACTCTCTCTCTCCTCCCTCTTCTCTAATCTACTCTCTCTCTCCTCCCTCTTCTCTAATCTATTCTCTCTCCTCCCTCTTCTCTAATCTATTCTCTCTCTCCTCCCTCTTCTCTAATCTATTATCTCTCTCCTCCCTCTTTTCTAATCTATTCTCTCTCCTCCCTCTCCTCTAATCTATTCTCTCTCTCCTCCCTCTTCTCTAATCTATTCTCTCTCCTCCCTCCTTTCTAATCTATTATCTCTCTCCTCCCTCTTCTCTAATCTATTCTTCTCCACCCTCTTCTCTAATCTATTCTCTCTCTCCTCCCTCTTTTCTAATCTATTCTCTCTCTCCTCCCTCTTTTCTAATCTATTCTCTCTCCTCCCTCTTCTCTAATCTATTCTCTCTCCTCCCTCTTCTCTAATCTTTTCTCTCTCTCCTCCCTCTTTTCTAATCTATTCTCTCTCCTCCCTATTCTCTAATCTATTCTCTCTCCTCCCTCTTCTCTAATCTATTCTCTCTCTCCTCCCTCTTTTCTAATCTATTCTCTCTCTCCTCCCTCTTTTCTCTAATCTATTCTCTCTCCTCCCTCTTCTCTAATCTATTCTCTCTCTCCTCCCTCTTTTCTAATCTATTCTCTCTCTCCTCCCTCTTTTCTCTAATCTATTCTCTCTCCTCCCTATTCTCTAATCTATTCTCTCTCCTCCCTCTTCTCTAATCTATTCTCTCTCTCCTCCCTCTTTTCTAATCTATTCTCTCTCTCCTCCCTCTTTTCTCTAATCTATTCTCTCTCTCCTCCCTCTTCTCTAATCTATTCTCTCTCCTCCCTCTTCTCTAATCTATTCTCTCTCCTCCCCCTTCTCTAATCTATTCTCTCTCCACCCTCTTCTCTAATCTATTCTATCTCTCCTCCCTCTTCTCTAATCTATTATCTCTCTCCTCCCTCTTTTCTAATCTATTCTCTCTTTCCTCCCTCTTCTCTAATCTACTCTCTCTCTCCTCCCTCTTCTCTAATCTACTCTCTCTCTCCTCCCTCTTCTCTAATCTACTCTCTCTCTCCTCCCTCTTCTCTAATCTATCCTCTCTCCTCCCTCTTCTCTAATCTATGCTCTCTCTTCCCTCTCTTCTCTAATCTACTCTCTCTCTCCTCCCTCTTCTCTAATCTATTCTCTCTCCTCCCTCTTCTCTAATCTATTCTCTCTCTCCTCCCTCTTCTCGAATCTATTCTCTCTCTCCTCCCTCTTTTCTAATCTATTCTCTCTCCTCCCTCTTCTCTAATCTATTCTCTCTCCTCCCTCTTCTCTAATCTATTTTCTCTCTCCTCCCTCTTTTCTAATCTATTCTCTCTCCTCTTCTCTAATATATTCTCTCTCCTCCCTCTTCTCTAATCTATTCTCTCTCTCCTCCCTCTTCTCTAATCTATTCTTTCTCCTCCCTCTTCTCTAATCTATTCTCTCTCTCCTCCCTCTTTTCTAATCTATTCTCTCTCTCCTCCCTCTTTTCTAATCTATTCTCTCTCCTCCCTCTTCTCTAATCTATTCTCTCTCCTCCCTCTTCTCTAATCTATTCTCTCTCTCCTCCCTCTTCTCTAATCTATTCTTTCTCCTCCCTCTTCTCTAATCTATTCTCTCTCTCCTCCCTCTTTTCTAATCTATTCCCTCTCCTCCCTCTTTTCTAATCTATTCTCTCTCCTCCCTCTTCTCTAATCTATTCTCTCTCCTCCCTCTTCTCTAATCTATTCTCTCTCTTCTCCCTCTTTTCTAATCTATTCTCTCTCCTCCCTCTTCTCTAAGCTATTCTCTCTCCTCCCTCTTCTCTAATCTATTCTCTCTCTCCTCCCTCTTTTCTAATCTGTTCTCTCTCCTCCCTCTTTTCTCTAATATATGCTCTCTCTCCTCCCTCTTCTCTAATCTATTCTCTCTCTCCCTCTTCTCTAATCTATTCTCTCTCTCCTCCCTCTTCTCTAATCTATTCTCTCTCCTCCCTCTTTTCTCTAATCTATGCTCTCTCTTCCTTCTCTTCTCTAATCTATTAGCTCTCTCCTCCCTCTTTTCTAGTCTATTCTCTCTCCTCCCTCTTTTCTCTAATCTATGCTCTCTCTTCCCTCTCTTCTCTAATCTACTCTCTCTCTCCTCCCTCTTCTCTAATCTATTCTCTCTCTCCTCCCTCTTCTCTAATCTATGCTTTTTCTCCTCCCTCTCTTCTTTAATCTATTCTCTCTCTATCGCCCGCTTTCTGCTCTCTCTTCTCCATCTCTCTCATTTTCTCCCCCCTCTCTCCTCTCTTTCTTTCTCCTCTCTCTCACTCTTTTGCTCTCTCTCACTACCCCCCTCCTCGTTTCTCTCTGCTCCTTTCCTTTCTGTGAGAATTGAAAGCCCCAGGCACCTGTTGTGAGGCCTTTGTAAGAGCTGCATATAGAGAGGCTATTTGATACAGACTTCTCTTTGTCACTCTCTTGTTCTCTTACTCTTGTTTTCTCTCTCTCTCTCTCACTCCCTCTCTCCCTCTCTCTGTCCTTCTGTCTTTCTCCGTCTCTCCGTCTCTCTCTCCCTCTTTCTCTCTTACACCACAGTGACCGTGCGTACATATCCCAACCAAAAGCCATGGATTACAGGCAACATCCGCACTGAGCTAAAGGCTAGAGCTTAATTAACGAGTCCGACACAAAGGATATACTGCTTTCTCTGGAACGGGCCCAAATCCCAGTCATTTGCGTTTACATTTACATTTTGGCCATTTATCAGACGCTCTTGTCCAGAGCGACTTACAGTAGTTAGTGCATACAGGAGAAATATACTGTGGACATTTATTTATTTATATATTTTATTTATTTACCGTTATTTTACCAGGTAAGTTGACTGAGAACACGTTCTCATTTGCAGCAACGACCTGGGGAATAGTTACAGGGGAGAGGAGGGGGATGAATGAGCCAATTGTAAACTGGGGATTATTAGGTGACCATGATGGTTTGAGGGCCAGATTGGGAATTTAGCCAGGACACCGGGGTTAACACCCCTACTCTTACGATAAGTGCCATGGGATCTTTAATGACCTCAGAGAGTCAGGACACCCGTTTAACGTCCCATCCGAAAGACGGCACCCTACACAGGGCAGTGTCCCCAATCACTGCCCTGGGGCATTGGGATATTTTTTTTTTTTTTTTAGACCAGAGGAATGAGTGCCTCCTACTGGCCCTCCAACACCACTTCCAGCAGCATCTGGTCTCCCATCCAGGGACTGACCAGGACCAACCCTGCTTAGCTTCAGAAGCAAGCCAGCAGTGGTATGCAGGGTGGTATGCTGCTGGCGATTTATGAGGCAATCTCAGCGTTGTGTCACACACACACACGCACACACACACACACACGCACACACACACACACACACACACACACACACACACACACACACACACACACACACACACACACACACACACAAACACAAACAGGGTCACAATCATGGTCTGGGCCAGTTTTCCAGTTTCCACTAGTTTCATTGTGATTGCTATAGCTTTGTTAATTAAGAGTGCGTGTGTATTTTGCCTACTTGTGAAACATTACCTTACTTTCATGTGTTTCTTCTACCAAGACTGCTTTAAAAATTTACATCAGACACCTTAGCTGTCGGCGTCCTCATCCGTCTCAACACTCTCATCCCTCTCATCTCTCTCATCTCTCTCATCCCTCTAATCTCTCTCATCTCTCTCATCCCTCTAATCTCTCTCATCTCTCTCATCCCTCTCATCCCTTTCAACACTCTCATCCCTCTAATCTCTCTCATCTCTCTCATCCCTCTCATCCCTTTCAACACTCTCATCCCTCTCATCCATCTCATCCCTCTAATCCCTTTCAACACTCTCATCTCTCTCATCACTCTCATCCATCTCATCACTCTCATGCCTCTAATCTCTCTCATCTCTCTCATCCCTCTCATCTCTCTCATCCATCTCATCCCTCTAATCCCTTTCAACACTCATATCTCTCATCTCTCTCATCCCTCTCATCTCTCTCATCCATCCATTCCTTTCAACACTCTCATCCATCTCATGCCTCTCATCCCTCATGTCCCTCTTGTCAAGAAAATCCTTTAAATCTGAGAAAAAACTATGAAAGCCAAAAATTGCTCCAATAATGTTCTATTGTAAACACAATTAACAGGGGAATCCCCTCCTCTCTCTTTGAGCTGTAAGGCAAAGCAACACAATTAACAGGGGAATCCCCTCCTCTCTCTTTGAGCAGTAAGGCAAAGCAACACAATCAACAGGGGAATCCCTCCTCTCTCTTTGAGCTGTAAGGCAAAGCAACACAATCAACAGGGGAATCCCTCCTCTCTCTTTGAGCAGTAAGGCAAAGGAACACAATCAACAGGGGAATCCCCTCCTCTCTCTTTGAGCTGTAAGGCAAAGGAACACAATCAACAGGGGAATCCCTCCTCTCTCTTTGAGCTGTAAGGCAAAGCAACACAATTAACAGGGGAATCCCTCCTCTCTCTTTGAGCTGTAAGGCAAAGCAACACAATCAACAGGGGAATCCCTCCTCTCTCTTTGAGCTGTAAGGCAAAGGAACACAATCAACAGGGGAATCCCTCCTCGCTCTTTGAGCAGTAAGGCAAAGGAACACAATCAACAGGGGAATCCCTCCTCTCTCTTTGAGCTGTAAGGCAAAGCAACACAATTAACAGGGGAATCCCTCCTCTCTCTTTGAGCTGTAAGGCAAAGCAACACAATCAACAGGGGAATCCCCCCTCTCTTTTTGAGCAGAAAGGCAAAGCAACACAATCAACAGGGGAATCCCTCCTCTCTCTTTGAGCTGTAAGGCAAAGCAACACAATCAACAGGGGAATCCCCTCCTCTCTCTTTGAGCAGAAAGGCAAAGCAACACAATCAACAGGGGAATCCCCCCTCTCTCTTTGAGCTGTAAGGCAAAGCAACACAATCAACAGCGGAATCCCATTATCTTTTTGAGCTGTAAGGCAAAGCAACAACGTTACGCCCTGGCCATAGAGAGGTTTGTATTCTCTATTTTGGTTAGGCCAGGGTGTGACTAGGGTGGGCATTCTAGTTTCTTTATTTCTATGTTTTCTATTTCTTTGTTTTTGGCCGAGTGTGGTTCCCAATCAGAGGCAGCTGTCTATCGTTGTCTCTGATTGGGAATCATACTTAGGCAGTCCATTTTCCCTCTTTCATTTGTGGGTTCTTATTTTTGCATTGGTTGTGATTTTGCCCTGCAGAACGTCACGTTCGTATTTTGTTTTGTTTTTGTCGGTGTTCGCTTTGGTCCACTTCTTCCCATGACGATTGTGACAGAAGAACCCACCACAAAACGACCAAGCAGCGTGGCCAGGAGGAGAAGGGATCCTGGGCACGGGAGAGAAGGAAGTTTAGGACATCGTGGACATGGGAGGAGATCAAGGCTATGGAAACAGGCGGAGGCAGATAGAGAGATAGAGAGATGGAAACAGGCGGAGGCAGATAGAGAGATAGAGAGATGGAAACAGGCGGAGGCAGATAGAGAGATAGAGAGATGGAAACAGACGGAGGCAGATAGAGAGATGGAAACAGACGGAGGCAGATAGAGAGATAGAGAGATGGAAACAGGCGGAGGCAGATAGAGAGATGGAAACAGACGGAGGCAGATAGAGAGATAGAGAGATGGAAACAGGCGGAGGCAGCTAGAGAGGAGCGGAGAGATCAGGAGTTACGGCAGAGACGGGAGCACGAGAGGCAACCCCCCCAAAACACGGGTTGGCGAGCTGAGTCGGTCACGGTTCCAGTGCCATGTTTTCCGGTTTTAGGCACCGTGCCTTCAGTGCAAAGTCACAGCCCTGTGTGTGCAGTACATGCTCTCCGTACCTGCCGAGTAAAGAGGGGTATCCAGCCAGGAAGGGTGGTGCCGGCTCAGCCAACCAAGAAAACCGACAGCAACTAGGGCCATGGACAGCAACCAGGACCATGGACAGCAACCAGGACCATGGACAGCAACCAGGACCATGGACAGCAACCAGGACCATGGACAGCAACCAGGGCCATGGGCAGCAACCAGGACCATGGACAGCAACCTGGACCATGGACAGCAACCTGGACCATGGACAGCAACCGGGGCCATGGACAGCAACCAGGACCATGGACAGCAACCAGGACCATGGACAGCAACCTGGACCATGGACAACAACCTGGACCATGGACAGCAACCGGGACCATGGACAGCAACCGGGGCCATGGACAGCAACCAGGACCATGGACAGCAACCAGGACAATGGACAGCAACCGGGGCCATGGACAGCAACCAGGACCATGGACAGCAACCAGGACCATGGACAGCAACCAGGACCATGGACAGCAACCCTGACCATGGACAGCAACCCTGACCATGGACAGCAACCCTGACCATGGACAGCAACCAGGCCCATGGGCAGCAACCAGGACCATGGGCAGCAACCCTGACCATGGGCAGCAACCAGGGCCATGGAAAGCAACCAGGAAAACCGACAGCAACCCTGACCATGGACAGCAACCAGGACCATGGACAGGAACCAGGACCATGGACAGCAACCTGGACCATGGAAAGCAACCTGGACCATGGACAGCAACCGGGGCAATGGACAGCAACCAGGACCATGGACAGCAACCAGGACCATGGGCAGCAACCAGGTCCATGGACAGCAACCAGGGCCATGGGCAGCAACCAGGACCATGGACAGCAACCAGGACCATGGGCAGCAACCAGGACCATGGACAGCAACCAGGACCATGGACAGCAACCAGGTCCATGGACAGCAACCAGGGCCATGGACAGCAACCAGGACCATGGGCAGCAACAAGGACCATGGACAGCAACCAGGACCATGGACAGCAACCAGGACCATGGACAGCAACCCTGACCATGGACAGAAACCCTGACCATGGACAGCAACCCTGACCATGGACAGCAACCAGGCCCATGGGCAGCAACCAGGCCCATGGACAGCAACCAGGACCATGGGCAGCAACCAGGATCATGGGCAGCAACCCTGACCATGGGCAGCAACCCTGACCATGGGCAGCAACCAGGACCATGGACAGCAACCAGGACCATGGACAGCAACCAAGCCCATGGACAGCAACCATGACCATGGACAGCAACCAGGACCATGGACAGCAACCAGGACCATGGGCAGCAACCAGGACCATGGGCAGCAACCTGGACCATGGATAGCAACCAGGACCATGGGCAGCAACAAGGACCATGGGCAGCAACCAGGACCATGGACAGCAACCAGGACCATGGGCAGCAACCAGAACCATGGACAGCAACCAGGAAAACCGACTGCAACCAGGACCATGGACAGCAACCAGGACCATGGACAGCAACCAGAGCCATGGACAGCAACCAGGACCATGGACAGCAACCAGGGCCATGGACAGCAACCAGGACCATGGACAGCAACCAGGACCATGGACAGCAACCAGGACCATGGACAGCAACCAGGAAAACCGACAGCAACCCTGACCATGGACAGCAACCAGGACCATGGACAGCAACCAGGACCATAGACAGCAACCAGGACCATGGACAGCAACCAGGACCATGGACAGCAACCAGGAAAACCGACAGCAACCAGGTCCATGGGCAGCAACCAGGCCCCATGGACAGCAACCAGGGCCATGGATAGCAACCAGGACCATGGACAGCAACCAGGACCATGGACAGCAACAAGGACCATGGGCAGCAACCAGGACCATGGGCAGCAACCAGGGCCATGGACAGCAACCAGGAAAACCGACAGCAACCCTGACCATGGACAGCAACCAGGACCATGGACAGCAACCAGGACCATGGGCAGCAACCAGGACCATGGGCAGCAACCTGGACCATGGATAGCAACCAGGACCATGGGCAGCAACAAGGACCATGGGCAGCAACCAGGACCATGGACAGCAACCAGGACCATGGGCAGCAACCAGAACCATGGACAGCAACCAGGAAAACCGACTGCAACCAGGACCATGGACAGCAACCAGGACCATGGACAGCAACCAGAGCCATGGACAGCAACCAGGACCATGGACAGCAACCAGGGCCATGGACAGCAACCAGGACCATGGACAGCAACCAGGACCATGGACAGCAACCAGGACCATGGACAGCAACCAGGAAAACCGACAGCAACCCTGACCATGGACAGCAACCAGGACCATGGACAGCAACCAGGACCATAGACAGCAACCAGGACCATGGACAGCAACCAGGACCATGGACAGCAACCAGGAAAACCGACAGCAACCAGGTCCATGGGCAGCAACCAGGCCCCATGGACAGCAACCAGGGCCATGGATAGCAACCAGGACCATGGACAGCAACCAGGACCATGGACAGCAACAAGGACCATGGGCAGCAACCAGGACCATGGACAGCAACCAGGACCATGGACAGCAACCCTGACCATGGACAGCAACCCTGACCATGGACAGCAACCAGCACCATGGAGAGCAACCAGGACCATGGACAGCAACCAGGACCATGGACAGCAACCAGGACCATGGGCAGCAACCCTGACCATGGACAGCAACCCTGACCATGGACAGCAACCAGGACCATGGACAGCAACCCTGACCATGGACAGCAACCCTGACCATGGACAGCAACCAGCACCATGGAGAGCAACCAGGACCATGGACAGCAACCAGGACCATGGACAGCAACCAGGACCATGGGCAGCAACCCTGACCATGGACAGCAACCCTGACCATGGACAGCAACCAGGACCATGGGCAGCAACCAGGACCATGGGCAGCAACCCTGACCATGGGCAGCAACCAGGACCATGGGCAGCAACCAGGGCCATGGACAGCAACCAGGGCCATGGACAGCAACCAGGAAAACCGACAGCAACCCTGACCATGGACAGCAACCCTGACCATGGACAGCAACTCTGACCATGGACAGCAACCAGGACCATGGGCAGCAACCTGGACCATGGATAGCAACCAGGACCATGGGCAGCAACAAGGACCATGGGCAGCAACCAGGACCATGGACAGCAACCAGGACCATGGACAGCAACCAGGACCATGGGCAGCAACCAGAACCATGGACAGCAACCAGGAAAACCGACAGCAACCAGGACCATGGACAGCAACCAGGACCATGGACAGCAACCAGAGCCATGGACAGCAACCAGGGCCATGGACAGCAACCAGGACCATGGACAGCAACCAGGACCATGGACAGCAACCAGGACCATGGACAGCAACCAGGAAAACCGACAGCAACCCTGACCATGGACAGCAACCAGGACCATGGACAGCAACCAGGACCATGGACAGCAACCAGGACCATGGACAGCAACCAGGAAAACCGACAGCAACCAGGTCCATGGGCAGCAACCAGGCCCCATGGACAGCAACCAGGGCCATGGATAGCAACCAGGACCATGGACAGCAACCAGGACCATGGACAGCAACCAGGACCATGGGCAGCAACCAGGATCATGGGCAGCAACCCTGACCATGGGCAGCAACCAGGACCATGGACAGCAACCAGGACCATGGACAGCAACCAGGACCATGGACAGCAACCAAGCCCATGGACAGCAACCATGACCATGGACAGCAACCATGACCATGGACAGCAACCAGGACCATGGACAGCAACCAGGACCATGGGCAGCAACCAGGACCATGGGCAGCAACCTGGACCATGGATAGCAACCAGGACCATGGGCAGCAACAAGGACCATGGGCAGCAACCAGGACCATGGACAGCAAACAGGACCATGGACAGCAACCAAGCCCATGGACAGCAACCATGACCATGGACAGCAACCAGGACCATGGACAGCAACCAGGACCATGGGCAGCAACCAGGACCATGGGCAGCAACCTGGACCATGGATAGCAACCAGGACCATGGACAGCAACCATGAAAACCGACAGCAACCAGGACCATGGACAGCAACCAGGACCATGGACAGCAACCAGGACCATGGACAGCAACCAGGACCATGGACAGCAACCAGGACCATGGGCAGCAACCCTGACCATGGACAGCAACCCTGACCATGGATAGCAACCAGGACCATGGACAGCAACCAGGACCATGGGCAGCAACCAGGACCATGGACAGCAACCAGGACCATGGACAGCAACCAGGACCATGGGCAGCAACCAGGACCATGGACAGCAACCAGGACCATGGACAGCAACCAGGACCATGGGCAGCAACCAGGACCATGGGCAGCAACCAGGACCATGGGCAGCAACCAGGCCCATGGACAGCAACCAGGACTATGGACAGCAACCAGGATCTATGGAAAAAAGAAGAACTAACAGACCATTCACTACGCCTGAGTACCACTGGCATATGACACAGGGTACAAGGAGTGTAATGTTACCACCAACAGATGGGTACCCAGGCTAAACATTCAGAGGGGGGAGGAAGGGGTAAAAGGGGAGGAAGGGGTAGAGGGGGAGGAAGGGGAAAAGAGGAGGAAGGGTATAGGGGAAATGAAGGGGGAAGAGGAAGGGGGGGTGAGGAGAAGGGGGAGGAAGAGGAAGGAGGAAGGGGGAAGAGGGATGAAGCATGGGGATAGGGGGAGAGTGGTGAGGAAGGGGAAAAGAGGGGTGAGGAAGAGGAGTGAGGAAGGTGGAAGAATGTGAGGAAGGGTGAGAGAGGGGGAAGAGGAGAGGAAGGGGGAAGAAGGGGGAGAGGGGTGAGGAAGAGGGGGAGAGGGGGAGGAATGGGGAAGAGCAAGGAGGATGGGAGAGAGGGGGAGGGAGGGAAAAAGAGGGGGAGAGAGGGGAAGACAAGGGAAAAGGTGGGAAGAAGGGGGAGAAGGGTGAGGCAGGGGAAACGAGGGGGGAGAGGGGGAGGCAGGGGAAGAGGGGTGAGGAAGTGGGACGATGGGGGAGGAAGAGGGAAGAGGGGGGAGGAAGGGGGAAGAGGGGTGAGGAAGAGTGGCGAGGAAGGAGGAAGAGGGGGGAGGAAGGGAAGGGGGAATAATTGTTTCATGTCCTCAAGGCTCAGTTGAATTACTAAATACTTTATAAGCATTATATAACTGGTTTATAAGCATTATTTAACTGGTTTATAAACATTAAAAACCACTGTTTATAAGCATTATATAACTGGTTTATTACCATTATTTAACTAGTTTATAAACATAATATAACTAGTTTATAAGCATTATACAACTAGTTTATAAGCAGGATATAGCTGGTTTATAAGCATTATTTAACTAGTTTATAAACATTATATAACTAGTTTATAAGCATTATATAACTAGTTTATAAGCATTATACAACTAGTTTCTAAGCATAATTTAACTAATTTATAAGCATTATATAACTGGTTTATAAGCATTATATAACTAGTTTATAAGCATTATACAAATTGTTTATAAACATGATATAACTAGTTTATAAGCATTATATAACTAGTTTATAAGCATGATTTAACTAGTTTATAAGCATAATTTAACTAGTTTATAAGCATTATATAACTAGTTTATAAACATGATATGACTAGTTTATAAGCATTATATAACTAGTTTATAAGCATTATACAACTAGTTTATAAGCATGATTTAACTAGTTTATAAGCATAATTTAACTAGTTTATAAGCATTATATAACTAGTTTATAAACATGATATAACTAGTTTATAAGCATTATACAACTAGTTTATAAACATGATATAACTACTTTATAAGCATTATACAACTAGTTTATAAACATGATATAACTAGTTTATAAGCATTATTCAACTAGTTTATAAGCATGATTTAACTAGTTTATAAGCATAATTTAACTAGTTTATAAGCATTATATAACTAGTTTATAAGCATTATACAACTGGTTTATAAACATGATATAACTAGTTTATAAGCTGTAATAGCTAGTTTGTAGTTTATGAGCAGACTCAGGGTCTAAATGG
>NC_074696.1:11181239-11201996 GCF_029448725.1 Salvelinus fontinalis
ATACTCAGATGAGCTCACATCTTCTTAACTCTGATAACAGCTCCCTCTCGGATCACGCTGACTGCAAGAATGTCCACCAGAGGTGTTGCCAGAGAATGGTGCCCCGTGGTGGCGGTGGGGTTATGGTGCCCCGTGGTGGCGGTGGGGTTATGGTGTCCCGTGGTGGCGATGGGGTTATGGTGCCCCGTGGTGGCGGTGGGGTTATGGTGCCCCGTGGTGGCGGTGGGGTTATGGTGCCCCGTGGTGGCGGTGGGGTTATGGTGCACCGTGGTGGCGGTGGGGTTATGGTGCCCCGTGGTGGCGGTGGGGTTATGGTGTCCCGTGGTGGCGGTGGGGTTATGGTGTCCCGTGGTGGCGGTGGGGTTATGGTGCCCCGTGGTGGCGGTGGGGTTATGGTGCCCCGTGGTGGCGGTGGGGTTATGGTGCCCCGTGGTGGCGGTGGGGTTATGGTGCCCCGTGGTGGCGGTGGGGTTATGGTGCCCCGTGGTGGCGGTGGGGTTATGGTGCCCCGTGGTGGCGGTGGGGTTATGGTGCCCCGTGGTGGCGGTGGGGTTATGGTGCCCCGTGGTGGCGGTGGGGTTATGGTGCCCCGTGGTGGCGGTGGGGTTATGGTGCCCCGTGGTGGCGGTGGGGTTATGGTGTCCCGTGGTGGCGGTGGGGTTATGCTATGGGCAGGCATAAGCTACAGACAATGAAGACAATTACATTTTATCGATGGCAATTTGAATGCATGGAGATACCGTGACGAGATCCTGAGGTCCCGTCTTCGTTTCTATTAATCCGTCATCGTCACCTCATGTTCCAGCATGATAATGCACGGCCCCATGTCGCAAGGATCTATACACAATTCCTGGAAACTGAAAATGTCCCAGATTTTCCATGACCTGCATACTCACCAGACATGTCACCATCCATTGAGCTTGTTTGGGATGTTCTGGGTTGACGTGTGCTACAGTGTGCTCCAGTTCCCGCTAATATCCAGCAACTTTGCACAGCCGTTGAAGAGAAGTGGGACAACATTTCACAATCAACAATCAACAGTCTGATTAATTCTCTGATCCTTTGATTGGGTGTACAACATGTCAGTTCATGCTGCAAATCTCTGATAGGCTGGAGGACGTCCTCCGAAAGTTGTCATAATTACTATGTAAGTCTTTGGAACGGGGTGAGAACCAAGAGTATAACACCAGACTGAGACAACAGGATACTGTCTAACTAATACACCAGACTGAGACACCAGGATACTGTCTAACTAATACACCAGACTGAGACACCAGGATACTGTCTAACTTGAGACACTAACTTCCGCAGAGAGTTTGCTGACTTTCTGTTTCCTGGTATGGTGGGTTGTCAGTGGCCTGGTACGGTGGGTTATTAATGGCCTGGTACAGTGGGTTATTAGTGGCCTGGTACAGTGGGTTATTAATGGCCTGGTACTGTGGGCTGTCAGTGGCCTGGTACAGTGGGTTATTAGTGGCCTGGTACGGTGGGTTATTAATGGCCTGGTACAGTGGGTTATTAGTGGCCTGGTACAGTGGGTTATTAATGGCCTGGTACTGTGGGCTGTCAGTGGCCTGGTACAGTGGGTTATTAGTGGCCTGGTACAGTGGGTTATTAATGGCCTGGTACTGTGGGCTGTCAGTGGCCTGGTACAGTGGGTTATTAGTGGCCTGGTACTGTGGGCTGTCAGTGGCCTGGTACAGTGGGTTATTAGTGGCCTGGTACTGTGGGCTGTCAGTGGCCTGGTACGGTGGGTTGTCAGTGGCCTGGTACTGTGGGTTGTAAGTAGCCTGGTACAGTGGGTTGTCAGTGGCCTGGTACAGTGGCCTGGTACGGTGGGTTATTAGTGGCCTGGTACTGTGGGTTGTCAGTGGCCTGGTATAGTGGGTTGTAAGTGGCCTGGTACAGTGGGTTGTCAGTAGCCTGGTACAGTAGGTTGTAAGTGGCCTGGTACTGTGGGTTGTAAGTAGCCTGTTACAGTGGGTTGTAAGTGGCCTGGTACAGTGGGTTGTAAGTGGCCTGGTACGTGGGTTATTAGTGGCCTGGTACAGTGGGTTGTAAGTGGCCTGGTACAGTGGGTTGTAAGTAGCCTGGTACAGTGGGTTGTAAGTGGCCTGGTACGTGGGTTATTAGTGGCCTGGTACAGTGGGTTGTCAGTGGCCTGGTACAGTGGGTTGTAAGTGGCCTGGTACGTGGGTTATTAGTGGCCTGGTACGGTGGGTTGTAAGTGGCCTGGTACAGTGGGTTGTAAGTGGCCTGGTACAGTGGGTTGTAAGTGGCCTGGTACGTGGGTTATTAGTGGCCTGGTACGTGGGTTATTAGTGGCCTGGTACAGTGGGTTGTAAGTGGCCTGGTACAGAGGGTTATTAGTGGCCTGGTACAGTGGGTTATTAGTGGCCTGGTACAGTGGGTTGTCAGTGGCCTGGTACAGTGGGTTGTAAGTAGCCTGGTACAGTGGGTTGTAAGTGGCCTGGTACAGTGGGTTGTCAGTGGCCTGGTACGGCGCGGTGTCAGTCGCCTGGTATAATGGATTATTAGTGGCCTGGTGCGGTGGGTTATTAGTAGCCTGGGACGGTGGGCCACTGGTTAATAATAGTATCATCAGGCAGACTGTGAACCTTGGATCCAAGGCTGGAGTGCAGGAGGGCTTCAGGGCCTCTATGATAAACGAGCAAGGGACAAGGCCAAACGCATCACAGAGGACCCCAGCAGTGCCCGAGTTAGATCACTGGGGAAGCAATGCCATGCCTTTAAAACATCCATATTACAACCTAGGTTGTGATAATTGTGCGATTCGCTCATATCCCAGCCTGATATACAATAAGGCCATTACAACAGTGGCGGAATAAATTCAACTACACATTTGTTTGTTTCATCACAACACCGGAGAGTAATATCTGTCAACAATGAAAATATTGCATGTTTCAAACAGTTATATAACCTGCAACATGGTCAAGCAATTTAAAACCTCTTAAACCAACAATGCAGTTTTAAGAAAATAAGAAAATAGTTACTAAATAAACTAAAGTTTAAAAAAAATTAACACAATAAAATAACAATAACGAGGCTATGTACAGGGGCTACCGGTACAGAGTCAATGTGCGGGGGCACCGGTCAGTAATGAGGCTATGTACAGGAGGTACCGGTACAGAGTCAATGTGCGGGGGCACCGGTTAGTAATGAGGCTATATACAGGGGTACAGGTCAGTAATGAGGCTATATACAGGGGGTACCGGTTAGTAATGAGGCTATATACAGGGGGTACCGGTTAGTAATGAGGCTATATACAGGGGGTACCGGTTAGTAATGAGGCTATATACAGGAGGTATCGGTAAGTAATGAGGCTATATACAGGGGGTACTGGTTAGTAATGAGGCTATATACAGGGGGTACCGGTTAGTAATGAGGCTATATACAGGGGGTACCGGTACAGAGTCAATGTGCAGGGTCACCGGTTAGTAATGAGGCTATATACAGAGGACACAGGTTAGTATTTAGGCTATATACAGGGGGTACCGGTTAGTAATGAGGCTATATACAGGGGGTACCGGTTAGTAATGAGGCTATATACAGGGGGTACCGGTTAGTAATGAGGCTATATACAGGGGGTACCGGTTAGTAATGAGACTATATACATGGGGTACAGGTTAGTAATGAGGCTATATACAGGGGGTACAGGTTAGTAATGAGGCTATATACAGGGGGTACCGGTTAGTAATGAGGCTATATACAGGGGGTACCGGTTAGCAATGAGGCTATATACAGGGGGTACCGGTCAGTAATGAGGCTATATACAGGGGGTACCGGTTAGTAATGAGGCTATATACATGGGGTGCCGGTTAGTAATGAGGCTATATACAGGGGGTACCGGTTAGTAATGAGGCTATATACAGGGGGTACCGGTCAGTAATGAGGCTATATACAGGGGGTACCGGTTAGTAATGAGACTATATACAGGGGGTACAGGTTAGTAATAAGGCTATATACAGGGGGTACAGGTTAGTAATGAGGCTATATACAGGGGGTACCGGTTAGTAATGAGGCTATATACAGGGGGTACCGGTTAGTAATGAGGCTATATACAGGGGGTACCGGTCAGTAATGAGGCTATATACAGGGGGTACTGGTTAGTAATGAGGCTATATACAGGGGGTACTGGTTAGTAATGAGGCTATATACAGGGGGTACCGGTTAGTAATGAGGCTATATACAGGGGGTACCGGTACAGAGTCAATGTGCAGGGTCACCGGTTAGTAATGAGGCTATATACAGAAGACACAGGTTAGTAATTAGGCTATATACAGGGGGTACCGGTTAGTAATGAGGCTATATACATGGGGTACCGGTTAGTAATGAGGCTATATACAGGGGGTACCGGTTAGTAATGAGGCTATATACAGGGGGTACCGGTTAGTAATGAGGCTATATACAGGGGGTACCGGTCAGTAATGAGGCTATATACAGGGGGTACCGGTTAATAATGAGACTATATACAGGGGGTACAGGTTAGTAATGAGGCTATATACAGGGGGTACAGGTTAGTAATGAGGCTATATACAGGGGGTACCGGTTAGTAATGAGGCTATATACAGGGGGTACCGGTTAGTAATTAGGCTATATACAGGGGGTACCGGTCAGTAATGAGGCTATATACAGGGGGTACCGGTTAGTAATGAGGCTATATACAGGGGGTACTGGTTAGTAATGAGGCTATATACAGGGGTACCGGTTAGTAATGAGGCTATATACAGGGGGTACCGGTTAGTAATGAGACTATATACAGGGGGTACAGGTTAGTAATGAGGCTATATACAGGGGGTACAGGTTAGTAATGAGGCTATATACAGGGGGTACCGGTTAGTAATGAGGCTATATACAGGGGGTACCGGTTAGTAATGAGGCTATATACAGGGGGTACCGGTCAGTAATGAGGCTATATACAGGGGGTACCGGTTAGTAATGAGGCTATATACAGGGGGTACCGGTACAGAGTCAATGTGCAGTGGCACCGGTTAGTAATGAGGCTATATACAGGGGGTACCGGTTAGTAATGAGGCTATATACAGGGGGTACCAGTTAGTAATGAGGCTATATACAGGGGGTACCGGTTAGTAATGAGGCTATATACATGGGGTACCGGTTAGTAATGAGGCTATATACACTGGGTACCGGTTAGTAATGAGACTATATACAGGGGGTACAGGTTAGTAATGAGGCTATATACAGGGGGTACAGGTTAGTAATGAGGCTATATACAGGGGGTACCGGTTAGTAATGAGGCTATATACAGGGGGTACCGGTCAGTAATGAGGCTATATACAGGGGGTACCGGTTAATAATGAGACTATATACAGGGGGTACAGGTTAGTAATGAGGCTATATACAGGGGGTACCGGTTAGTAATGAGGCTATATACAGGGGGTACCGGTTAGTAATGAGGCTATATACAGGGGGTACCGGTCAGTAATGAGGCCAAATACAGGGGGTACCGGTTAGTAATGAGGCTATGTACAGGAGGTACCGGTACAGAGTCAATGTGCGGGGGCACCGGTTAGTAATGAGGCTATATACAGGGGTACAGGTTAGTAATGAGGCTATATACAGGGGGTACCGGTTAGTAATGAGGCTATATACAGGGGGTACCGGTTAGTAATGAGGCTATATACAGGGGGTACCGGTTAGTAATGAGGCTATATACAGGAGGTATCGGTAAGTAATGAGGCTATATACAGGGGGTACTGGTTAGTAATGAGGCTATATACAGGGGGTACCGGTTAGTAATGAGGCTATATACAGGGGGTACCGGTACAGAGTCAATGTGCAGGGTCACCGGTTAGTAATGAGGCTATATACAGAGGACACAGGTTAGTATTTAGGCTATATACAGGGGGTACCGGTTAGTAATGAGGCTATATACAGGGGGTACCGGTTAGTAATGAGGCTATATACAGGGGGTACCGGTTAGTAATGAGGCTATATACAGGGGGTACCGGTCAGTAATGAGGCTATATACACTGGGTACCGGTTAGTAATGAGACTATATACAGGGGGTACAGGTTAGTAATGAGGCTATATACAGGGGGTCCAGGTTAGTAATGAGGCTATATACAGGGGGTACCGGTTAGTAATGAGGCTATATACAGGGGGTACCGGTTAGCAATGAGGCTATATACAGGGGGTACCGGTCAGTAATGAGGCTATATACAGGGGGTACCGGTTAGTAATGAGGCTATATACATGGGGTACCGGTTAGTAATGAGGCTATATACTGTGGGTACCGGTTAGTAATGAGGCTATATACAGGGGGTACCGGTTAGTAATGAGGCTATACACAGGGGGTACCGGTCAGTAATGAGGCTATATACAGGGGGTACCGGTTAGTAATGAGACTATATACAGGGGGTACAGGTTAGTAATGAGGCTATATACAGGGGGTACAGGTTAGTAATGAGGCTATATACAGGGGGTACCGGTTAGTAATGAGGCTATATACAGGGGGTACCGGTTAGTAATGAGGCTATATACAGGGGGTACCGGTCAGTAATGAGGCTATATACAGGGGGTACCGGTTAGTAATGAGGCTATATACAGGGGGTACTGGTTAGTAATGAGGCTATATACAGGGGGTACCGGTTAGTAATGAGGCTATATACAGGGGGTACCGGTACAGAGTCAATGTGCAGGGTCACCGGTTAGTAATGAGGCTATATACAGAGGACACAGGTTAGTAATTAGGCTATATACAGGGGGTACCGGTTAGTAATGAGGCTATATACATGGGGTACCGGTTAGTAATGAGGCTATATACAGGGGGTACCGGTTAGTAATGAGGCTATATACAGGGGGTACCGGTTAGTAATGAGGCTATATACAGGGGGTACTGGTTAGTAATGAGGCTATATACAGGGGGTACCGGTTAGTAATGAGGCTATATACAGGGGGTACCGGTTAGTAATGAGACTATATACAGGGGGTACAGGTTAGTAATGAGGCTATATACAGGGGGTACAGGTTAGTAATGAGGCTATATACAGGGGGTACCGGTTAGTAATGAGGCTATATACAGGGGGTACCGGTTAGTAATGAGGCTATATACAGGGGGTACCGGTCAGTAATGAGGCTATATACAGGGGGTACCGGTTAGTAATGAGGCTATATACAGGGGGTACCGGTACAGAGTCAATGTGCAGTGGCACCGGTTAGTAATGAGGCTATATACAGGGGGTACCGGTTAGTAATGAGGCTATATACAGGGGGTACCAGTTAGTAATGAGGCTATATACAGGGGGTACCGGTTAGTAATGAGGCTATATACATGGGGTACCGGTTAGTAATGAGGCTATATACAGGGGGTACCGGTTAGTAATGAGGCTATATACACTGGGTACCGGTTAGTAATGAGACTATATACAGGGGGTACAGGTTAGTAATGAGGCTATATACAGGGGGTACAGGTTAGTAATGAGGCTATATACAGGGGGTACCGGTTAGTAATGAGGCTATATACAGGGGGTACCGGTTAGTAATGAGGCTATATACAGGGGGTACCGGTCAGTAATGAGGCTATATACAGGGGGTACCGGTTAGTAATGAGGCTATGTACAGGAGGTACCGGTACAGAGTCAATGTGCGGGGGCACCGGTTAGTAATGAGGCTATATACAGGGGTACAGGTTAGTAATGAGGCTATATACAGGGGGTACCGGTTAGTAATGAGGCTATATACAGGGGGTACCGGTTAGTAATGAGGCTATATACAGGGGGTACCGGTTAGTAATGAGGCTATATACAGGAGGTATCGGTAAGTAATGAGGCTATATACAGGGGGTACTGGTTAGTAATGAGGCTATATACAGGGGGTACCGGTTAGTAATGAGGCTATATACAGGGGGTACCGGTACAGAGTCAATGTGCAGGGTCACCGGTTAGTAATGAGGCTATATACAGAGGACACAGGTTAGTATTTAGGCTATATACAGGGGGTACCGGTTAGTAATGAGGCTATATACAGGGGGTACCGGTTAGTAATGAGGCTATATACAGGGGGTACCGGTTAGTAATGAGGCTATATACAGGGGGTACCGGTCAGTAATGAGGCTATATACACTGGGTACCGGTTAGTAATGAGACTATATACAGGGGGTACAGGTTAGTAATGAGGCTATATACAGGGGGTACAGGTTAGTAATGAGGTTATATACAGGGGGTACCGGTTAGTAATGAGGCTATATACAGGGGGTACCGGTTAGCAATGAGGCTATATACAGGGGGTACCGGTCAGTAATGAGGCTATATACAGGGGGTACCGGTTAGTAATGAGGCTATATATATGGGGTACCGGTTAGTAATGAGGCTATATACAGGGGGTACCGGTTAGTAATGAGGCTATATACAGGGGGTACCGGTTAGTAATGAGGCTATATACAGGGGGTACCGGTCAGTAATGAGGCTATATACAGGGGGTACCGGTTAGTAATGAGACTATATACAGGGGGTACAGGTTAGTAATGAGGCTATATACAGGGGGTACAGGTTAGTAATGAGGCTATATACAGGGGGTACCGGTTAGTAATGAGGCTATATACAGGGGGTACCGGTTAGTAATGAGGCTATATACAGGGGGTACCGGTCAGTAATGAGGCTATATACAGGGGGTACCGGTTAGTAATGAGGCTATATACAGGGGGTACTGGTTAGTAATGAGGCTATATACAGGGGGTACCGGTTAGTAATGAGGCTATATACAGGGGGTACCGGTACAGAGTCAATGTGCAGGGTCACCGGTTAGTAATGAGGCTATATACAGAGGACACAGGTTAGTAATTAGGCTATATACAGGGGGTACCGGTTAGTAATGAGGCTATATACATGGGGTACCGGTTAGTAATGAGGCTATATACAGGGGGTACCGGTTAGTAATGAGGCTATATACAGGGGGTACCGGTTAGTAATGAGGCTATATACAGGGGGTACAGGTTAGTAATGAGGCTATATACAGGGGGTACCGGTTAGTAATGAGGCTATATACAGGGGGTACCGGTTAGCAATGAGGCTATATACAGGGGGTACCGGTCAGTAATGAGGCTATATACAGGGGGTACCGGTTAATAATGAGGCTATATACATGGGGTACCGGTTAGTAATGAGGCTATATACAGGGGGTACCGGTTAGTAATGAGGCTACATACAGGGGGTACCGGTTAGTAATGAGGCTATATACAGGGGGTACCGGTCAGTAATGAGGCTATATACAGGGGGTACCGGTTAGTAATGAGACTATATACAGGGGGTACAGGTTAGTAATGAGGCTATATACAGGGGGTACAGGTTAGTAATGAGGCTATATACAGGGGGTACCGGTTAGTAATGAGGCTATATACAGGGGGTACCGGTTAGTAATGAGGCTATATACAGGGGGTACCGGTCAGTAATGAGGCTATATACAGGGGGTACCGGTTAGTAATGAGGCTATATACAGGGGGTACTGGTTAGTAATGAGGCTATATACAGGGGGTACCGGTTAGTAATGAGGCTATATACAGGGGGTACCGGTACAGAGTCAATGTGCAGGGTCACCGGTTAGTAATGAGGCTATATACAGAGGACACAGGTTAGTAATTAGGCTATATACAGGGGGTACCGGTTAGTAATGAGGCTATATACATGGGGTACCGGTTAGTAATGAGGCTATATACAGGGGGTACCGGTTAGTAATGAGGCTATATACAGGGGGTACCGGTTAGTAATGAGGCTATATACAGGGGGTACCGGTCAGTAATGAGGCTATATACAGGGGGTACCGGTTAGTAATGAGACTATATACAGGGGGTACAGGTTAGTAATGAGGCTATATACAGGGGGTACAGGTTAGTAATGAGGCTATATACAGGGGGTACCGGTTAGTAATGAGGCTATATACAGGGGGTACCGGTTAGTAATGAGGCTATATACAGGGGGTACCGGTCAGTAATGAGGCTATATACAGGGGGTACCGGTTAGTAATGAGGCTATATACAGGGGGTACCGGTACAGAGTCAATGTGCAGTGGCACCGGTTAGTAATGAGGCTATATACAGGGGGTACCGGTTAGTAATGAGGCTATATACAGGGGGTACCAGTTAGTAATGAGGCTATATACAGGGGGTACCGGTTAATAATGAGGCTATATACATGGGGTACCGGTTAGTAATGAGGCTATATACAGGGGGTACCGGTTAGTAATGAGGCTATATACAGGGGGTACCGGTTAGTAATGAGGCTATATACAGGGGGTACTGGTTAGTAATTAGGCTATATACAGGGGGTACCGGTTAGTAATGAGGCTATATAAAGGGGGTACCGGTACAGAGTCAATGTGCAGGGTCACCGGTTAGTAATGAGGCTATATACAGAGGACACAGGTTAGTAATTAGGCTATATACAGGGGGTACCGGTTAGTAATGAGGCTATATACAGGGGGTACCGGTCAGTAATGAGGCTATATACAGGGGGTACCGGTTAGTAATGAGGCTATGTACAGGAGGTACCGGTACAGAGTCAATGTGCGGGGGCACCGGTTAGTAATGAGGCTATATACAGGGGTACAGGTTAGTAATGAGGCTATATACAGGGGGTACCGGTTAGTAATGAGGCTATATACAGGGGGTACCGGTTAGTAATGAGGCTATATACAGGGGGTACCGGTTAGTAATGAGGCTATATACAGGAGGTATCGGTAAGTAATGAGGCTATATACAGGGGGTACTGGTTAGTAATGAGGCTATATACAGGGGGTACCGGTTAGTAATGAGGCTATATACAGGGGGTACCGGTACAGAGTCAATGTGCAGGGTCACCGGTTAGTAATGAGGCTATATACAGAGGACACAGGTTAGTATTTAGGCTATATACAGGGGGTACCGGTTAGTAATGAGGCTATATACAGGGGGTACCGGTTAGTAATGAGGCTATATACAGGGGGTACCGGTTAGTAATGAGGCTATATACAGGGGGTACCGGTCAGTAATGAGGCTATATACACTGGGTACCGGTTAGTAATGAGACTATATACAGGGGGTACAGGTTAGTAATGAGGCTATATACAGGGGGTACAGGTTAGTAATGAGGTTATATACAGGGGGTACCGGTTAGTAATGAGGCTATATACAGGGGGTACCGGTTAGCAATGAGGCTATATACAGGGGGTACCGGTCAGTAATGAGGCTATATACAGGGGGTACCGGTTAGTAATGAGGCTATATATATGGGGTACCGGTTAGTAATGAGGCTATATACAGGGGGTACCGGTTAGTAATGAGGCTATATACAGGGGGTACCGGTTAGTAATGAGGCTATATACAGGGGGTACCGGTCAGTAATGAGGCTATATACAGGGGGTACCGGTTAGTAATGAGACTATATACAGGGGGTACAGGTTAGTAATGAGGCTATATACAGGGGGTACAGGTTAGTAATGAGGCTATATACAGGGGGTACCGGTTAGTAATGAGGCTATATACAGGGGGTACCGGTTAGTAATGAGGCTATATACAGGGGGTACCGGTCAGTAATGAGGCTATATACAGGGGGTACCGGTTAGTAATGAGGCTATATACAGGGGGTACTGGTTAGTAATGAGGCTATATACAGGGGGTACCGGTTAGTAATGAGGCTATATACAGGGGGTACCGGTACAGAGTCAATGTGCAGGGTCACCGGTTAGTAATGAGGCTATATACAGAGGACACAGGTTAGTAATTAGGCTATATACAGGGGGTACCGGTTAGTAATGAGGCTATATACATGGGGTACCGGTTAGTAATGAGGCTATATACAGGGGGTACCGGTTAGTAATGAGGCTATATACAGGGGGTACCGGTTAGTAATGAGGCTATATACAGGGGGTACAGGTTAGTAATGAGGCTATATACAGGGGGTACCGGTTAGTAATGAGGCTATATACAGGGGGTACCGGTTAGCAATGAGGCTATATACAGGGGGTACCGGTCAGTAATGAGGCTATATACAGGGGGTACCGGTTAGTAATGAGGCTATATACATGGGGTACCGGTTAGTAATGAGGCTATATACAGGGGGTACCGGTTAGTAATGAGGCTACATACAGGGGGTACCGGTTAGTAATGAGGCTATATACAGGGGGTACCGGTCAGTAATGAGGCTATATACAGGGGGTACCGGTTAGTAATGAGACTATATACAGGGGGTACAGGTTAGTAATGAGGCTATATACAGGGGGTACAGGTTAGTAATGAGGCTATATACAGGGGGTACCGGTTAGTAATGAGGCTATATACAGGGGGTACCGGTTAGTAATGAGGCTATATACAGGGGGTACCGGTCAGTAATGAGGCTATATACAGGGGGTACCGGTTAGTAATGAGGCTATATACAGGGGGTACTGGTTAGTAATGAGGCTATATACAGGGGGTACCGGTTAGTAATGAGGCTATATACAGGGGGTACCGGTACAGAGTCAATGTGCAGGGTCACCGGTTAGTAATGAGGCTATATACAGAGGACACAGGTTAGTAATTAGGCTATATACAGGGGGTACCGGTTAGTAATGAGGCTATATACATGGGGTACCGGTTAGTAATGAGGCTATATACAGGGGGTACCGGTTAGTAATGAGGCTATATACAGGGGGTACCGGTTAGTAATGAGGCTATATACAGGGGGTACCGGTCAGTAATGAGGCTATATACAGGGGGTACCGGTTAGTAATGAGACTATATACAGGGGGTACAGGTTAGTAATGAGGCTATATACAGGGGGTACAGGTTAGTAATGAGGCTATATACAGGGGGTACCGGTTAGTAATGAGGCTATATACAGGGGGTACCGGTTAGTAATGAGGCTATATACAGGGGGTACCGGTCAGTAATGAGGCTATATACAGGGGGTACCGGTTAGTAATGAGGCTATATACAGGGGGTACCGGTACAGAGTCAATGTGCAGTGGCACCGGTTAGTAATGAGGCTATATACAGGGGGTACCGGTTAGTAATGAGGCTATATACAGGGGGTACCAGTTAGTAATGAGGCTATATACAGGGGGTACCGGTTAATAATGAGGCTATATACATGGGGTACCGGTTAGTAATGAGGCTATATACAGGGGGTACCGGTTAGTAATGAGGCTATATACAGGGGGTACCGGTTAGTAATGAGGCTATATACAGGGGGTACTGGTTAGTAATTAGGCTATATACAGGGGGTACCGGTTAGTAATGAGGCTATATAAAGGGGGTACCGGTACAGAGTCAATGTGCAGGGTCACCGGTTAGTAATGAGGCTATATACAGAGGACACAGGTTAGTAATTAGGCTATATACAGGGGGTACCGGTTAGTAATGAGGCTATATACAGGGGGTACCGGTTAGTAATGAGGCTATATACAGGGGGTACCGGTTAGTAATGAGACTATATACAGGGGGTACAGGTTAGTAATGAGGCTATATACAGGGGGTACAGGTTAGTAATGAGGCTATATACAGGGGGTACCGGTTAGTAATGAGGCTATATACAGGGGGTACCGGTTAGTAATGAGGCTATATACAGGGGGTACCGGTCAGTAATGAGGCTATATACAGGGGCTACCGGTTAGTAATGAGGCTATATACATGGGGTACCGGTTAGTAATGAGGCTATATACAGGGGGTACCGGTTAGTAATGAGGCTATATACAGGGGGTAATGGTTAGTAATGAGGCTATATACAGGGGGTACCGGTTAGTAATGAGACTATATACAGGGGGTACAGGTTAGTAATGAGGCTACATACAGGGGGTACAGGTTAGTAATGAGGCTATATACAGGGGGTACCGGTTAGTAATGAGGCTATATACAGGGGGTACCGGTTAGTAATGAGGCTATATACAGGGGGTACCGGTCAGTAATGAGGCTATATACATGGGGTACCGGTTAGTAATGAGGCTATATACAGGGGGTACCGGTTAGTAATGAGGCTATATACAGGGGGTACCGGTCAGTAATGAGGCTATATACAGGGGGTACCGGTTAGTAATGAGACTATATACAGGGGGTACAGGTTAGTAATGAGGCTACATACAGTGGGTACAGGTTAGTAATGAGGCTATATACAGGGGGTACCGGTTAGTAATGAGGCTATATACAGGGGGTACCGGTTAGTAATGAGGCTATATACAGGGGGTACCGGTCAGTAATGAGGCTATATACAGGGGGTACCGGTTAGTAATGAGGCTATATACAGGGGGTACTGGTTAGTAATGAGGCTATATACAGGGGGTACCGGTTAGTAATGAGGCTATATACAGGGGGTACCGGTACAGAGTCAATGTGCAGGGTCACCGGTTAGTAATGAGGCTATATACAGAGGACACAGGTTAGTAATTAGGCTATATACAGGGGGTACCGGTTAGTAATGAGGCTATATACATGGGGTACCGGTTAGTAATGAGGCTATATACAGGGGGTACCGGTTAGTAATGAGGCTATATACAGGGGGTACCGGTTAGTAATGAGGCTATATACAGGGGGTAACGGTCAGTAATGAGGCTATATACAGGGGGTACCGGTTAGTAATGAGACTATATACAGGGGGTACAGGTTAGTAATGAGGCTATATACAGGGGGTACAGGTTAGTAATGAGGCTATATACAGGGGGTACCGGTTAGTAATGAGGCTATATACAGGGGGTAACGGTTAGTAATGAGGCTATATACAGGGGTTACCGGTCAGTAATGAGGCTATATACAGGGGGTACCGGTTAGTAATGAGGCTATATACAGGGGGTACCGGTACAGAGTCAATGTGCAGTGGCACCGGTTAGTAATGAGGCTATATACAGGGGGTACCGGTTAGTAATGAGGCTATATACAGGGGGTACCAGTTAGTAATGAGGCTATATACAGGGGGTACCGGTTAGTAATGAGGCTATATACATGGGGTACCGGTTAGTAATGAGGCTATATACAGGTGGTACCGGTTAGTAATGAGGCTATATACAGGGGGTACTGGTTAGTAATGAGGCTATATACAGGGGGTACCGGTTAGTAATGAGGCTATATACAGGGGGTACCGGTACAGAGTCAATGTGCAGGGTCACCGGTTAGTAATGAGGCTATATACAGGGGGTACAGGTTAGTAATGAGGCTATATACAGGGGGTACCGGTTAGTAATGAGGCTATATACAGGGGGTACCGGTTAGTAATGAGGCTATATACAGGGGGTACCGGTCAGTAATGAGGCTATATACAGGGGGTACCGGTTAGTAATGAGGCTATATACATGGGGTACCGGTTAGTAATGAGGCTATATACAGGGGGTACCGGTTAGTAATGAGGCTATATACAGGGGGTAATGGTTAGTAATGAGGCTATATACAGGGGGTACCGGTTAGTAATGAGACTATATACAGGGGGTAAAGGTTAGTAATGAGGCTACATACAGGGGGTACAGGTTAGTAATGAGGCTATATACAGGGGGTACCGGTTAGTAATGAGGCTATATACAGGGGGTACCGGTTAGTAATGAGGCTATATACAGGGGGTACCGGTCAGTAATGAGGCTATATACATGGGGTACCGGTTAGTAATGAGGCTATATACAGGGGGTACCGGTTAGTAATGAGGCTATATACAGGGGGTACCGGTCAGTAATGAGGCTATATACAGGGGGTACCGGTTAGTAATGAGACTATATACAGGGGGTACAGGTTAGTAATGAGGCTACATACAGTGGGTACAGGTTAGTAATGAGGCTATATACAGGGGGTACCGGTTAGTAATGAGGCTATATACAGGGGGTACCGGTTAGTAATGAGGCTATATACAGGGGGTACCGGTCAGTAATGAGGCTATATACAGGGGGTACCGGTTAGTAATGAGGCTATATACAGGGGGTACTGGTTAGTAATGAGGCTATATACAGGGGGTACCGGTTAGTAATGAGGCTATATACAGGGGGTACCGGTACAGAGTCAATGTGCAGGGTCACCGGTTAGTAATGAGGCTATATACAGAGGACACAGGTTAGTAATTAGGCTATATACAGGGGGTACCGGTTAGTAATGAGGCTATATACATGGGGTACCGGTTAGTAATGAGGCTATATACAGGGGGTACCGGTTAGTAATGAGGCTATATACAGGGGGTACCGGTTAGTAATGAGGCTATATACAGGGGGTAACGGTCAGTAATGAGGCTATATACAGGGGGTACCGGTTAGTAATGAGACTATATACAGGGGGTACAGGTTAGTAATGAGGCTATATACAGGGGGTACAGGTTAGTAATGAGGCTATATACAGGGGGTACCGGTTAGTAATGAGGCTATATACAGGGGGTAACGGTTAGTAATGAGGCTATATACAGGGGGTACCGGTCAGTAATGAGGCTATATACAGGGGGTACCGGTTAGTAATGAGGCTATATACAGGGGGTACCGGTACAGAGTCAATGTGCAGTGGCACCGGTTAGTAATGAGGCTATATACAGGGGGTACCGGTTAGTAATGAGGCTATATACAGGGGGTACCAGTTAGTAATGAGGCTATATACAGGGGGTACCGGTTAGTAATGAGGCTATATACATGGGGTACCGGTTAGTAATGAGGCTATATACAGGGGGTACCGGTCAGTAATGAGGCTATATACAGGGGGTACCGGCTAGTAATGAGGCTATATACATGGGGTACCGGTTAGTAATGAGGCTATATACAGGGGGTACCGGTTAGTAATGAGGCTATATACAGGGGGTACCGGTTAGTAATGAGGCTATATACAGGGGGTACCGGTCAGTAATGAGGCTATATACAGGGGGTACCGGTTAGTAATGAGACTATATACAGGGGGTACAGGTTAGTAATGAGGCTATATACAGGGGGTACAGGTTAGTAATGAGGCTATATACAGGGAGTACAGGTTAGTAATGAGGCTATATACAGGGGGTACCGGTTAGTAATGAGGCTATATACAGGGGGTACCGGTCAGTAATGAGGCTATATACAGGGGGTACCGGTTAGTAATGAGGCTATATACAGGGGGTACTGGTTAGTAATGAGGCTATATACAGGGGGTACCGGTTAGTAATGAGGCTATATACAGGGGGTACCGGTACAGAGTCAATGTGCAGGGTCACCGGTTAGTAATGAGGCTATATACAGAGTACACAGGTTAGTAATTAGGCTATATACAGGGGGTACCGGTTAGTAATGAGGCTATATACATGGGGTACCGGTTAGTAATGAGGCTATATACAGGGGGTACCGGTTAGTAATGAGGCTATATACAGGGGGTACCGGTTAGTAATGAGGCTATATACAGGGGATACCGGTTAGTAATGAGGCTATATACAGGGGGTACCGGTCAGTAATGAGGCTATATACACTGGGTACCGGTTAGTAATGAGACTATATACAGGGGGTACAGGTTAGTAATGAGGCTATATACAGGGGGTACAGGTTAGTAATGAGGCTATATACAGGGGGTACCGGTTAGTAATGAGGCTATATACAGGGGGTACCGGTTAGTAATGAGGCTATATACAGGGGGTACCGGTCAGTAATGAGGCTATATACAGGGGGTACCGGCTAGTAATGAGGCTATATACATGGGGTACCGGTTAGTAATGAGGCTATATACAGGGGGTACCGGTTAGTAATGAGGCTATATACAGGGGGTACCGGTTAGTAATGAGGCTATATACAGGGGGTACCGGTCAGTAATGAGGCTATATACAGGGGGTACCGGTTAGTAATGAGACTATATACAGGGGGTACAGGTTAGTAATGAGGCTATATACAGGGGGTACAGGTTAGTAATGAGGCTATATACAGGGGGTACCGGTTAGTAATGAGGCTATATACAGGGGGTACCGGTTAGTAATGAGGCTATATACAGGGGGTACCGGTCAGTAATGAGGCTATATACAGGGGGTACCGGTTAGTAATGAGGCTATATACAGGGGGTACTGGTTAGTAATGAGGCTATATACAGGGGGTACCGGTTAGTAATGAGGCTATATACAGGGGGTACCGGTACAGAGTCAATGTGCAGGGTCACCGGTTAGTAATGAGGCTATATACAGAGGACACAGGTTAGTAATTAGGCTATATACAGGGGGTACCGGTTAGTAATGAGGCTATATACATGGGGTACCGGTTAGTAATGAGGCTATATACAGGGGGTACCGGTTAGTAATGAGGCTATATACAGGGGGTACCGGTTAGTAATGAGGCTATATACAGGGGGTACCGGTCAGTAATGAGGCTATATACAGGGGGTACCGGTTAGTAATGAGACTATATACAGGGGGTACAGGTTAGTAATGAGGCTATATACAGGGGGTACAGGTTAGTAATGAGGCTATATACAGGGGGTACCGGTTAGTAATGAGGCTATATACAGGGGGTACCGGTTAGTAATGAGGCTATATACAGGGGGTACCGGTCAGTAATGAGGCTATATACAGGGGGTACCGGTTAGTAATGAGGCTATATACAGGGGGTACCGGTACAGAGTCAATGTGCAGTGGCACCGGGTAGTAATGAGGCTATATACAGGGGGTACCGGTTAGTAATGAGGCTATATACAGGGGGTACCGGTTAGTAGTGAGGCTATATACAGGGGGTACCGGTTAGTAATGAGGCTATATACATGGGGTACCGGTTAGTAATGAGGCTATATACAGGGGGTACCGGTACAGAGTCAATGTGCAGTGGCACCGGTCAGTAATGAGACTATATACAGGGGGTACCGGTTAGTAATGAGGCTATATACAGGGGGTACCGGTTAGTAATGAGGCTATATACAGGGGGTACCGGTTAGTAATGAGGCTATATACAGGGGGTACCGGTTAGTAATGAGGCTATATACAGGGGGTACCGGTTAGTAATGAGGCTATATACAGGAGGTACAGGTTCGTAATGAGGCTATATACAGGGGGTACCGGTTAGTAATGAGGCTATATACAGGGGGTACCGGTACAGAGTCAATGTGCAGTGGCACCGGTTAGTAATGAGGCTATATACAGGGGGTACCGGTTAGTAATGAGGCTATATACAGGGGGTACCGGTTAGTAATGAGGCTATATACAGGGGGTACCGGTTAGTAATGAGGCTATATACAGGGGGTACAAGTTAGTAATGAGACTATATACAGGAGGTACAGGTTTGTCGAGGTAATTGAGGTAACATGCACAAGTAGGTAGAGTTAATTAGAGTGACTATACGTAGATAATTAACAGCGAGTAGCAGCAGCGTAAAAAAAGTGGGTGGGGGGGGGGGGGGTCAATGCAAATAGTCCAGGTAGCAATTTGATTAATAGTTCTGCAGTCACATATGGCTTGGGGGTAGAAGCTGTTTTGGAGCCTTTTGGACCTACACTTAACGCTCCGGTACCTCTCGCCGTGCGGTAGCATAGTAAACGCTCTATGACTTGGGTGGCTTGAGTCTTTAAAAGAAACTGGGCGTTTCCCTGATACCGCCTGTTATAGTGGTGCTGGATGACAGGAGGCTCGGCCCCAGGGATCTACTTGGCCGTACGCACTACCCTCTGTAGCGCCTTAGCAGGATTCCGAGTAGTTGCCATACCAGGCGGTAATGGAACCGGGTCAGGATGCTCTCGATGGTGCAGCTGTAAAACTTTTTGAGGATCTGGGGACCCATGCCAAATCTTTTCAGTCTCCTGAGGGGTAATAGGTTTTGTCATGCCCTCTTCACGACTGTCTTGGTGTGTTTTGGACCATGTTAGTTTGTTGGTGATGTGGACACCAAGGAACGTGAAGCTCTCAACCTGCTCCACTACAGCCCCGTCAATGTGAATGGGGGGGGGGGGGGGGGGTCTCTTCTTCCTGAAGTCCGGTGCTGAAGAGAGCGAAAAAGAGAAGGTGGTATACCATATTTCGGGTGTTTATTAGAGACACTGTGTTCCTGAACAGGATGTGTCCTGTATTCACCATATTTGTTGTAATTAGCTACATCTGTATCACTGACAGCCCCGCTTTCCTCTCATCGGCTGACTCAGATCGGGAAACGACTGTCAACAACACCTGTCAATCAAACATCACGACAGATGTACCTTTCTTGATGCTAGGTGTCTTGGGTAAATCACCAAGCATTCACTAATAGGCCCGTGAGAAAACTCATTACTGAAAGAATAACGTCAAATCAAGTTGTCTGTCTGATTACTCTGTTAGTCTATTTATCCTGGTTTTTTTGCATTCTTTCTATCGTTCTCTCCTTTAGTTTCGCTCCAGTCTCTCTCAATTCTATTTCAATTTCAATTTAAGGGGATTTATTGGCACGGGAAACAAATGTTAACGTTGCCAAAGAAAGTGAAATAGAAAATAAACAAAAGTTAAATAAACATGAAAAATGAACAGTAAACATTACACTCACAGAAGTTCCAAAAGAATAAAGACAGTGCATATTATGTCTATACACAGTGTTGTAACGATGTACAAATAGGGGAAATAAGGCTACAATGGTGTGTGTTAATCACTGGTTGCCCTTTTCTTGTGGAAACAGGTCACAAATCCTGCTGCTGTGATGGCACACTGTGGTATTTCACCCAGTAGATATGGGAGTTTATCAAAATTGGGTTTGTTTTCAATTTCTTTGTGGGTCTGTGTAATCTGAGGGAAATATGTTTCTCTCATATGGTCATACATTTGGAAAGAGGATAGAAAGTGTGACTCAGTTTCCAACTCATTTTGTGGGCAGTGGGCACATAGCCTGTCTTCTCTTGAGAGCCAGGGCTGCTTACAGCGGCCTTTC
>NC_074696.1:11204087-11238583 GCF_029448725.1 Salvelinus fontinalis
AGAGGAGAGGGAGAGTGAGAGGGAGAGGGAGAGGGGAGGGAGAGGGAGAGTGAGAGGGAGAGGGAGAGGGAGAGGAGAGGAGAGGAGAGGGAGAGGAGAGGAGAGGGAGAGGAGAGGGAGAGGGAGAGGGAGAGTGAGAGGGAGAGGGAGAATGAGAGGGAGAGGGAGAGGGGAGGGAGAGGAGAGGCAGAGGAGAGGCAGAGGAAAGGCAGAGGAGATGCAGAGGGAGAGGCAGAGGGAGAGGGAGAGGAGAGGCAGAGGAGAGGCAGAGGAGAGGGAAAGAAGAGGAGAGGCAGAGGAGATGGAGAGGAGAGGCAGAGGAGAGGGAGAGGAGAGGCAGAGGAGAGGCAGAGGAGAAGCAGAGGAGAGGGAAGGAGAGGAGAGGAGAGGAGAGGAGAGGAGAGGAGAGGAGAGGAGAGGAGAGGAGAGGAGAGGCAGAGGGGGGAAATACTTCAAACAGGGTGTGATTATGATGTTGTTTCCGAGTGGTTTTATACACACACACACACACACACACACACACACACACACACACACACACACACACACACACACACACACACACACACACACACACACGCACACACACACACACACACTCACATATATTGGTTTGAGGTTTCTGGAGTCAGAGTAGGTTTAGGTTTGAGGTTTCTGGAGTCAGAGTAGGTGTAGGTTTGAGGTTTCTGGAGTCAGAGTAGGTTTGAGGTTTCTGGAGTCAGAGTAGAATTAAGTTTGAGGTTTGAAGTTTGAAGTTTGTGATATTCCACAGCTCCCCGGCAGTTGTACCGACATTCCGACAACTTATCAACGGTAATGAGCTTGGGGTTTGGCACCCTCTGCTTGAGCTTGGCATGTTGTGACAAATTATGCACACACACACACACACACACACACACACACACACACACACACACACACACACACACACACACACACACACACACACACACACACACACACACACACACACACACACACACACACACTCCATAATACATTAGCATTAAGAAGCAGAGCCAAGGTGAAGATGGATAACGTCCCATTCCGGGGGAAATTGTTCTCAATCCAAATCATTGTACCTTGATTTCTAAAGCGTTTTCCTTCAACATGGAAGGAATCAACTAACACATTCCATATTGAATCTCCATCTAAATATGTTGTTCTCTTTCAAAACCTTTATTTCTAATGTTTTTATACAAAAGTTGCACTAGTGCTCATGCAACTATTTGTCATTATGCCAGTAAATGAAAACAGATAAGGTCTCAAACACTACAACTGGAACCAACGGGAACCAACGGGAACCAAGGGGAACAAACTGGAACCAACGGGAACCAACGGGAACCAACTGGAACCAACCGGAACAAAATTGAACCAACGGGAACCAACGGGAATCAACTGGAACCAACTGGAACCAACGGGAACCAACGGGAACCAACTGGAACCAACAGGAACCAACTGGAACCAACGGGAACCAACTGGAATCAACTGGAACCAACTGGAACCAACGGGAACCAACTGGAACCAACTGGAACCAACGGGAACCAACTGGAACCAACTGGAACCAAATGAAACCAATGGGAACCAACTGGAACCAACTGGAACCAACGGGAACCAACGGGAACCAACGGGAACCAACTGGAACCAACAGGAACCAACTGGAACCAACGGGAACCAACGGGAACCAACTTGAATCAACGGGAACCAACTGGAACCAGCGGGAACCAATGGGAACCAACTGGAACCAACGGGAACCAACTGGAACCAACTGTAACCAACTGTAACCAACGGGAACCAACATGAACCAAGGGGAAACAACGGGAAACAACGGGAAACAACTGGAACCAACGGGAACCAAGTGGAACCAACGGGAAGCAGGTGGAACCAACGGGAACCAACTGGAACCAACGGGAACCAACGGGAACCAAGTGGAACCAACGGGAACCAACGGGAATCAACTGGAACCAACGGGAACCAACTGGAACCAACGGTAACCAACGGGAATCAACTGGAACCAACTGGAACCAACGGGAACCAACTGGAACTAACTGGAACCAACTGGAACCAACGGGAACCAACGGGAACCAACTGGAACCAAATGAAACCAACGGGAACCAACTGGAACCAACTGGAACCAACGGGAACCAACGGGAACCAACTGGAACCAACAGGAACCAACTGGAACCAACGGGAACCAACGGGAACCAACGGGAACCAACTTGAATCAACGGGAACCAACTGGAACCAGCGGGAACCAATGGGAACCAACTGGAACCAACGGGAACCAACTGGAACCAACTGTAACCAACTGTAACCAACGGGAACCAACATGAACCAAGGGGAAACAACGGGAAACAACGGGAAACAACTGGAACCAACGGGAACCAAGTGGAACCAACGGGAAGCAGGTGGAACCAACGGGAACCAACTGGAACCAACGGGAACCAACGGGAACCAAGTGGAACCAACGGGAACCAACGGGAATCAACTGGAACCAACGGGAACCAACTGGAACCAAGTGGAACCAACGGGAATCAACTGGAACCAACTGGAACCAACGGGAACCAACGGTAACCAACGGGAATCAACTGGAACCAAGTGGAACCAACGGGAATCAACTGGAACCAACGGGAATCAACTGGAACCAACAGGAACCAACTGGAACCAACGGGAACCAAGTGTTTCATATGCTACTCTATACTCAAATCAAATCAGATAACTTGTTATTGGTCACATTCACATGTTTAGCAGATGTTAATGCGAGTGTAGCGAAATGCTTGTGCTTCTAGTTCCGACCGTGCAGTAATATCTAAGAAGCTCTAAACTAAACCCACCTGTCTGTGGACAGTCCCAGCTCTAAACTAAACCCACCTGTTTGTGGACAGTCCCAGCTCTAAACTAAACCCACCTGTTTGTGGACAGTCACAGCTCTAAACTAAACCCACCTGTTTGTGGACAGTCACAGCTCTAAACTAAACCCACCTGTTTGTGGACAGTCACAGCTCTAAACTAAACCCACCTGTTTGTGGACAGTCCCAGCTCTAAACTAAACCCACCTGTTTGTGGACAGTCACAGCTCTAAACTAAACCCACCTGTTTGTGGACAGTCCCAGCTCTAAACTAAACCCACCTGTTTGTGGACAGTCCCAGCTCTAAACTAAACCCACCTGTTTGTGGACAGTCACAGCTCTAAACTAAACCCACCTGTTTGTGGACAGTCACAGCTCCTAGCTTAATGAGAAACACGAGGAAATAGATCAGTGAGTTGTCAGCATTGCTCATTAGACTGACACACCGCTACATCTCTATCAGATGTATTCACAACGCTATTCACTTATCAACAGCAATTTGATATTTGTTCTAGAAAAACGTGTGTGGGTGTGTGCATTTTGCGTGCATGTGTGATTTGCGTGCGTGAGTGTGTGTGTGTGTTCATGCATGTGTGTGTGTGCAATATGTATTAGTAGGCCAGGGCCTGAGTCTCAGTAAAAAAAAAACTCTAATGAAGGGTTAATCTGGTCACCACAGAGACAACACGTACTGTCACCCCCTAACAATCTAATGAAGGGTTAATCTGGTCACCACAGAGACAACACGTACTGTTACCCACTAACTCTCTAATGAAGGGTTAATCTGGTCACCACAGAGACAACACGTACTGTCACCCCCTAACTCTCTAATGAAGGGTTAATCTGGTCACCACAGAGACAACACGTACTGTCACCCCCTAACTCACACTACCTCACTACATGTGATTATGCGTGTGTGCATGTGAGTGTGAATGCATAAGTTTATGGATGTGTATGATCCAGTGTGTGTGTGTGTGTGTGTGTGTGTGTGTGTGTGTGTGTGTGTGTGTGTGTGTGTGTGTGTGTGTGTGTGTGTGTGTGTGTGTGTGTGTGTGTGTGTGTGTGTCCATATCTGCCTGTATGTGTGTATTGTCATATTCGTTGTTCCATCACTGCTGTGCAGGGCTGTGAGAGACAGTAATAGACATCAACACAGCCTCATCATTACTGCCTAAACCTGGGATAGAGGGAGAGAAAGGTGTGAGGGAGGAAGAGAAGGAGGGGGAGAGGAAGAGAAGGAGGGAGAGAGGAAGAGAAGGAGGGAGAGAGGGAGAGAAGGATGGAGAGAGGGAGAGAAGGAGGGATAAAAGGAGGGAGAGAAGGAGGGATAGATGGAGAGATGGAGAGAACGAGAGAAGGAGGGAGAGACAGAGAGGAGGAGGGATAGAGGGAGAGAAGGAGGGAGAGACAGAGAGGAGGAGGGATAGAGGGAGAGAAGGAGGGAGAGAAGGATGGTGAGAGGGAGAGAAGGAGGGAGAGAAGGAGGGAGAAAAGAAGGGATAGAGGGAGAGAGGGAGAGAAGGAGGGAGAGAAGGAGGGAGAGAAGGAGAGAAGGAGGGGAAGAAGGAGGGAGAGAAGGAGGGAGAGAAGGAAGGATAGAGGGAGAGAAGGAGGGGGAGAAGGAGGGAGAGAAGGAGGGAGAGAAGGTGGGAGAGAGGGAGAGAAGGAGGGAGAGAGGGAGAGAAGGAGGGAGAGAAGGTGGGAGATAAGGAGGGATAGAGGGAGAGAAGGAGGGAGAGAGGGAGAGGAGGGAGAGAGGAAGAGAGGGAGAGAAGGAGGGAGAGAAGGAGGGAGAGAAGGGAGAGAAGGGAGAGAAGGAGGGATAGAGGGAGAGAAGGAGGGAGAGAAGGAGGGATAGAGGGAGAGAAGGGAGAGAAGGAGGGATAGAGGGAGAGAAGGAGGGAGAGAAGGAGGGATAGAAGGAGGGATAGAGGGAGAGAAGGAGAGAAGGAGGGAGAGAAGGAGGGAGAGAGGGAGAGAAGGAGGGAGAGAGGGAGAGAAGGAGGGAGAGAGGGAGGGAGAGAAGGAGAGAAGGAGGGATAGGGGGAGAGAAGGAGGGAGAGAGGGAGAGAAGGAGGGATAGGGGGAGAGAAGGAGGGAGAGAGGGAGAGAAGGAGGGAGAGAGGGAGAGAAGGAGGGAGAGAGGGAGAGAGGGAGAGAAGGAGAGAAGGAGGGAGAGAAGGAGGGATAGAGGGAGAGAAGGAGGGAGAGAAGGAGGGATAGAGGGAGAGAAGGGAGAGAAGGAGGGATAGAGGGAGAGAAGGGAGAGAAGGAGGGATAGAGGGAGAGAAGGGGGGATAGAAGGAGAGAAGGAGGGAGAGAAGGAGGGAGAGAAGAAGGGATAGAGGGAGAGAAGGAGGGAGAGAGGGAGGGAGAGAAGGAGAGAAGGAGGGAGAGAGGGAGAGAAGGAGGGGTAGGGGGGTAGGGAGGGGTAGGGGGTAGAGGAGAAGGTTGGGGAGGGACAGGTAGGGGTAAGGGTAGGCAGGGGTAGGGGTGCTGTCTTGTGTTCTGTGTGTAGTTGATCTGTCAGCCACTGTCTGTACACACCACTCACAGTGTCAAACTAAAGGGCCCTAATTGGGTCAGTGAACAATTCAGTCATTTTTTTCGGGAAGAGAGAGGCACAATAACTCCTCCTGGGAGAGAGGTCTGGAACCTGGTCTGGTCTGCATATGTACACACCTATACGCACACACACATGCACATGCACGCGCACAAGCACACACACACAAAAACACTAGAATTACATTTGGTCCTAAACAGACAGTGGCAGAACACCTGACCACTGTGACTGACCCTAAATGAAGGGAATCTTTGAACATGTACAGACTCGGTGAGCATAGCCTTGCTATTGAGAAAGGCCACCGTAGGCAGACATGGCTCTCAAGAAACAAAGCTGTGAACGATCTGAGAGTTAAGGCAAGAAGGGCATTCTATGCCATCAAAAGGAACATAAAATTCGACATACCAATTAGGATCTGGCTAAAAATACTTGAACCAGTTATAGAACCCATTGCCCTTTATGGTTGTGAGGTCTGGGGTCCCCTCACCAACCAAGAACTCACAAAATGGGACAAACACCAAATTGAGTCTCCGCATGCAAAAATATCATCAATATGCAACGTAAAACACCAAATAATACATGCAGAGCAGAATTAGGCTGATACGCGCTAAATATTAAAATCCAGATAAGAGCCATTAAATTCTACAACCATCTAAAAGGAAGTGATTCCCAAACCTTCCATAACAAAGCCATCACCTACAGAGAGATGAACCTGGAGAAGAGTCCCATAAGCAAGCTAGTCTTGAGAAAGGCCGATGTAGGCAGACATGGCTCTCAAGAGAAGACAGGCTATGTGCCCACAAAATGAGGTGGAAACTGAGCTGCACTTCCTAACCTCCTGCCAAATGAATGATGATATTAGAGACAAATATTTCCCTCAGATTACACAGATCCACAAATAATTCAAAAACAAATCCAATGTTGATAAACTCCCATATCTATTGGGTGAAATTCCACAGTGTGCCATCACAGCAGCAGGATTTGTGACCTGTTGCCACAAGAAAAGGGCAACCAGTGAAGAACAAACACCATTGTAAATACAACCCATATTTATGTTTATTTATCTTCCCTTTTGTACTTTAACTATTTGCACATAATATGACATTTGAAATGTCTTAATTATTTTTGAACTTTTGTGAGTGTAATGTTTACTGTTTATTTCTGATTGTTTATTTCACTTTTGTTTATCTTTCCCACTGTCTCTGGCAATGTAAACATACTGTATGTTTCCCATGCCAATAAAGCCCCTTGAATTGAACATTGAATTAAGAGAGAGAGATTACTAGGTCTTTAACTTAAACAGCTCAGTTGGTTTAGCAGTTCCTGAACTATTAAATCATTACTTTTCCTGATCACAATAGATTTGAGACGAGATCAAATCAAAGGAACCTATTAGCACACAACAACCAGGGAGGGGATTAACATGTCCTGCAGCAGACAAATGGTCAACCTCTCCATACACCATTCCTTCACCCCTAAAACTACAAACGGACATTTAGCAGATGCAGTGTGTGTGCTTGCGTATCACACATGATCATTTACGACTGAGGCTCTCCGCCATCTTTCTGACTGTCTCTGTCTCATTATCTCTCTCTCCTCCATCTTTCTGACAGTCTGTCTCATTATCTCTCTCTCCTCCAGCTTTCTGACTGTCTCTGTCTCATTATCTCTCTCTCCTCCATCTTTCTGACTGTCTCTGTCTCATTATCTCTCTCTCCTCCATCTTTCTGACTGTCTCTGTCTCATTATCTCTCTCTCCTCCATCTTTCTGACTGTCTCTGTCTCATTATTTATCATCCTCTTGCTGACTGTCTCTGTCTCATGATCTCTCTCAACACTTCCTCTTCTCCCCTTCTACCCACAATCTAGCACCTGTCTGCTCTCTCTCTTTATGTCTGTCTCCTTCGCTCTACCTCCTTTCTCTCTCTCTCTCTCCTTCACTCTACCTCTTCTCTCTCTCTCTCTCCTTCACTCTACCTCTTCTCTCTCTCTCTCTCTCTCTCTCTATCTCTCTCTCTCTATCTCTTTTTTCTCTCTCTCTCTCTCTCTCTCTCTCTCTCCCCTTCACTCTACCTCCTCTCTCTCTCTCTCTCTCTCTCTCTCTCTCTCTCTCTCTCTCTGTCCCTATACCTCCTGTCTCTCTCTCTGTTTATGTCTGTCTCCCTCACTCTACCTCTTGTCTCTCTCTCACCCTCCCTCCCTCTCTGTCCCTCCCTATCTACCCTCCCACCAGACAGCTGATTAGGCTGTAAAAATCAAATCAAGTCTAAGTTTATTGGACGCGTACACAGTTAAAGCAGATCTTAGAGCGGGTGCAGCGAACTGCTTATTTGACTATCTCCTAACAATGCAGTAAAATGTCAAACAAGTACACAAATAACCAAACATTTACATTAAAAAAAACACAACAGAAACAAGAAATGTGGTAACGAATCCAATGAACAACAGTAACAGTATTCGGTTAATAACTGTTAAATCAAACCTTTTTCATTAAACTTTTTTTCACCGCGGACGCCTTACCCGTCCATGGTTCTCCAGGACCTCCACTAGCCGAAAATGCTAAGTAGTAACATCAAACACTATGCCATCTATATGCTGTCGCTGCACTCATAATATACAGGAGAACTATTGCCTTGTGGTGAGGATAGCTGTGCTGCAAGCCCAGCTTCAGATGCAATCGTTATGCAGGGTAATTTCAGTGTAGGAAAGGATGAAACAGCGTCTGTGCCACCAGTAAGTACAGAGTGTAGTATAAATCCCATCGCACAGTCCCCGCAGCCGGACAACTTTCTCATGGCTTCTGGAAGGAAATGCTGTAGGAATGCTCAACCAGTGTCACTCATTCAGCCGACAGAAACTTTCAACCGGTTTTCCCCATTAATTAAGCAGCGAGTCGTAGTCAGAGGCCGAGCCTTCTCTGGTCTCTAACTCCTCCCGTTACGGGGTCTGAAACGCCGAAGCCTCCCACCATTAGCTCTGACAAATTGAAAACCCTAGTCGTTGGTGACTCCATTACCCGCAGTATTCCCTCCTCCCTCCCCCCTCCCCACTCCCTCCTCTCTCTCTCCCCATTCCCTATCTCCCCCTCTCTCTCCCTCCTCCCTCCCCCCTCCCTACCCTCTCTCTCCCTCCTCCCTCCCCCCTCCCCCCTCTCTCTCCCCCTCCTCCCTCCTCCCTCCCCCCTCCCTCCTCTCTCTCTCCCCGTTCCCTATTTCCCCCTCTCTCTATAGATTGGTTTGACCTTCTCCCTCTCTGTCTCTGATTTGACCTTCTCCCTCTCTGTCTCTGATTCGAACTTCTCCCTCTCTGTCTCTGATTTGACCTTCTCCCTCTCTGTCTCTGGTTTGACCTTCTCCCTCTCTGTCTCTGGTTTGACCTTCTCCCTCTCTGTCTTTGATTTGACATTCTCCTTCTCGGTCTCTGGTTTGACCTTCTCCCTCTCTGTCTCAGATTTGACCTTCTCCTTATCTGTCTCTGATTTGACCTTCTCCCTCTCTGTCTCTGATTTGACCTTCTCCCTCTCTGTCTCTGATTTGACCTTCTCCCTCTCTGTCTCTGATTTGACCTTCTCCCTCTCTGTCTCTGATTTGACCTTCTCCCTCTCTGTCACTAAACTTTTAATCAAACTAGTAATGCACCGATATGTCATTTTTGGCCATTACCGTTAACCAATATTTCAAATTTTACCGGCTTTTTAAGCATTCTAGTACAGTTAAATAGTTAACACACACATGGACGCAGCGGTCTAAGGCACTGCCTCTCAGTGCAAGAGGCGTCACTACAGTCCCTGGTTTGAATCCAGGCTGTATCACATCCGGCCGTGATTGGAAGTCCCACAATTGGCCCAGCATTTTCCGGGTTTGGCCGGGGTAGGCCGTCATTGTAAATAAGAATTTGTTCTTAACTGACTTGCCTAGTTAAATAAAGGTTACACCCACACACACACACTGACCAAGAAGTGATTTTGTTGGCATTTACGTATGTGCCCGTATGTCCCCGTATGTCCCCGTATGTGCCCGTATGTCCCCGTATGTCCCCGTATGTCCCCGTATGTCCCCGTATGTCCCCATTACCAGTAAAACATAATCAAAACCTTTTTCTTTCACTTGCGTTATGTTTCGTTGTTCATTTGTTCAGTCGTTTCATTTTCAATCAGGATTTCTATGGATCTTGGATCTTTGCGTGTCAAAAGATATACTATTTAATACTATTACACGTGTAAAATAAGCTTGTTGAACAATCAGGTCCTGAATTTGACTGCATGTCACATAATAATTTAATGCGTTCCTTAATTTTTTTACGTAGTTATTACACATTGATTACACTATCACTCGTATTTCATATGTCACAACGATTCATCGATACATATGCTATGATGCTGGTAAAGTTGTCTCGTGCACCTACAGTGTTGGTCATAAAAAAACTAGCTCATTGATGCAAACAATGTTCTTCCCCAAAAACATAGCAACACGACATCTGTTTCAGTAGCTACAGTTAGCTAGCTGACCCTAGCCCCCCGACACATAAACTACCCCCAAAACATAGCAAAACGACAATATAGTTAGCTAGCTGACCCTAGCCCCCCGACACATACTACCCCCAAAACATAGCAAAACGACAATATAGTTAGCTAGCTGACCCTAGCCCCCCGACACATAAACTACCCCCAAAACATAGCAAAACGACAATATAGTTAGCTAGCTGACCCTAGCCCCCCGACACATAAACTACCCCCAAAACATAGCAAAACGACAATACAGTTAGCTAGCTGACTATATAGCTAGGTGTCATCATCTAAAATAACCCTAATTTATAAGACAGTTCTTATTTGATTAATAGTGGTCGGATCCATCTCTGTGAAGCTAGCCACAATAAGGATTAGCCACAATGGTGGACTTTGCAGTTAGCCTTCAAAATAAAAATATGGCATAATTATACTATTTGTATTCATTTGCATCACTGTCAATTAGATACTTTTGTTTTGAAGGCATACCGCAAATTCCACTTTTCTCCCTAATCCTTATTGTGGCTAGCATCACAACACATAACCCGGTCCGGTCGAGCCTCACTAGCCAGATGAAGCTAGCCGGCTGCTTATAGCGTTAGCATTGGGCAACAGGGTTAAGTAGCTGGCTAGCTATTTATTTTCATGAACTGAAGTTAAATTTCAATAGGTGAACAAGAAGTGGCAACCTACAGTGGTTCCTCCTTTAGATGTTGTGAGCTTACACCGCGGGACATAGACAGGTACCCAGCGTCACGGCTTCATTGCTCCAGACCACCACCAGGGGGAGTTAGAGGTACCCAGCATCACGGCTTCATTGCTCCAGACCACCACCAGGGGGAGTTAGAGGTACCCAGCATCACGGCTTCATTGCTCCAGACCACCACCAGGGGGAGTTAGAGGTACCCAGCATTACGGCTTCATTACTCCAGACCACCACCAGGCGGAGTTAAAGGTACCCAGCAATACGGCTTCATTGCTCCAGACCACCACCAGGGGGAGTTAGAGGTACCCAGCGTCACGGCTTCATTGCTCCAGACCACCACCAGGGGGAGTTAGAGGTACCCAGCATTAAGGCTTCATTACTCCAGACCACCACCAGGCGGAGTTAAAGGTACCCAGCATTACGGCTTCATTGCTCCAGACCACCACCAGGGGGAGTTAGAGGTACCCAGCGTCACGGCTTCATTACTCCAGACCACCACCAGGGGGAGTTAGAGGTACCCAGCGTCACGGCTTCATTACTTCAGACCACCACAAGGGGGAGTTAGAGGTACCCAGCGTCACGGCTTCATTGCTCTAGACCACCACCAGGGGGAGTTAGAGGTACCCAGCATCACGGCTTCATTGGTCCAGACCACCACTAGGGGGAGTTAGAGGTACCCAGCGTCCCAGCTTCATTACTCCAGACCACCAGGGGGAGTTAGAGGTACCCAGCGTCACGGCTTCATTACTCCAGACCACCACCAGGGGGAGTTAGAGGTACCCAGCGTCACGGCTTCATTACTCCAGACCACCAGGGGGAGTTAGAGGTACCCAGCATCACGGCTTCATTACTCCAGACCACCAGGGGGAGTTAGAGGTACCCAGCCTCACTGCTTCATTGCTCCAGACCACCACCAGGGGGAGTTAGAGGTACCCAGCATCACGGCTTCATTACATTTACATTACATTTAAGTCATTTAGCAGACGCTCTTATCCAGAGCGACTTCATTGCTCCAGACCACCACCAGGGGGAGTTAGAGGTACCCAGCGTCACGGCTTCATTACTCCAGACCACCACCAGGGGGAGTTAGAGGTACCCAGCGTCATGGCGTCATTACTCCAGACCACCACCAGGGGGAGTTAGAGGTACCCAGCGTCACTGCTTCATTGCTCCAGACCACCACCAGGGGGAGTTAGAGGTACCCAGCATCACGGCTTCATTGCTCCAGACCACCACCAGGGGGAGTTAGAGGTACCCAGCGTCACGGCTTCATTGCTCCAGACCACCACCAGGGGGAGTTAGAGGTACCCAGCATCACGGCTTCATTGCTCCAGACCACCACCAGGGGGAGTTAGAGGTACCCAGCGTCACGGCTTCATTACTCCAGACCACCACCAGGGGGAGTTAGAGGTACCCAGCGTCACGGCGTCATTACTCCAGACCACCACCAGGGGGAGTTAGAGGTACCCAGCGTCACGGCTTCATTGCTCCAGACCACCACCAGGGGGAGTTAGAGGTACCCAGCATCACGGCTTCATTGCTCCAGACCACCACCAGGGGGAGTTAGAGGTACCCAGCGTCACGGCTTCATTACTCCAAACCACCACCAGGGGGAGTTAGAGGTACCCAGTATCACGGCTTCATTGCTCCAGACCACCACCAGGGGGAGTTAGAGGTACCCAGCATCACGGATTCATTACTCCAGACCACCAGGGGGAGTTAGAGGTACCCAGCATCACGGCTTCATTACTCCAGACCACCAGGGGGAGTTAGAGGTACCCAGTATCACGGCTTCATTACTCCAGACCACCAGGGGGAGTTAGAGGTACCCAGCGTAACGTCTTCATTACTCCAGACCACCACCAGGGGGAGTTAGAGGTACCCAGCGTCACGTCTTCATTAATTCCAGACCACCACCAGGGGGAGTTAGAGGTACCCGGCGTCACGTCTTCATTAATTCCAGACCACCACCAGGGGGAGTTAGAGGTACCCAGCGTCACGGCTTCATTACTCCAGACCACCACAAGGGGGAGTTAACCCTTTGAAGCCCAAGGTTTTTATATGACCAATCATATCAAGTGGTTCCAATGACGAATTTGACACGAGCCACCTGTCCTTGGTGACTTTCTTCAACAAAGACAAAACATTACAGGGGAAGCAGATGTGCGTAGTTATAACTTCATAACGAGTCAAGCAAAACATTTACAATTGAGAGGAATAAGTTAGTTACTGTAGAGACAAACAATTGTGCATATTTTTTTGTCATTAAGTTAATTTACGAAAATCACTATTTAGCAAGTTAGCTGTCTAGCTAACATTAGACAGCTAGCCAGCTGGTATAATGACATGAGTATGACATTGTAACTTGTGTTGTTTAATGTATCAGGGACTCCTGAGAAAACCAGCAAACCAGGCTGTCGTCTTGGGAAACAGCGGATGTAATGAATCTAGCTAGCTAAAGCATTTAATGCAAGTTGAATGTACAATTGTGTAAGCTTGCCTTGCCGTGCAATGCAGCTGAAATAACATAGCTAGCTAACTATTTACTTGCTTATTGTGTTGTGGAGGATAAAAATAACTGTATGCCTATGGATGTCTACCTAGCTACAGTATGTAGCCGATCTGTGGCTGGACCCTAAAACGTTTGGTATGAATATTAGTTCGGAACCTGTCTATGAACCTCAGCTATCATAGTTGTTGTATCGACTTCAAGACTGAATGGCATTAATGAAGCTGGATAGAGTATTATATAATAACTTTATGGTGCCGTGGATGCAAGTATACATGTACTGCAGTTATTACCACACATGAGATTCCCACATTGTAGCCTGTACATTGAATATATTCACTGATCATGGACTCTTCCTTGGCAAATAAAGGTGCGGTTCAGGTATGAAACTTTGTGAGACATTCTTTTTCAGTCATATCCAATACCAGGTGTATCAAACTCCATTCTTTGAATGATGCTGTATGTATGTATGTATGTATGTATGTATTACAACTATACACTTCAACAATGTTTACCACTCCTTCTCCTGGGACATCAATGATTACACATTGTAACTATGCAATAGCCTAGAAACATGATTTAAGTAAAGGTTGATTTGTAATTCATATATACAGAAAAAAATATGCATATCTAACTCCCTTCATCTGCATTCATCTGAGAACACAGCATAGTATTTCCATGAGATACTTAATTTCAAACGGTAGAGAATGTGAAACGCTTTATTGAAAGACGTTCATTATCCAGGTGTTATAAATACATAATGCGTTATAATTATGATAATTGTAATATTATGTTATAAATACAAGTTCAATCTATACTTCAATGCACACATGGTGTGCATTATAAAACGAGGAAGAAAGACGAGGTGGGTAGAGAGGTGTAGAAGACAGAAAGGGAAAGAGGTAAGAACAGAGGCAGACAGCATATGATTCATGAATTACAGTGCTACCCTAATATTCTCGCAGTTCATCACAATTACAGTGTCTCCTAACCATTCTTGGACCCCCAGTTGGCCCAAAGGTTATCTTATGAGCGTGTGAGATCGCATTGACTTCCTCTCTCACATCAAAACCTACCTGCAGATGAGAGACCAATGTATATTGTGAGAAAGCGTGATTAAGCCTTGTTTTTTTAATTCTAACGCTGTCAGTCATCATAATCATCAGGAGGTGAAAGGCAAAACGGACCTTGAATCATTAACTCTGGGACTACTACATCTCTGTCTGTATTTCAATGTAAAGCATCTCTTTAATAATACGTTCTGTTGACCCGACCAAGTGACCTCTCACCTATGATCATGCTGTGCCCTCTGTATCAGCCAGTTCAGATGCGGGAGGGGTTCACCAACACAGCTGATATAACCTAGAGGATTTAGGCAGAAGGGGGAGAGGGATGAAGTGAAGGAGAGAGACTGTTATTGTGTGTGTGTGGTCTCACCTGGTGTACACACTAAGTGGCTACAGTACTTTATGCTGAAAAACAGACACATGAGGACAAACAATAGAAGATAATGACATTATTTGACAAAAATACCACTTGATGCTTGATGACGACTTGATCATTTGAATCAGTTGTTTAGTGATAAGGCAACAAAAAAAATATGTACACAGGTGTTATTCCGATATGCCACAGCTGTGAGGTGTCAGGTTTGCCTCTGGACTTAAAGGGTGATTATTCCAAGTCTCTGTGAAATGCTGCAGATCTGCCCGCAGGTAGGAACACATATTCCACACAGAAGAGGTGGATAGAAGTCGACAGGTCAAGGTATCCTTTTTCCTCCAAACTGTGCATGTGAGACAGGTTCCATGTACAACAAGACAGGCAGAGAGGAAGCGAGAAAAATAACACAGAACAGTTGAATTATCTCTGGTTATGGACACTTTTGCCAGCAATAAAGCTTCCACGGCCTGTTCCTCGGAGAGTGAACATCTGGCCATATCTACCCCTTGAACAGCTCTTTCTCCAAAAGTAAAGAAAATAGCTTATTTTTTGTAGATATGAAAACAATATCATTTTCAGGATACGTCAATCAGATGTCATTTTCAGGATACGTCAATCAGATGTCATTAGCAGTGACGCTATTACTGTGTAACTCCGGTAGGGCAACATCTGAAAAATAGCGCACTTGGTTGTGTGTACCGGTGCCTGACCAGTCGGCGAAAGCAAACATCACCCACGACAGAGAACGGTTGATTGTCAAGGGCAATGAATTCCATTATCTTGGTTTTAATGGAATTTGAGTTGTCTCACTGAAATGTTGCTACTCTTTCAAATGACTGCTGGACTTGTTGACTGCTCGATCCACACAGCAGACAATGTGGGCTAGGTTAGGAATGCTGGGTTGGACGTCTAGCATATATCTTGCATCCCTATTTACAACATTATCCATCCACAGAGAAAATACACACGAGTGTGTGTGTGTGTGTGTGTGTGTGTGTGTGTGCGTGCGTGCGTGCGTGCGTGCGTGTGTGCGTGTGTGTGTGCATGCGTGTGTGTGTGTGTGTGTGTGCATTCCAGAGATAAAATGGATGTTGCTGTAGGTTTGATGAATGGTGATTAGACAGAAATTACGTGAAAATAGGAAAGGAGGTATCAGTTTCCGGGAACAGACACACATACACACCACACACACACACACACACACACACACACACACACACACACACACACACACACACACACACACACACACAAACACCATGCACAAACACCAAGCACAAACACAAACCACACCCCCCCCCCCACACACACACACACACCAAAACCCACACACCCTACACACACCACACACACACACACACCCCAAACACACACCCCACACACAAACACCACCCTCCACTCGACTCCAACCAAAGGTTTCCTTCCGCCAACTTCAGAGATGTGCCATATCACACATCAACATCAGCAGCAGTGTATTTACCAGTATGTTCCCATCAGGCCCAGTAAATTGTTATTTCTTCTCTCCCCTAAAAGTTGATCATGTGTCACGGAATGAGACGCGACCCCAATACCAAAAAACCAACAATAACAATGTTTTATTGTCACTTACACCGACCATCAGAGACCAGTGACGTGACCCCAATACCAACCATCAGAGACCGGGGACGTGACCCCAATACCAACCATCAGAGACCGGGGACGTGACCCCAATACCAACCATCAGAAACCGGGGACGTGACCCCAATACCAACCATCAGAGGCTGGTGATGTAACCCCAATACCAACCATCAGAGACTGGGATGTGACCCCAATACCAACCATCAGAGACCGGGGACGTGACCCCAATACCAACCATCAGAGACTGGGATGTTACCCCAATACCAACCATCAGAGGCTGGGGATGTGATCCCAATACCAACCATCAGAGACCGGGGATGTGACCCCAATACCAACCATCAGAGACCGGGGACGTGACCCCAATACCAACCATCAGAGACTGGGATGTTACCCCAATACCAACCATCAGAGGCTGGGGATGTGATCCCAATACCAACCATCAGAGACCGGGGATGTGACCCCAATACCAACCATCAGAGACCGGGGACGTGACCCCAATACCAATCATCAGAGACCGGGGACGTGACCCCAATACCAACCATCAGAGACCGGGGACGTGACCCCAATACCAACCATCAGAGACTGGGGATGTGACCCCAATACCAACCATCAGAGACCGGGGACGTGACCCCAATACCAACCATCAGAGACCGGGGACGTGACCCCAATACCAACCATCAGAGACTGGGGATTTGACCCCAATACCAACCATCAGAGACCGGGGACGTGACCCAAATACCAACCATCAGAGACCGGGGATGTGACCCCAATACCAACCATCAGAGACCGGGGACGTGACCCCAATAGCAACCATCAGAGACCGTGGACGTGACCCCAATACCAACCATCAGAGACCGGGGACGTGACCCCAATACCAACCATCAGAGACCGGGGACGTGACCCCAATACCACCCATCAGAGACCGGGGACGTGACCCCAATACGAACCATCAGAGGCTGGGGATGTTACCCCAATACCAACCATCAGAGACTGAGATGTGACCCCAATACCAACCATCAGAGACTGGGATGTGACCCCAATACCAACCATCAGAGACCGGGGACGTGACCCCAATACCAACCATCAGAGGCTGGGGACGTGACCCCAATACTAACCATCAGAGGCTGGGGATGTGACCCCAATACCAATCATCAGAGACTGGGATGTGACCCCAATGCCAACCATCAGAGACTGGGATGTGACCCCAATACCAACCATCAGAGGCTGGGATGTGACCCCAATACCAACCATCAGAGACTGGGATGTGACCCCAATACCACCCATCAGAGACTGGGATGTGACCCCTATACCACTCATCAGAGACTGGGATGTGACCCCTATACCACCCATCAGAGACTGGGATGTGACCCCTATACCACTCATCAGACACTGGGACGTGACCCCAATACCAACCATCAGAGGCTGGGGATGTTACCCCAATACCAACCATCAGAGACTGAGATGTGAACCCAATACCACCCATCAGAGACTGGGATGTGACCCCAATACCAACCATCAGAAACTGGGATGTTACCCCAATACCACCCATCAGAGACTGGGATGTTACCCCAATACCAACCATCAGAGACTGGGGATGTTACCCCAATACCAACCATCAGAGACTGAGATGTGAACCCAATACCACCCATCAGAGACTGGGATGTGACCCCAATACCAACCATCAGAAACTGGGATGTTACCCCAATACCACCCATCAGAGACTGGGATGTTACCCCAATACCAACCATCAGAGACTGGGATGTTACCCCAATACCAACCATCAGAGACTGGGATGTGACCCCAATACCAACCCATCAGAGACTGGGATGTGACCCCAATACCAACCCATCAGAGACTGGGATGTGACCCCAATACCAACCCATCAGAGACTGGGATGTGACCCCAATACCACCCATCAGAGACTGGGATGTGACCCCAATACCAACCCATCAGAGACTGGGATGTGACCCCAATACCACCCATCAGAGACTGGGATGAGACCCCAATACCACCCATCAGAGACTGGGATGTTACCCCAATACCAACCCATCAGAGACTGGGATGTGACCCCAATACCACCCTTCAGAGGCTGGCGATGTGACCCCAATACCACCCATCAGAGACTGGGATGTGACCCCAATACCACCCATCAGAGACTGGGATGTGACCCCAATACCAACCCATCAGAGACTGGGATGTGACCCCAATACCACCCATCAGAGACTGGGATGTGACCCCAATACCAACCATCAGAGACTGGGATGTGACCCCAATACCAACCCATCAGAGACTGGGATGTGACCCCAATACCAACCCATCAGAGACTGGAATGTGACCCCAATACCACCCATCAGAGACTGGGATGTGACCCCAATACCAACCATCAGAGACTGGGATGTTACCCCAATACCACCCATCAGAGACTGGGATGTGACCCCAATACCACCCATCATAGACTGGGATGTGACCCCAATACCACCCATCAGAGACTGGGATGTGACCCCAATACCACCCTTCAGAGTCCTGGAAAAAGGCTGGCAGTGAGAGGCAGTAGGAAAACAAGGAGCCTTTGTGTGTGTGTGTGTGTGGTACCCAGCTGGCCCTGCAGTTTTGGGCTGCAGCCCATTGGCTAAAAAACACACCACACAGAATGAGGGGTTAGAGGGATTAAATGTGTGTGTGTGTGTGTGTGTGTGTGTGTGTGTGTGTGTGTGTGTGTGTGTGTGTGTGTGTGTGTGTGTGTGTGTGTGTGTGTGTGTGTGTGTGTGTGTGTGTGTGTGTGTGTGTGTGTGTGTGTGTGTGTGTGTGTGTGTGTGTGTGAGAGAGGCAGAGAGAGAGAGAGAGAGAGAGAGAGAGAGGGGGAGACACAGATATTTCCACACAGCTGTGAATAGAGACAATACAAGAAAGACATTTGAATAGAATTTATACTATTCGACATCCCAATTAGAATCTGGCAAAATATACTTGAATCAGTTGTAGGACTGAGGTCTGTTGTAGGACTGAGGTCAAACATGAAATTGAGCCTGCATGCAGAATCCTGCAAAAACATCCTCTATGTACAGTGTAAAACACTAAATAATGCATATGCATCAGGACGATTCCTGCTAATGACCAAATTACGGAAAAGAGCAATTAAATTCTTCCATGACAAAGCCATCGCCTACAGAGAGATTAACTTGGAGTTCCCTAAGAGTCCCCTAAGCAAGCTGGTCCTTGGGCTCTGTTCACAAACACAAACAGACCCCACAGAGCCCCAGGACAGCAACACAATTACACCCAACCAAATCATGAGGAAACTAAAAGAGAACTACTTGACACATTGGAAAGAATTAACCCAAAAAGATGAGCAAACGTAAATGTTATTTGGCCCTAAACACAGTGGCTGGAATATCATAAATAATTTGAAATCAAATCCAATATTGATGAACTCCCTTACCTACTGGGTGAAATACCACCGAGTGGCATCACAGCAGCCACATGTGTGATCTGTTGCCACAAGAAAAGGGCAACCAGTAAAGAACAAACACCATTATAAATACAACCTATATTTATCTGTTTATTTATTTTTCACTTTTATCACCTATTTGCACATCACTATAACACTGTACATAGCCATAATATGAGATTTGAAATGTCTCTATAACTTGTGTGAGTGTATTGTGTAAAGTTCATTTCTGATTGTTTAAATCCCTTTTTCTTGTCATCTATTTCACGTGCTTTAGCAATGTAAACATGTGTTGCACATAAAGCCCTTTGAATTGAGATGTTTTTTTATGATGTTTTAGAATGATCAGTTGATCATAAGGTTCTAGAATGATCAGCAGATAATGATGTCCCCGAATGATCAGCTGATCATAAGGTTCTAGAATGATCAGCAGATAATGATGTCCCAGAATGATCAGCAGATAATGATGTCCCAGAATGATCGGCTGATCGTAAAGTTCTAGAATGATCAGCTGATCATAAAGTTCTAGAATGATCAGCAGATAATGAAGTCCCAGAATGATCAGCTGATCATAAGGTTCTAGAATGATCAACTGATCATAAAGTTCTAGAATGATCAGCAGATAATGATGTCCCCGAATGATCAGCTGCTCATAAGGTTCTAGAATGATCAGCAGATAATGATGTCCCAGAATGATCAGCAGATAATGATGTCCCAGAATGATCAGCTGATAGTAATGTTCTAGAATGATCAGCTGATCATAAAGTTCTAGAATGATCAGCAGATAATGATGTCCCAGTATGATCAGCTGATAATGATGTCCCAGAATGATCAGCTGATCATAAGGTTCTAGAATGATCAACTGATAATGATGTCCCAGAATGATCAGCAGATAATGATGTCCCAGAATGATCTGCGGATCGTAAAGTTCTAGAATGATCAGCTGATCATAAAGTTCTAGAATGATCAGCAGATAATGATGTCCCAGAATGATCATCTGATCATAAGGTTCTAGAATGACCAGCAGATAATGATGACCCAGAATGATCAGCAGATAATGATGTCCCAGAATGATCAGCTGATCGTAATGTTCTAGAATGAACAGCTGATCATAAAGTCCTCGAATTATCAGCAGATAATGATGTCCCAGTATGATCAGCTGATAATGATGTCCCAGAATGATCAGCTGATCATAAGTTTCTAGAATGGTCAACTGATAATGATGTCCCAGAATGATCAGCAGATAATGATGTCCCAGAATGATCAGCTGATCGTAAAGTTCTAGAATGATCAGCAGATAATGATATCCCAGAATGATCAGCTGATAATGATGACCCAGAATTATCACCTGATCATAAGATTCTAGAATGACCAGCTGATAATGATGTCCCAGAATGATCAGCTGATCATAAGGTTCTAGAATGATCAGCAGACAATGATGTCCCCGAATGATCAGCTGATCATATGGTTCTAGAATGATCCGCTGATAATGATGTCCCCGAATGATCAGCTGATCACACTGTTCTAGAATGATCAGCTGATCATACTGTTCTAGAATGATCAGCTGATAATGATGTCCCAGAAGGATCAGCTGATAATGATGTCCCAGAATGATCAGCAGATAATGATGTCCCAGAATTATCAGCTGATCGTAAAGTTCTAGAATGATCAGCAGATAATGATGTCCCAGAATGATCAGCTGATCATAAGGTTCTAGAATGATTAACAGATAATGATGTCCCAGAATGATCAGCTGATAATGATGTCCCAGAATTATCAGCTGATCATCCTACGTTTTTGCCTTTCTAGGGAGTTTTTCCTAGCCACCGTGCTTCTACACCTATATTACTAGCTGTTTGGGGTTTTAGGCTGGGTTTCTGTACAGCACTTCGAGATATTAGCTGATGTAAGAAGGGCTATATAAAATAAACTTGATTGATTGATTGATCATAAGATTCTTGAATGATCAGCTGCTAATGATGTCCCAGAATGATCAGCTGATCATAAGGTTCTAGAATGATCAGCAGATAATGATGTCCCCGAATGATCAGGTGATCATAAGGTTCTAGAATGATCAGCCGATAATGATGTCCCCGAATGATCAGGTGATCATAAGATTCTAGAATGATCAGTTGATAATGATGTCCCAGAATGATCAGCTGATCATAAGGTTCTATAATGATCAGCGGATAATGATGTCCACGAATGATCAGCTGATCATATGGTTCTAGAACGATCAGCCGATAATGATGTCCCCGAATGATCAGCTGATCATACTGTTCTAGAATGATCAGCTGATCATACTGTTCTAGAATGATCAGCTGATCATAGTGTTCTAGAATGATCAGCTGATCATACTGTTCTAGAATGATCAGCTGATCAAACTGTTCTAGAATGATCAGCTGATCATACTGTTCTAGAATGATCAGCTGATCATACTGTTCTAGAATGATCAGCTGATAATGATGTCCCAGAATGATCAGCAGATAATGATGTCCCAGAATTATCAGCTGATTGTAAAGTTCTAGAATGATCAGCTGATCATAAAGTTCTAGAATGATCAGCAGATAATGATGTCCCAGAATGATCAGCTGATCATAAGGTTCTAGAATGATCAGCAGATAATGATGTCCCAGAATGATCAGCTGATCATAAGGTTCTAGAATGATCAGCAGATAATGATGTCCCAGAATGATCAGCTGATCATAAGGTTCTAGAATGATCAGCTGATCATAAAGTTCTAGAATGATCAGCGGATAATGATGTCCCCGAATGATCAGCTGATCATAAGGTTCTATAATGATCAGCTGATAATGATGTCCCAGAATGATCAGCTTATCATAAGGTTCTAGAATGATCAGCAGATAATGATGTCCCCGAATGATCAGCTGATCACAAGGTTCTAGAATGATAAGCTGATAATTATGTCCCCGAATGATCAGCTGATCATAAGGTTCTCGAATGATCAGCTGATCATAAGGTTCTAGAATGATCAGCCGATAATGATTTCCCAGAATGATCAGCAGATAATGATGTCCCGAATGATCAGCTGATCATAAAGTTCTAGAATGGTCAGCTGATAATGATGTCCCAGAATGATCAGCTGATCATAAGGTTCTAGAATGATCAGCAGATAATGATGTCCCCGAATGATCAGCTGATCATAAGGTTCTAGAATGATCAGCTGATCATAAAGTTCTAGAATGATCAGCAGATAATGATGTCCCCGAATGATCAGCTGATCACAAGGTTCTAGAATGATCAGCTGATAATGATGTCTCCGAATGATCAGTTGATCATAAGGTTCTCGAATGGTCAGCTGATAATGATGTCCCAGAATTATCAGCTGATCATAAGGTTCTAGACTGATTAGCAGATAATGATGTCCCAGAATGATCAGCTGGCCATAATGTTCTAGAATGATCAGCTGATAATGACGTCACCGAATGATCAGCTGATCATAAGGTTCTAGAATGATTAGCAGATAATGATGTCCCCGAATGATCAGCTGATCATAAGGTTCTAGAATTGTCAACTGATCATGAGGTTCTAGAATGATCAGCCGATAATGATTTCCCAGAATGATCAGCAGATAATGATGTCCCCGAATGATCAGCTGATCATAAAGTTCTAGAATGGTCAGCTGATAATGATGTCCCAGAATGATCAGCTGATCATAAGGTTCTAGAATGATCAGCAGATAATGATGTCCCCGAATGATCAGCTGATCATAAGGTTCTAGAATGATCAGCTGATCATAAAGTTCTAGAATGATCAGTGGATAATGATGTCCCCGAATGATCAGCTGATCATAAGGTTCTAGAATGATCAGCTGATAATGATGTCCCAGAATGATCAGCTTATCATAAGGTTCTAGAATTATCAGCAGATAATGATGTCCCCGGATGATCAGCTGATCATAAGGTTCTAGAATGATAAGCTCATAATGATGTCCCCGAATGATCAGCTGATCATAAGGTTCTCGAAAGATCAGCTGATCATAAGGTTCTAGAATGATCAGCTGATAATGATTTCCCAGAATGATCAGCAGATAATGATGTCCCCGAATGATCAGCTGATCATAAAGTTCTAGAATGATCAGCTGATAATGATGTCCCAGAATGATCAGCTGATCATAAGGTTCTAGAATGATCAGCAGATAATGATGTCCCCGAATGATCAGCTGATCACAAGGTTCTAGAATGATCAGCTGATAATGATGTCTCCGAATGATCAGTTGATCATAAGGTTCTCGAATGGTCAGCTGATAATGATGTCCCAGAATTATAAGCTGATCATAAGGTTCTAGACTGATTAGCAGATAATGATGTCCCAGAATGATCAGCTGATCATAATGTTCTAGAATGATCAGCTGATAATGATGTCACCGAATGATCAGCTGATCATAAGGTTCTAGAATGATTAGCAGATAATGATGTCCCCGAATGATCAGCTGATCATAAGGTTCTAGAATGGTCAACTGATAATGATTTCCCAGAAGGATCAGCTGATCATAAGGTTCTAGAATGATCAGCCGATAATGATGTCCCAGAATGATCAGCTGATCATAAGGTTCTAGAATGATCAGCTGATAATGATGTCCCCGAATGATCAGCTGATCATAAGGTTATAGAATTATCAGCTGATAATGATGTCCCCGAATGATCACCTGATCATAAGGTTCTCGAATGATCAGCTGATAATGATGTCCCAGAATTATCCGCTGATCATAAGGTTCTAGAATGATTAGCAGATAATGATGTCCCAGAATGATCAGCTCATCGTAAAGTTCGTGAACATTCAGATAGCAATGACTTCCTAGCACCTTCTAGCAAAACAGAGCTCTTTAAATAGAGTCCTCTGAGATAATGTTGTTTGTATTAAGCCATGAACCAAAAATTCAGTCAATAAGAAAATAAAGCCAACTAAAAACAGTTATATCGCACATCCTGCAGTGTTTTTCATCACAACATATCCTGTGTTTTGTCTCAGTATCCATCAGGCTAGTGAAACATGAGGGAATAGCTGGCTGTAGGGTGGGAATGAACGCCCACACCAGTAGAAATCGAGCTGGAAGACAATGGCCAGAGCTTACCCATGATGTTGCACAACGATTTAATTCCATAAGTCATCGTTTGTAGTCAAAGTACAATATATATGGCGAGGTGACTTTTTTTAGGCCTATGTTTTGTTTCAGGGCTGGGTTTTATTTTAATGTTGCCACCCACCAGCACGTTTTTGTTTATTACTCAGGAACATCTTCTTCTCGGTGACTGAAATGAGCAAACCATCCTGAGCCATGGTTTTTTTTAGTTAGTCTGCATAAAAAAAAATATATATCACAATTTTATAAAATTGTATAATTGCATGATTTTTTAGGATTTCGCAAATCAAATTGTATTTGTCACATGTTTCGTAAAGAACAGATTTAGACAAACAGTGAAATGCTTACTGATGGGCCCTTCACACAATGCAGAGAGAAATATGTTGAGTGATGTAGTTGAGGTAGTTATAGCGTGTACATACAGTAAGGTAAGGTGAAAGTGACGAAGCTATGCAACATGATAGATAAGAATCATTTTCAGCGTTTACTCCACGTTGGTTTTAACGCCATTTCGTTGAAATTACGTGGAAACAACCTTGATTCAAGACAGTGTTTGCTCAGTGGGTCGTTTTGTTTCAGTGGGTTATATAGGGCCATCATTTTGTGTCAGTATAGCCTATAATTTCCCTTCCCACTGTGAGAACCATTAACACGGGATGACTTGGCTTCTCCCTTCCCACCGTGAGAACCATTAACACGGGATGACTTGGCTTCTCCCTTCCCACCGTGAGAACCATTAACACGGGATGACTTGGCTTCTCCCTTCCTACCGTGAGAACCATTAACACGGGATGACTTGGCTTCTCCCTTCCCATCGTGAGAACCATTAACACGGGATGACTTGGCTTCTCCCTTCCCATCGTGAGAACCATTAACACGGGATGACTTGGCTTCTCCCTTCCCACTGTGAGAACCATTAACACGAGATGACTTGGCTTCTCCCTTCCCACTGTGAGAACCATTAACACGGGATGACTTGGCTTCTCCTTCCCACCGTGAGAACCATTAACACGAGATGACTTGGCTTCTCCCTTCCCACCGTGAGAACCATTAACACGGGATGACTTGGCTTCTCCCTTACCATCATGAGAACCATTAACACGGGATGACTTGGCTTCTCCCTTCCCACCGTGAGAACCATTAACACGGGATGACTTGGCTTCTCCCTTCCCATCGTGAGAACCATTAACACGGGATGACTTGGCTTCTCCTTCCCACCGTGAGAACCATTAACACGAGATGACTTGGCTTCTCCTTCCCACTGTGAGAACCATTAACATGACATGCTTTGGCTTCTTCCTTCCCACCGTGAGAACCATTAACACGGGATGACTTGGCTTCTCCCTTCCCACCGTGAGAACCATTAACAGGAGATGACTTGGCTTCTCCCTTCCCACCGTGAGAACCATTAACACGGGATGACTTGGCTTCTCCCTTCCCACCGTGAGAACCATTAACAGGAGATGACTTGGCTTCTCCCTTCCCACCGTGAGAACCATTAACACGGGATGACTTGGCTTCTCCCTTCCCACCGTGAGAACCATCCTTCCCACCGTGAGAACCATTAACACGGGATGACTTGGCTTCTCCCTTCCCACCGTGAGAACCATTAACAGGAGATGACTTGGCTTCTCCCTTCCCACCGTGAGAACCATTAACACGGGATGACTTGGCTTCTCCCTTCCCACTGTGAGAACCATTAACAGGAGATGACTTGGCTTCTCCCTTCCCACTGTGAGAACCATTAACACGAGATGACTTGGCTTCTCCCTTCCCACCGTGAGAACCATCCTTCCCACCGTGAGAACCATTAACACGAGATGACTTGGCTTCTTCCTTCCCACCGTGAGAACCATTAACACGGGATGACATGGCTTCTCCCTTCCCACCGTGAGAACCATCATTCCCACCGTGAGAACCATTAACACGGGATGACTTGGCTTCTCCCTTCCCACAGTGAGAACCATTAACACGGGATGACTTGGCTTCTCCCTTCCCACTGTGAGAACCATTAACAGGAGATGACTTGGCTTCTTCCTTCCCACCGTGAGAACCATTAACAGGAGATGACTTGGCTTCTCCCTTCCCACTGTGAGAACCATTAACACGGGATGACTTGGCTTCTCCTTCCCACTGTGAGAACCATTAACACGAGATGACTTGGCTTCTCCCTTCCCACCGTGAGAAGCATTAACACGAGATGACTTGGCTTCTTCCTTCCCACCGTGAGAACCATTAACACGGGATGACTTGGCTTCTCCCTTCCCACCGTGAGAACCATCCTTCCCACCGTGAGAACCATTAACACGGGATGACTTGGCTTCTCCCTTCCCACCGTGAGAACCATCCTTCCCACCGTGAGAACCATTAACACGGGATGACTTGGCTTCTTCCTTCCCACCGTGAGAACCATTAACAGGAGATGACTTGGCTTCTCCCTTCCCACAGTGAGAACCATTAACACGAGATGACTTGGCTTCTCCTTCCCACCGTGAGAACCATTAACACGGGATGACTTGGCCTCTCCGTTCCCACCGTGAGAACCATTAACACGAGATGACTTGGCTTCTCCTGTACCGCAGCTGAAGCCTGCCAGCATTCCCGTTACAATGTAGAAAAACACATATCAGCTTTTCATTCAATACTTATCCATGTTACTGGACTTTCATCTTGTTTTTCCAACCATTTATTTTGTCAGCTTTTTTGGCCGCAATTTAAGGGAGATGCCGAAACTTTGGAGGTAAGAAATAGACGATGAAGAGATGGATAATAGCAACAACAGATAATATTAGCTAACTAGACAAGGTTAGCATGATAGCTAGCTACACTGACAGCTGTCAATGGCCTACTGTATTTGTTGATGTTTATCAATTCCACGTGGAAATTCCCCACATCCAATTCGTAAATATGTATAAGCATGCTTTCGTAAAAACCTAAATGTGCATGTTATCTCTATGACAGGAAATTACGCCACAACAGTGGCCGTAACTTCCTCAGGTATTTGTAATGGATCGATAGGTCTGGGGAGAAGCGTGGGGAGAGGCCTGAGGAGAGAGGGGAGAGAGAGAGAGGGCTAAGTGGATATCTGAGAGAGTGCACTGCAATATGAATCCTAGATGTCTCTGCACTTAGTTTGTACAGCCAACTACCGTTGTCATTTCACTGTCCAGTGATTCCATCATCTCTTCTTTCTATTCCTTAACTATTTACACAAACCAGTTTCACTTTCTCTCTCTGTCCTCCCCCCTCTCTCTATATATATATATACCCCCCCTCTCTCCACTCCTCTCTCTCCCTCTTCTCTCTCTCCCCCCTCTCTCTCTCTGCCCCCTATCTCTTTCTCTGTCTCTCTCCCACTCCTCTCTGTCTCGCTCCCTCTCTTCCTCCCTCCCCCCTCTCTTCTTCCTTCCCCACCCCTCTCTTCTTCCCTCCCTCTCTCTTTCCCTCCCTCTCTCATCTCTTCTTCCCTCCATCTCTCCCTCTTCTTCCCTCCCTCTCCCCCTCTCTTCTTCCCTCTCTCTCTCCTCCCTTCTTCCCACCCTATCTTCTTCCCTCCCTCGCTCTCTCCCTCCCTCCCTCGCTCTCTCCCTTCCTCCCTACCTCTCTTCTTGCCTCCCTTCCTCTCTTCTTCCCTCCATTGCTCTCTCTCCCTCACTCTCTTCTCTCCCTCGCTCTCTTCTCTCCCTCACTCTCTTCTCTCCCTCGCTCTCTTCTCTCCCTCGCTCTCTTCTCTCCCTCGCTCTCTTCTCTCCCTCGCTCTCTTCTTCCCTAGCTCTGTTCTTCCCTCTCTCGCTCTCTCCCTCCCTATCTTATTCCCTTCCTCTATCTGTTTGTAGATTTCCTTGGCTGTGGCCTCATTCCCTGACTGTAGAGAAGGCTGTGAGTGTGGCAGGGCTCTTCCCTGGAATGTAGAGAAGGCTGTGAGTGTGGCAGGGCTCATTCCCTGGACTGTAGAGAAGGCTGTGAGTGTGGCAGGACTCTTCCCCTGACTGTAGAGAAGGCTGTGAGTGTAGCAGGACTCTTCCCTGGACTGTAGAGTAGGCTGTGAGTGTGGCAGGACTCTTCCCTGGACTGTAGAGTAGGCTGTGAGCGTGGCAGGACTCTTCCCCTGACTGTAGAGTAGGCTGTGAGCGTGGCAGGACCTGGACTGTAGAGTAGGCTGTGAGTGTGGCAGGACTCTTCCCCTGACTGTAGAGTAGGCTGTGAGTGTGGCAGGACTCTTCCCTGGACTGTAGAGTAGGCTGTGAGTGTGGCAGGGTTCTTCCCTGGACTGTAGAGTAGGCTGTGAGTGTGGCAGGACTCTTCCCCTGACTGTAGAGTAGGCTGTGCGTGTGGCAGGACTCTTCCCCTGACTGTAGAGTAGGCTGTGAGCGTGGCAGGACTCTTCCCCTGACTGTAGAGTAGGCTGTGAGTGTGGCAGGACTCTTCCCCTGACTGTAGAGTAGGCTGTGCGTGTGGCAGGACTCTTCCCCTGACTGTAGAGTAGGCTGTGAGCGTGGCAGGCCCTGACTGTAGAGAATCATTTATGGGATGTATGGTCTCTCTGGTGAGACGAGACCAGATATCAGAAGAAATGAGATTCACCTTCATAGTGCACTACTTTTGACAAGGAACTATAAGGGAACCCATAGGGCTCTGGTCTAAAGTAGTGCACTATATAGGGAATAGGGCTCTGGTTAAGGAAGTGCACTATATAGGGAATAGGGCTCTGGTTAAGGAAGTGCACTATATAGGGAATAGGGCTCTGGTCTAAAGTAGTGAACTATATAGGGAATAGGGCTCTGGTCTAAAGTAGTGCACTATATAGGGAATAGGGCTCTGGTCTAAAGTAGTGCACTATATAGGGAATAGGGCTCTGGTCTAAAGTAGTGAACTATATAGGGAATAGGGCTCTGGTCTAAAGTAGTGAACTATATAGGGAATAGGGCTCTGGTCTAAAGTAGTGAACTATATAGGGAATAGGGCTCTGGTCTAAAGTAGTGAACTATATAGGGAATAAGGCTCTGGTCTAAAGTAGTGCACTATATAGGGAATAGGGCTCTAGTCTAAAGTAGTGCACTATATAGGGAATATGGCTCTGGTCTAAAGTAGTGTACTATATAGGGAATAGGGCTCTGGACTAAAGTAGTGTCCTATATAGGGATTAGGGCTCTGGTCTAAAGTAGTGTACTATATAGGGAATAGGGCTCTGGTCTAAAGTAGTGCACTATATAGGGAATGGAGTGTCATTTGGGACGTAGGCGAGATATGACAAGATTTTTCTGGGTTGCTCTGGTCTGATGTGAAACCACAAATTGGCCCCTCGTCGGCGCCCCCTGTGTACACAACAGAACTCATTAAAAATAGGCAGAGTTATTAAAAAGTGATGAAGCGAGGGAAGACTCTCTTCGAAGAGAAAAAGGGATTCTGTGTAATAATGGAGACGGAGGAGGAGAGAAGTACTTCAGACATAAATAACAGAACACAAGCTACAGAGAACTATAAGGGGATTCATGGGATGCTACGGAGAGAGAGAGAGAGAGAGAGAGAGAGAGAGAGAGAGAGAGCGCAATGGAAAGTCAGATTAGAGATGAGTTGTGGAGACTCTTTCCTGTTGAGTTTCTTTCCTTAGGGTTTGTACTTCTGGAGTACATCCTGGGAGTCATCCTGGGATATTTGGAATGGGTGTTAAGGAACGAGACAGAACGCTAAGCTGGCCTAAGATCTAAAGATATATGATCATAGGATTGGAATATATACTGAAGCTATGTTACGTAAGAGCAAGTGATTCAAATGTTTGAGTTGGTTTGAGTACGGTGCTTTCAACAAAAACAAATGTTATTATCACAACTCAGGATATGACACAGATGCAGACACGGGAGCCGCATAGTACAGTTCTCAGATTATTTATCAGAAACACGGGGCAGGCAAAGGGCAGGTCGAGGGCAGGCAGAGGTTAGTGATCAGGTCAGAGTCAGGCAGGGACAGGATAGCAGGCAGGCTCGGGGTCCAGGCAGGCAGAATGGTCAGAACCGGGAAAACTAGGAAACAGAACTAGAGAAACAGGAAGGTGGGAAAGCACGCTGGTAAGACCTGTCAAGACAAGACAAACTGGCAACAGATGAAAGGAGAACACAGGTATAAATACAAAGGTATAAATACACAGGTATAAATACACAGGCGGGCGGCACCTGGAATGGGGTGGAGACAACCATGTGAGGATATGACAGAGCCAAGTGACTTGGTGTATAGCGAGAATAGGAGAGGGCCTAGAACAGAGCCCTGGGGGACACCAGTGGTGAGAGCACGTGGTGCGGAGACAGATTCTCGCCACGCCACCTGGTAGGAGCGACCTGTCAGGTAGGACACAATCCAAGCGTGGGCCGCGCCGGAGATGCCCAACTCGGAGAGGGTGGAGAGGAGGATCTGATGGTTCACAGTATCAAAGGCAGCCGATAGGTCTAGAAGGATGAGAGCAGAGGAGAGAGAGTTAGCTTTAGCAGTGCGGAGCGCCTCCGTGACACAGAGAAGAGCAGTCTCAGTTGAATGACTAGTCTTGAAACCTGACTGATTTGGATCAAGAAGGTCATTCTGAGAGAGATAGCAGGAGAGCTGCCAAGGATGGCACGTTCAAGAGTTTTGGAGAGAAAAGAAAGAAGGGATACTGGTCTGTAGTTGTTGACATCGGAGGGATCGAGTGTAGCTTTTTTCAGAAGGGGTGCAACAAGGATGAGTTGATGAGCGTGGTGAGGTAAGGGAGAAGGTCTCCGGAAATGGTCTGGAGAAGAGAGGAGGGGATAGGGTCAAGCGGGCAGGTTGTTGGGCGGCCGGCCGTCGCAAGACGCGAGATTTCATCTGGGGAGAGAGGGGAGAAAGAGGTCAGAGCACAGGGTAGGGCAGTGTGAGCAGAACCAGCGGTGTCGTTTGACTTAGCAAACGAGGATCGGATGTCGTCGACCTTCTTTTCAAAATGGGTGACGAAGTCATCCGCAGAGAGGGAGGAGGGGAGGGGGGAGGGGGAGGAGGATTCAGGAGGGAGGAGAAGGTGGCAAAGAGCTTCCTAGGGTTAGAGGCAGATGCTTGGAATTTAGAGTGGTAGAAAGTGGCTTTAGCAGCAGAGACAGAAGAGGAAAATGTAGAGAGGAGGGGGTGAAAGGATGCCACGTCCGCAGGGAGGCGAGTTTTCCTCCATTTCCGCTCGGCTGCCCAGAGCCCTGTTCTGTGAGCTCGATATGAGTCGTCGAGCCACGGAGCAGGAGGGGAGGACCGAGCCGGCCTGGAGGATAGGGGACATAGAGAGTCAAAGGATGCAGAAAGGGAGGAGAGGAGGGTTGAGGAGGCAGAATCAGGAGATAGGTTGGAGAAGGTTTGAGCAGAGGGAAGAGATGATAGGCTGGAAGAGGAGAGAGTAGCGGGGGAGAGAGAGCGAAGGTTGGGACGGCGCGATACCATCCGAGTAGGGGCAGTGTGGGAAGTGTTGGATGAGAGCGAGAGGGAAAAGGATACAAGGCAGTGGTCAGAGACTTGGAGGGGAGTTGCAATGAGATTAGTGGAAGAACAGCATCTAGTAAAGATGAGGTCAAGCGTATTGCCTGCCTTGTGAGTAGGGGGGGAAGGTGAGAGGGTGAGGTCAAAAGAGGAGAGGAGTGGAAAGAAGGAGGCAGAGAGGAATGAGTCAAAGGTAGACGTGGGGAGGTTAAAGTCACCCAGAACTGTGAGAGGTGAGCCGTCCTCAGGAAAGGAGCTTATCAAGGCATCAAGCTCATTGATGAACTCTCCAAGGGAACCTGGAGGGTGATAAATGATAGGGATGTTAAGCTTGAAAGGGCTGGTAACTGTGACATCATGGAAATCAAAGGAGGCGATAGACAGATGGGTCAGGGGAGAAAGAGAGAATGTCCACTTGGGAGAGATGAGGATCCCAGTGCCACCACCCCGCTGACCAGAAGCTCTCGGGGTGTGCGAGAACACGTGGGCAGATGAGGAGAGAGCAGTAGGAGTAGCAGTGTTATCTGTGGTGATCCATGTTTCCGTCAGTGCCAAGAAGTCGAGGGACTGGAGGGAAGCATAGGCTGAGATGAACTCTGCCTTGTTGGCCGCAGATCGGCAGTTCCAGAGGCTGCCGGAGACCTGGAACTCCACAAAGACAGGTGAAACAGATCAGGGTGAGATACCTGGTGATGGAGGGGGGGTGTAGACAACCACAAAGACAGGTGAAACAGATCAGGGTGAGACAGATATCGGTTGAAATCCCAAAAGCATTTGGTCATGAAAACCTGCTAAATGACCATATCATAAAGTCTTTCTCTTCAGACAGATAACTAACAATGTGTCTTGAGATGATGTGTTAGAAGTATACATCAGGAGCAGGTTGATATTCTGGAACAGGATAGTACTAGTGTACATCAGGAGCAGGTTGATATTCTGGAACAGGATAGTACTAGTGTACATCAGGAGCAGGTTGATATTCTGGAACAGGATAGTACAAGTATACATCAGGAGCAGGTTGATATTCTGGAACAGGATAGTACAAGTATACATCAGGAGCAGGTTGATATTCTGGAACAGGATAGTACAGTATACTCCAGGAGCAGGTTGATATTCTGGAACAGGAGAGTACAAGTGTACATCAGGAGCAGGTTGATATTCTGGAACAGGATAGTACAGTATACTCCAGGAGCAGGTTGATATTCTGGAACAGGAGAGTACAAGTGTACATCAGGAGCAGGTTGATATTCTGGAACAGGATAGTACAAGTATACTTCAGGAGCAGGTTGATATTCTGGAACAGGATAGTTGATATATTATTTATCCGAGTGTGATGGCTGGAAACACAGAGAAAAATTATCACCAGAAGGGATGGGGGAAGGAGGAGGGGAGAGGACAGAGAGAGAGAGAGAGGAGAGAGAGAGAGAGAGAGAGAGAAGGGAAGAGGGAGACTAGTTTCTCTCTAGTTTGTTTGTTGCCATGGGACCCAGCATCCAGATGGACTGAGACATAGAAGCACCAGAGAGGGACCAGAACACACACATATTTACTCTACCAACACTGCACAAAAACACTACTGTGTGTGTGTGTGTGTGTGTGTGTGTATTGTCTGGACCGAATAAACATGCTTTTTCCAGCACTGTGTACATTGGGTAGTATTTTAAGCAGTAGTAAAATAAACCGTAATCTACATCAATAACAACAAAGCTTTGATGTGGGGTTCATACCGTTAGTCTGTTTGGCTTTGATCACACAAAGGAGGTGTGTGTGTGTGTGTGTGTGTGTGTGTGGGAGTGGAACCTGCAGAAAGAGATAAAAGGAGAAAGAGGAACGGGGGGGGGGGAGATGGAGAGATGAGAGAGTTGGAGATGGAGAGAGAGAGATGGAGAGAGAGAGAGATGAAGAGGGAGATGGAGAGAGAGAGAGACAGAAAGACAGAGAGAGAGATGGAGAGAGAGAGAGAAAGAGATGGCGAGAGAGAGAGAGAGAGATGGAGAGAGAGAGAAAGAGATGGAGAGAGGGGGAGAGAGAGAGAAAGAGATGGAGAGAGAGAGAAAGAGATGGAGAGAGAGAGAGAAAGAGATGGAGAGAGAGAGAGAGAGAGAGAGAGAGAGAGAGAGAGAGAGAGAGAGAGAGAGAGAGAGAGAGAGAGAGAGAGCGATAGAGAGAGAGAGAGAGAGAGAGAGAGAGAGAGAGAGAGAGAGAGAGAGAGAGGAGAGAGAGAGAGAGAGAGAAAGAGAGAGGAGAGAGAGAGAGAGATAGAGATAGAGATGAGAGAGAGAGAGAGAT
>NC_074696.1:11240485-11289765 GCF_029448725.1 Salvelinus fontinalis
CCAAGCCTTCTCAGGAGTGTCCAGGCTAACCAAGCCTTCCCAGGGGTGTCCAGGCTAACCAAGCCTTCCCAGGGATGTCCAGGCTAACCAAGTCTTCTCAGGAGTGTCCAGGCTAACCAAGCCTTCTCAGGAGTGTCCAGGCTAACCAAGCCTTCCCAGGGGTGTCCAGACTAACCAAAATATGAATGATTTCATGGTTCTTTTTGTCATCAAGGCTTCAAGACCTGCCAACTGCTCACGTAGAATGCTATCCACCCGAAGGCTGTCCCATGATATACTGCCCAACAATGTTGTGAAGCTATAGTTAACACTGAGTGTCTGTGAATCCCATCAGCACAGTTTTCTTCTACTCATTGCTCTCTTTCACCTTCATCCCCAGAAGAGAGTAGCAGCAGTGTATTGATTTATGCAGGTCAGACCCTGCCTGACACACCTTCTGTACAGGATCATTGGGAGGCTGTTCTTTGTCCACCAGAGAGAAGTGATAACCTCCTGGGGCCTCAGCCAGATAGAGGCCCTTTCCAACCTCAGTGAAGGGCCAACCAAGCCACTTAGCATTGCTGACAGCCTGGCGAGAATTCAGTGTCAAACCGAGGAAGTCATTGCCTAGGCGATATTCTTCCACTCCATTATTGTAGATTAGTTCAGCCACAAAGTCATCATCCTCTGGACCAAATCCGACCATCGCCTTGCTCCATTTCCCATCATAAGGACACTTACAAGTTGCCTTACATCCTTCTTCAAACCCTTTGTGACACAAAATCTTCATGCCGATCACATCTCGGTAAAAGGTGGCCGTTTTGCTTCTGTCTCCCACTTTGAAAACGAAATGCAAGGCTCGCCTCAAAGCCACCAATACCCAAATCAAATCAACGTGCATATGTCACATGCGCCGAATACAACAGGTGAAAGTGAAATGCAGTGAAAATCAAATCAAATGAAAGTTTATTTGTCACGTGGAGGCTATATACAGGGTGTTACGGTACGGAGTCAATGCGGAGGTTATATACAGGGGGTACTGGTACAGAGTCAATGTGGAGGCTATATACAGGGTGTTACGGTACAGAGTCAATGCGGAGGTTATATCCAGGGGGTACTGGTACAGAGTCAATGTGGAGGCTATATCCAGGGGGTACCTGTACAGAGTCAATGTGGAGACTATATCCAGGGGGTACTGGTACAGAGTCAATGTGGAGGCTATATACAGGGGGTACCTGTACAGAGTCAATGTGGAGACTATATCCAGGGGGTACTGGTACAGAGTCAATGTGGAGGCTATATACAGGGTGTTACGGTACAGAGTCAATGCGGAGGTTATATCCAGGGGGTACTGGTACAGAGTCAATGTGGAGGCTATATACAGGGGGTACTGGTACAGAGTCAATGTGGAGGCTATATACAGGGTGTTACGGTACAGAGTCAATGTGGAGGCTATATACAGGGTGTTACGGTACAGAGTCAATGTGGAGGCTATATACAGGGTGTTACGGTACAGAGTCAATGCGGAGGTTATATCCAGGGGGTACTGGTACAGAGTCAATGTGGAGGCTATATACAGGGTGTACCGGAACAGAGTCAATGTGGAGGCTATATACAGGGTGTTAAGGTACAGAGTCAATGTGGAGGCTATATGCAGGGTGTTACGGTACGGAGTCAATGTGTAGGCTATATACAGGGTGTTACGGTACAGAGTCAATGTGGAGGCTATATACAGGGGATACCAGTACAGAGTCAATGTGGAGGCTATATACAGGGGGTTACGGTACAGAGTCAATGTGGAGGCTATATACAGGGTGTTACGGTACAGAGTCAATGTGGAGGCTATATACAGGGTGTTACGGTACAGAGTCAATGTGGAGGCTATATACAGGGTGTTACGGTACGGAGTCAATGCGGAGGTTATATACAGGGGGTACTGGTACAGAGTCAATGTGGAGGCTATATACAGGGTGTTACGGTACAGAGTCAATGCGGAGGTTATATCCAGGGGGTACTGGTACAGAGTCAATGTGGAGGCTATATCCAGGGGGTACCTGTACAGAGTCAATGTGGAGACTATATCCAGGGGGTACTGGTACAGAGTCAATGTGGAGGCTATATACAGGGGGTACCTGTACAGAGTCAATGTGGAGACTATATCCAGGGGGTACTGGTACAGAGTCAATGTGGAGGCTATATACAGGGTGTTACGGTACAGAGTCAATGCGGAGGTTATATCCAGGGGGTACTGGTACAGAGTCAATGTGGAGGCTATATACAGGGGGTACTGGTACAGAGTCAATGTGGAGGCTATATACAGGGTGTTACGGTACAGAGTCAATGTGGAGGCTATATACAGGGTGTTACGGTACAGAGTCAATGTGGAGGCTATATACAGGGTGTTACGGTACAGAGTCAATGCGGAGGTTATATCCAGGGGGTACTGGTACAGAGTCAATGTGGAGGCTATATACAGGGTGTACCGGAACAGAGTCAATGTGGAGGCTATATACAGGGTGTTAAGGTACAGAGTCAATGTGGAGGCTATATGCAGGGTGTTACGGTACGGAGTCAATGTGTAGGCTATATACAGGGTGTTACGGTACAGAGTCAATGTGGAGGCTATATACAGGGGATACCAGTACAGAGTCAATGTGGAGGCTATATACAGGGGGTTACGGTACAGAGTCAATGTGGAGGCTATATACAGGGTGTTACGGTACAGAGTCAATGTGGAGGCTATATACAGGGTGTTACGGTACAGAGTCAATGTGGAGGCTATATACAGGGTGTTACGGTACAGAGTCAATGCGGAGGTTATATCCAGGGGGTACTGGTACAGAGTCAATGTGGAGGCTATATACAGGGTGTACCGGAACAGAGTCAATGTGGAGGCTATATACAGGGTGTTAAGGTACAGAGTCAATGTGGAGGCTATATGCAGGGTGTTACGGTACGGAGTCAATGTGTAGGCTATATACAGGGGGTACCGGTACAGAGTCAATGTGGAGGCTATATACAGGGTGTTACGGTACGGAGTCAATGTGTAGGCTATATACAGGGGGTACCGGTACAGAGTCAATGTGGAGGCTATATACAGGGTGTTACGGTACGGAGTCAATGCGGAGGTTATATCCAGGGGGTACCTGTACAGAGTCAATGTGGAGGCTATATACAGGGTGTTACGGTACAGAGTCAATGTGGAGGCTATATACAGGGTGTACCGGAACAGAGTCAATGTGGAGGCTATATACAGGGTGTTAAGGTACAGAGACAATGTGGAGGCTATATACAGGGTGTTACGGTACAGAGTCAATGTGGAGGCTATATACAGGGTGTTACGGTACAGAGTCAATGTGGAGGCTATATACAGGGGATACCAGTACAGAGTCAATGTGGAGGCTATATACAGGGGGTTACGGTACAGAGTCAATGTGGAGGCTATATACAGGGGGTTACGGTACAGAGTCAATGTGGAGGCTATATACAGGGGGTACTGGTACAGAGTCAATGTGGAGGCTATATACAGGGGGTACTGGTACAGAGTCAATGTGGAGGCTATATACAGGGTATTACGGTACAGAGTCAATGTGGAGGCTATATACAGGGGGTACCTGTACAGAGTCAATGTGGAGACTATATACAGGGTGTTACGGTACAGAGTCAATGTGTAGGCTATATACAGGGGGTACCTGTACAGAGTCAATGTGGAGACTATATACAGGGTGTTACGGTACAGAGTCAATGTGGAGGCTATATATAGGGGGTGCCTGTACAGAGTCAATGTGGAGGCTATATACAGGGTGTTAAGGTACAGACTCAATGTGTGGGGGCACCACTTAGTCAGGATAACTGAGGTAATCTGTACATGAATTTATAGTTAAAGTGTCTATGCTTTGATGATAAACAGAGAGTAGCAGCAGCGTAAAAGGGGGGTTGGATGCGGGGGGGTGGGGGGGGACACAATGCAAATAGTCCAGGTAGCCATTTGTTTGCCTGTTCAGTCTTATGGCTTGGAGATTAAAGCTGCTTAAAAGCCTTTTGGTCCTAGACTTGGCGCTCCGGTACTGCTTGCCATGCGGTAGCAGAGAGAACAGTCTATGACTGGGGTGGCTGGGGTCTTTGACAATTTTTAGGGCCTTCCTCTGACACTGCCTGGTGTAGAGGTCTGGCATGGCAGGCAGTTTAGCTGGGCCGTTCGCACTACCCTCGGTAGTGCCTTGCAGTCAGTCAGGATGCTCTTGATATTGCAGCTGTAAAACATTTTGAGGAGCTGAGGACCATTGCATTTTGTCCCGCCACCCGCCACCCGCCAACCCCTCTTTTACGCTACTGCTACTCTCTGTTCATCATTTATGCATAGTCACTTTAACCATATCTACAAGTACATACTTCCTCAATCAATCTGACTAACCGGTGTCTGTATGTAGCCTCGCTACTTTTATAGCCTCGCTACTGTATATAGCCTGTCTTTTTACTGTTGTTTTATTTCTTTACTTACCTATTGTTCACCAAACACCTTTTTTTGCACTATTGGTTAGAGCCTGGAATTAAGCATTTCCCTGGAAGGTCTACACCTGTTGTATTCAGCGCATGTGGCAAATAAACTTTGATTTGATTGAATTTGATTTGCCAAATCTTTTCAGTCTCCTGAGTGGGATTTTTTTTTTGCCGTGGCCTCTTCACGACTGTCTTGGTGTGTTTGGACCATGTTAGTTTGTTGGTGATGTGGACCCCAAGGAACTTGAAGCACACAACCTGCTCCACTACAGCCCCGTTGATGAGAATGGGTACGTGATCGGGCCTCCTTTTCCTGTAGTCCACAGTCATCTCCTTTGTCTTGATTACGTTGAGGGATAGGTTGTTATTCTGGCACCACCTGGCCAGGTCTCTGACCTCCTCCCTATAGGCTGTCGTCGTTGTCGGTGATCAGGCCTACCACTGTTGTGTCATCTGCAAACTTAATGATGGTGTTGGAGTCATGCCTGGCCATGCAGTCATGAGTGAACAGGGAGAACAGGAGGGGACTGAGCACACACCCCTGAGGGGCTCCAGTGTTGAGGATCAGCATGACAGATGTGTTGCTACCTACCCTCACCACCTGGGGGCGGCCCGCCAGGAAGTCCAGGATCCAGTTGCAAAGGGAGGTGTTTAGTCCCAGGTTCCTTAGCTTAGTGATGAGCTTTGAGGGCACTATGGTGTTGAACGCTGAGCTGTAGTCAATGAATAGCATTCTCACGTAGGTGTTCCTTTTGTCCAGGTGGGAAAGGGCAGTGTGGAGTGCAATAGGTGGTGGTTGCTATTTAAAATCACCAGGACATTCACAGTATTAGACTGCCTTCTCTTCTTGACGCATGAAATAATCTACAGTCTTCTGCTTCATCTAGATATGTTTAGTGCCAAGGAATGAATTTAAAATATTGATCATGTTTTTGTTTTGTATTGTTCTATTTTTTAATTCTGTAAGGTATTGATTGTTGCTTCCTTCTTGGCTTCTTCCTCCCTTGAAAGAGTCTCTGCATCTCAATGGGCTTTTCCTGGTTAAAAAAAAGGTAAAATAAAAAAATTATAATAATAGAGATTGCATCATCTGTGGATCTGTTTGGGCGGTATGCAAATTGGAGTGGGTCTAGGATTTCTGGGATAATGTTGTTAATGGGAGCTATTACCTGCCTTTCAAAGCACTATATGGCTACGGACGTGAGTGATATAGGTCTGTAGTCATTTAGGCTGGTTACCTTAGTGCTCTTGGGCACAGGGACTATGGTGAACTGCTTGAAGCATGTTGGTATTAGGGTCTCAATCAGGGACATGTTGAAAATGTTAGTGAAGACACCTGCCAGTTGGTCAGCACATGTCCGGAGCACACGTCCTGGTAATCCGTCTGGCTCAGCGGACTTGTGAGTTTGCTATGTACAGTCGTGGCCAAAAGTTTTGAGAATGACACAAATATTAATTTTCACAAAGTCTGCTGCCTCAGTTTGTATGATGGCAATTTGCATATACTCCAAAATGTTATGAAGAGTGATCAGATGAATTTCAAGTGCCTCTTTGCCATGCAAATGAACTGAATCCCCAAAAAAACATTTCCACTGAATTTCAGCCCTGCCACAAAAGGACCAGCTGACATCATGTCAGTGATTCTCTCGTTAACACAGGTGTGAGTGTTGACGAGGACAAGGCTGGAGATCCCTCAGTCATGCTGATTGGGTTCGAATAACAGACTGGAAGCTTCAAAAGGAGGCTGGTGCTTGGAACCATTGTTCTTCCTCTGTTAACCATGGTTACCTGCAAGGAAACACATGCCGCCATCATTGCTTTGCACAAAAAGACGACCATTGCTTCACAGGCAAGGATATTGCTGCCAGTAAGATTGCACCTAAATCAACCATTTATCGGATCATCAAGAACTTCAAGGAAAGCGGTTCAATTGTTGTGAAGAAGGCTTCAGGGCGCCCAAGAAAGTCCAGCAAGTGCCAGGACCGTCTCCCAGAGTTGATTCAGCTGCGGGATCGGGGCATCACGAGTACAGAGCTTGCTCAGGAATGGCAGCAGGCAGGAGTGAATGCATCTGCACGCACATTGAGGCGAAGACTTTTGGAGGATGGCCTGGTGTCAAGAAGGGCAGCAAAGAAGCCCCTTCTCTACAGGAAAAACATCAGGGACAGACTGATATTCTGCAAAAGGTACATGGATTGGACTGCTGAGGACCGGGGTGAAATCATTTTCTCTGATGAATCCCCTTTCCGATTGTTTGGGGCATCCGGAAAAAAGCTTGTCGGAGAAGACAAGGTGAGCGCTACCATCAGTCCTGTGTCATGCTAACGGTAAAGCATCCTGAGACCTATTCATTTGTAGGGCTGCTTCTCAGCAAGGGAGTGGGCTCACTCACAATTTTGCCTAAGAACACAGCCACGAATAAAGAATGGTACCAACACATCCTCCGAGAGCAACTTCTCCCAACCATCCAGGAATAGTTTGGTGTGTCACGATCGTGTGGCGGATTGACGGACCAAAACGCAGCATTTGGAAAATAAGCCATCTTCTTTTATTTTAAAGACGACGAAAAATAAACACGAAACACTTAATACAAACTAACAAAACAACAAACGATCGTGAAGCTAATAAACGTCGTGCACATACACAGGCTACAAACGTTCTGACATAGACAACTACTCACAACCAATGAAAGCCTATGGCTACCCTAAATAAGGCTCCCAATCAGAGACAACCGAAATCAGCTGTCTCTAATTGGGAACTCATTCAGGTAACCATAGACTCTCCTAGACAACTAAACATACATAGACAACACTAGACACATGTACTCAACACAAACCCATATACTATACCCAACAACCCCTTTACCATAAAAACACCCAAAACCAACAAAACACAAACATTCCCCATGTCACACCCTGACCTAACTAAAATAATAAAGAAAACAAAGAATACTAAGGCCAGGGCGTGACATGGTGACAAACGATGCCTTTTCAAGCATGATGGAGCACCTTGCCATAAGGCAAGAGTGTTAACTAAGTGGCTCGGGGAACAAAACATCGATATTTGGGTGCATGGCCAGGAAACTCCCCAGACCTTAATCCCATTGAGAACTTGTGGTCAATCCTCAAGAGGCGGGTGGACAAACAAAAACCCACAAATTCTGACAAACTCCCAGCATTGATTATGCAAGAATAGAATAGAATGTGGCCCAAAAGTTGGTTGACAGCATGCCAGTGCGGATTGCAGAGGCCTTGAAAAAGAAGGGTCAACACTGCAAATATGGACTCTCTGCATCAACTTCATGTAATTGTCAATAAAAGCCTTTGACACTTATGAAATGCTTGTAATTATACTTCAATATTCCATAGTAACATCTGACAAAAATATCTAAAGACACTGAAGCAGCAAAGTTAGTGAAAATTTATATTTGTGTCATTCTCAAAACTTTTGGCCATGACTGTACTATACGATTATATATCACGCCGGTAGTAACCCCCACAGGGTGTCCGTTCAGAACACGAGGAAGCAGTAGGCCGGTAGTAACCACCACAGGGTGTCCGTTCAGAACACGAGGAAGCAGTAGGCCGGTAGTAACCCCCACAGGGTGTCTTGTTCAGAACACGAAGAAGCAGTAGGCCGGTAGTAACCCCAACAGGGTGTCCGTTCAGAACACGAGGAAGCAGTAGGCCGGTAGTAACCCCCACAGGGTGTCCGTTCAGAACACGAGGAAGCAGTAGGCCGGTAGTAACCCCCACAGGGTGTCTGTTCAGAACACGAGGAAGCAGTGGGCCGGTAGTAACCCCCACAGGGTGTCCGTTCAGAACACGAGGAAGCAGTAGGCCGGTAGTAACCCCCACAGGGTGTCCGTTCAGAACACGAGGAAGCAGTTGGCCGGTAGTAACCCCCACAGGGTGTCCGTTCAGAACACGAGGAAGCAGTGGGCCGGTAGTAACCCCCACAGGGTGTCCGTTCAGAACACGAGGAAGCAGTAGGCCGGTAGTAACCACCACAGGGTGTCCGTTCAGAACACGAGGAAGCACTAGGCAGGTAGTAACCACCACAGGGTGTCCGTTCAGAACACGAGGAAGCAGTAGGCCGGTAGTAACCACCACAGGGTGTCTGTTCAGAACACAAGGAAACAGTGGGCCGGTAGTAACCCCCACAGAGTGTCCGTTCAGAACACGAGGAAGCAGTAGTTCCAGTTGAAGGAATGAATTAAGTTTCACACACATAGAACACCACTCTCTCTGATACTAATTGTGGTTCTGTAAAGAAAAGAGGAGAACTTAAGCTGCGTATGGGAAAATATGTGCCTGTTTGCATGTCAACAACTAAACAGGCTATGTGGACCCAAACACATGCTAGGTGCACAAAGAACGATAGGGCAATGTAGAAATATCCACACATTATAAAACATAATGATCAGAGGTTTACATACACTAAGTTGACTGTGCCATCAAACAGCTTGGAAAATTCCCTAAAATGATGTCATGGCTTTAGAAGCTTCTGAAAGGCTAATTGACATTATTTGAGTCAATTGGACGTGTACCTGTGGATGTATTTCAAGGCCTACCTTCAAAGTCAGTGCCTCTTTGTTTGACATCATGGGAAAATCAAAAGAAATGAGCCAAGACCTCAGAAAAAAAATGGTAGACCTCCACAAGTCTGGTTCATCCTTGGGAGCAATTTCCAATGCCTGAAGGTACAACGTTTATCTGTACAAACAATTGTATGCAAGTATAAACACCATGGGACCACGCAGCCGTCATACCGCTCAGGAACGAGACGCGTTTTGTCTCCTAGAGATGAACGTACTTTGGTGCGAAAAGTGCAAATATATCTCAGAACAACAGCAAAGGACATTGTGAAGATGCTGTAGGAAACAGGTACAAAAGCATCTATATCCACAGTAAAACGAGTCCTATATCGACATAACCTGAAAGGACGCCCAGCAAGGAAGAAGCCACTGCTCCAAAACCACCACAAAAAAGCCAAACTACAGTTTGCAACTGCACATGGGGACAAAGATCGTACTTTTTGGAGAAATGTCCTCTGGTCTGATGAAACAAAAATAGAACTGTTTGGCCATAATGACCATCGTTATGTTTGGAGGAAAAAGGGGGAGGCTTGCAAGCCGAAGAACACCATCCCAACCGTGAAGCACGGGGTGTGGCAGCATCATGTTGTGGGGTGCTTTGCTGCAGGAGGGACTAGTGCACTTCACAAAATAGATGGCATGATGAGGTGGGAAAATTATGTGGATATATTGAAGCAACATCTCAAGACCTAAGTCAGGAAGTTAAAGCTTGGTCACATATGGGTCTTCAAATTGACAATGACCCCAAGCATACTTCCAAAGTTGAAGCAAAATGGCTTAAGGACAACAAAGTCAAGGTATTGGAGTGGCCATCACAAAACCCTGACTTCAACCTTATAGAAAATGTGTGGGCAGAACTGAAAAAGTGTGTGCGAGCAAGGAGGCCTACAATCGTGACTCAGTTACACCAGCTCTGTCAGGAGGAATGGGCTAAAATTCCCCCAACTTATTGTGGGAAGTTTCGGCTACCCGAAACATTTGACCCAAGTTAAACAATTTAAAGGCAATGCTACCAAATACTAATTGAGTGTATGTAAACTTCTGACCCACTGGGAATGTGATGAAAGAAATAAAAGCTATTATTCTGACATTTCACATTCTTAAAATAAGGTGGTGATCCTAACTGGCCTAAAACAGGGAATTTTTACTGGGATTAAATGTCAGGAATTGTGAAAAACTGAGATTAAATGTATTTGGCTAAGGTGTATGTAAACGTCCGACTTCAACTGTATCTACAGTACAAAATCCATGTTTATGTGTGTGTATAGTGCGTATGTTATCGTGTGTGTGTGTTTGTGTGCATGTGTCTGTGTCTATGTCTACGTGTGTGTCTCTTCACAGTCCCCGCTGTTCCATAAGGTGTATTTTTATCTGTTTTATAAATCTAATTCTCCTGCTGCATCAGTTACCTGATGTGGAATAGAGTTCCATGTAGTCATGGCTCTATGTAGTACTGTGCGCCTCCCATAGTCTGTTCTGGACTTGGGGACCGTGAAGAGACCTCTGGTGGCATGTCTTGTGGGGTATGCATGGGTGTCTGAGCTGTGTGCCAGTAGTTTAGACAGACAGCTCTGTGCATTCAACATGTCAATACCTCTCATCAGTACAAGCAGTGACGAAGACAATCTCTCTTCCACTTTGAGCCATGAGAGATTTGACATGCATATTATTAATATTATCTCTCTGGGTACAGCCAAGGGCCAGCCATGCTGCCCTGTTCTGAACCAATTGCAATTTCCTAAGTCCCTCTATGTGTCACCCTGACCAAACAACTGAACAGTAGTCCAGGTGTGACAAAACCAGGGCCTGTAGGACCTGCCTTGTTGATTGTGTTGTTAAGAAGGCAGAGCAGCGCTTTATTATGGACAAACTTCTCCCCGTCTTAGCTACTGTTGTATCAATATGTTTTGACCATGACAGGTTACAATCCAGGGTTACTCCAAACAGTTTGGTCAACTCAATTTGCTCAATTTCCACATTATTAATTACAAGATTTAGTTGAGGTTTAGGGTTTAGTGAATGATTTGTCTCAAATACAATACTTTTAGTTTTTAGAAACATTTAGGACTAACTTATTCCTTGCCACCCACTCTGAAACTAACTGCAGTCATTTCAGTCGCTGTAGTAGCTGACGTGTATAGTGTTGAGTCATCCGCATACATAGACACTCTGTATTTACTGTGTACAACAACAGATAGACTGCCACACACACACACACACACACACACACACAATGTGCTGGCCCAACTAGAGACAGGAGACTGTGTAACAGTAGTGCACTATGGGTAATAGGGTGACATCTGGGCTGCACGCCAGGCCAATAAAAAGAATGAGCAATCACATCCCTCCTCTGATTCATAATTTGGCATTCATAAAAAGGAAAATGTTACTGTTAAGCTTTATGCTATTATGATAATCCTTACATTTGAAGAGAAGCCAGTCCAATCCCATGGTTGAGTTGGTCTGCTGTAGCGAGGCCTCTGTGCCCTTTCTCCTAACCAGCAAATCCTGGAGAGAGAGAGAGAGAGAGAGAGAGAGAGAGAGAGAGAGAGAGAAAACATCCAATACCTGACGCACAGACACACACTGAAACACCAACCATCAACACAGACAGAAACAGACGCACACACACAAAATATACAATGGCGATCATCACAGGGAGAATGTCAACATCTCCCAACACTGAGCATCAGCACCAGGGCTACAATCTATATTTAGACCAGTCCAACCAGACGTCCCGCAGTGAAATAATAGAGCCCATATGTTAGTCTGCTGACTCAAGTTAGAGGTTTAGAGGGATGCAAAATACGCTTCCTTAGGTCAGCATATCAACTCATCTCTCATACATGAGACAAAATGTCTTTAGCATAGACTACAGAGGAGGTGGGGGGTTATCACTGACTACAGAGGAGGTGTGGGGAGTTATCACTGACTACAGAGGAGGTGTGGGGAGTTATCACTGACTACAGAGGAGGTGTGGGGAGTTATCACTGACTACAGAGGAGGTGTGGGGGTTATCACTGACTACAGAGGAGGTGTGGGGAGTTATCACTGACTACAGAGGAGGTGTGGGGAGTTATCACTGACTACAGAGGAGGTGTGGGGGTTATCACTGACTACAGAGGAGGTGTGGGGGGTTATCACTGACTACAGAGGAGGTGTGGGGGGTTATCACTGACTACAGAGGAGGTGTGGGGGGTTATCACTGACTACAGAGGAGGTGGGGGGGTTATCACTGACTACAGAGGAGGTGTGGGGAGTTATCACTGACTACAGAGGAGGTGTGGGGGGTTATCACTGACTACAGAGGAGGTGTGGGGTTTATCACTGACTACAGAGGAGGTGTGGGGAGTTATCACTGACTACAGAGCAGGTGTGGGGTTTATCACTGACTACAGAGGAGGTGTGGGGGTTATCACTGACTACAGAGGAGGTGGGGAGTTATCACTGACTACAGAGGAGGTGTGGGGAGTTATCACTGACTACAGAGGAGGTGTGGGGAGTTATCACTGACTACAGAGGAGGTGGGGGGTTATCACTGACTACAGAGGAGGTGTGGGGGGTTATCACTGACTACAGAGGAGGTGTGGGGGGTTATCACTGACTACAGAGGAGGTGTGGGGGGTTATCACTGACTACAGAGGAGGTGTGGGGAGTTATCACTGACTACAGAGGAGGTGTGGGGGGTTATCACTGACTACAGAGGAGGTGTGGGGAGTTATCACTGACTACAGAGGAGGTGGGGGGTTATCACTGACTACAGAGGAGGTGTGGGGAGTTATCACTGACTACAGAGGAGGTGTGGGGGGTTATCACTGACTACAGAGGAGGTGTGGGGAGTTATCACTGACTACAGAGGAGGTGTGGGGGGTTATCACTGACTACAGAGGAGGTGTGGGGAGTTATCACTGACTACAGAGGAGGTGGGGGGTTATCACTGACTACAGAGGTGTCGGGGGTTATCACTGACTACAGAGGAGGTGGGGGGTTATCACTGACTACAGAGGTGTGGGGGGTTATCACTGACTACAGAGGTGTTGGGGGGTTATCACTGACTACAGAGGAGGTGTGGGGAGTTATCACTGACTACAGAGGAGATGTGGGGAGTTATCACTGACTACAGAGGAGGTGGGGGGTTATCACTGACTACAGAGGTGTGGGGGGTTATCACTGACTACAGAGGAGGTGGGGGGTTATCACTGACTACAGAGGTGTGGGGGGTTATCACTGACTACAGAGGAGATGTGGGGAGTTATCACTGACTACAGAGGAGGTGTGGGGAGTTATCACTGACTACAGAGGAGGTGTTGGGGGGTTATCACTGACTACAGAGGTGTGGGGAGTTATCACAGACTACAGAGGAGGTGTGGGGGTTTATCAATGACTACACAGGGGGTGTGGGGGGTTATCACAGACTACAGAGGAGGTGTGGGGAGTTATCACAGACTACAGAGGAGGTGTGGGGAGTTATCAATGACTACAGAGGAGGTGTGGGGAGTTATCACTGACTACAGAGGAGGTGTGGGGGGTTATCAATGACTACAGAGGAGGTGTGGGGGGTTATCACTGACTACAAAGGAGGTGTGGGGGGTTATCACTGACTACAGAGGAGGTGTGGGGAGTTATCACTGACTACAGAGGAGGTGTGGGGGGTTATCACTGACTACAGAGGAGGTGTGGGGAGTTATCACTGACTACAGAGGAGGTGTGGGGGGTTATCACTGACTACAGAGGAGGTGTGGGGAGTTATCACTGACTACAGAGGAGGTGGGGGGTTATCACTGACTACAGAGGTGTCGGGGGTTATCACTGACTACAGAGGAGGTGGGGGGTTATCACTGACTACAGAGGTGTGGGGGGTTATCACTGACTACAGAGGTGGTGGGGGGTTATCACTGACTACAGAGGAGGTGTGGGGAGTTATCACTGACTACAGAGGAGATGTGGGGAGTTATCACTGACTACAGAGGAGGTGGGGGGTTATCACTGACTACAGAGGTGTGGGGGGTTATCACTGACTACAGAGGAGGTGGGGGGTTATCACTGACTACAGAGGTGTGGGGGGTTATCACTGACTACAGAGGAGATGTGGGGAGTTATCACTGACTACAGAGGAGGTGTGGGGAGTTATCACTGACTACAGAGGAGGTGTTGGGGGGTTATCACTGACTACAGAGGTGTGGGGAGTTATCACAGACTACAGAGGAGGTGTGGGGGTTTATCAATGACTACACAGGGGGTGTGGGGGGTTATCACAGACTACAGAGGAGGTGTGGGGAGTTATCACAGACTACAGAGGAGGTGTGGGGAGTTATCACTGACTACAGAGGAGGTGTGGGGAGTTATCACTGACTACAGAGGAGGTGTGGGGGGTTATCAATGACTACAGAGGAGGTGTGGGGTTATCACTGACTACAGAGGAGGTGTGGGGGGTTATCACTGACTACAGAGGAGGTGTGGGGGTTTATCACTGACTACAGAGGAGGTGTGGGGGGTTATCAATGACTACAGAGGAGGTGTGGGGTTATCACTGACTACAGAGGAGGTGTGGGGGGTTATCACTGACTACAGAGGAGGTGTGGGGAGTTATCACTGACTACAGAGGTGTGGGGAGTTATCACAGACTGCAGAGGAGGTGTGGGGGTTTATCAATGACTACACAGGGGGTGTGGGGGGTTATCACAGACTACAGAGGAGGTGTGGGGAGTTATCACTGACTACAGAGGAGGTGTGGGGTTATCGCTGACTACAGAGGGGGTGTGGGGGGTTATCACTGACTACAGAGGTGTGGGGAGTTATCACAGACTACAGAGGAGGTGTGGGGGATTATCAATGACTACAGAGGAGGTGTGGGGAGTTATCACTGACTACAGAGGAGGTGTGGGGGGTTATAAATGACTACAGAGGAGGTGTGGGGTTATCACTGACTACAGAGGAGGTGTGGGGGGTTATCACTGACTACAGAGGAGGTGTGGGGGGTTATCACTGACTACAGAGGAGGTGTGGGGGGTTATCAATGACTACAGAGGAGGTGTGGGGTTATCACTGACTACAGAGGAGGTGTGGGGGGTTATCACTGACTACAGAGGAGGTGTGGGGAGTTATCACTGACTACAGAGGAGGTGTGGGGGGTTATCACTGACTACAGAGGAGGTGGGGGGTTATCACTGACTACAGAGGAGGTGTGGGGTTATCACTGACTACAGAGGAGGTGTGGGGGGTTATCACTGACTACAGAGGAGGTGTGGGGAGTTATCACTGACTACAGAGGAGGTGTGGGGAGTTATCACTGACTACAGAGGAGGTGTGGGGGTTATCACTGACTACAGAGGAGGTGTGGGGAGTTATCACTGACTACAGAGGAGGTGTTTGGGAGTTATCACTGACTACAGAGGAGGTGTGGGGTTATCAATGACTACAGAGGAGGTGTGGGGTTATCACTGACTACAGAGGAGGTGTGGGGAGTTATCACTGACTACAGAGGTGTGGGGGGTTATCACTGACTACAGAGGAGGTGTGGGGAGTTATCACTGACTACAGAGGAGGTGTGGGGAGTTATCACTGACTACAGAGGAGGTTTTGGGAGTTATCACTGACTACAGAGGAGGTGTGGGGAGTTATCACTGACTACAGAGGAGGTGTGGGGAGTTATCACTGACTACAGAGGAGGTGTGGGGTTTAATGCCCGACTACAGAGGAGGTGTGGGGTTTAACGCCAGACTACAGAGGAGGTGTGGGGTATAACGCACGACTACAGAGGAGGTGTGGGGTTTAACGCCCGACTACAGAGGAGGTGTGGGGTATAACGCCCGACTACAGAGGAGGTGTGGGGTTTAACGCCCAACTACAGAGGAGGTGTGGGGTATAACGCCCGACTACAGAGGAGGTGCTGGGGTTTAACGCCAGACTACATAGGAGGTGTGGGGTTTAACGCCCGACTACAGAGGAGGTGTGGGGTATAACGCCAGACTACAGAGGAGGTGTGGGGTATAACGCCAGACTACAGAGGAGGTGTGGGGTTTAAGGCACGACTACAGAGGAGGTGTGGGGTTTAACACCAGACTACAGAGGAGGTGTGAGGTTTAACGCCAGACTACAGAGGAGGTATGGGGTTTAACGCACGACTACAGAGGAGGTGTGGGGTTTAACGCCCAACTACAGAGGAGGTGTGGGGTTTAACGCCCGACTACAGAGGAGGTGTGGGGTTTAACGCCCGACTACAGAGGAGGTGTGGGGTTATCACTGACTACATAGGAGGTGTGAGGAGTTATCACCGACTACAGAGGAGGTGTTGTGTTTAACGGCAGACTACAGAGGAGGTGTGGGGTTATCACTGACTACATAGGAGGTGTGAGGATTTATCACCGACTACAGAGGAGGTGTGAGGAGTTATCACCGACTACAGAGGAGGTGTGAGGAGTTATCACCGACTACAGAGGAGGTGTGAGGAGTTATCACCGACTACAGAGGAGGTGTTGGGGTTTAACGCCAGACTACAGAGGAGGTGTGGGGTTTAACACACGACTACAGAGGAGGTGTTGGGGTTTAACGCCAGACTACAGAGGAGGTGTGGGGTTTAACACACGACTACAGAGGAGGTGTGGGGTTTAACGCCCGACTACAGAGGAGGTGTTGGAGTTTAACGCCCGACTACAGAGGAGGTGTGGGGTTTAACACACGACTACAGAGGAGGTGTTGGGGTTTAACGCCCGACTCTCTCTCTCTCTCTCTCTGAACCGTTGGTTATTTCACAACGGATGTAAAAAAAAAAAACACTGGTTATTTTCTGTGTGAGGTGTCGCAAAACTACTGTGAGAAACTCCGCTGTGCAAAAGTCCAGTTAAGACAAATCAGAAATACTATCAACCATCCCCCACATAGGACCTGTTATAGGCCTACATGTGTGTACAGGACAGGTACTTCGATGCTTGCTCAATCAAAATATATTTAAAAAATTAACATTAGAAAACAACGGACAAACAATTCACACAATGAAACAATGAATGAGCATAAATTAGCGGGAGAGAAAAGAAAAAGAGGGATACCTAGTCATTTGTTCAACTGAAATGTGTCTTCAGCGTTCAACTGAAATGTGTCTTCCGCGTTCAACTGAAATGTGTCTTCCGCGTTCAACTGAAATGTGTCTTCCGCATTCAACTGAAATGTGTCTTCCGCGTTCAACTGAAATGTGTCTTCCGCGTTTAACTGAAATGTGTCTTCCGCGTTCAACTGAAATGTGTCTTCCGCGTTCAACTGAAATGTGTCTTCCGCGTTCAACTGAAATGTGTCTTCCGCGTTCAACTGAAATGTGTCTTCCGCGTTTAACTGAAATGTGTCTTCCGCGTTTAACTGAAATGTGTCTTCCGCGTTCAACTGAAATGTGTCTTCCGCGTTCAACTGAAATGTGTCTTCCGCGTTTAACTGAAATGTGTCTTCCGCGTTCAACTGAAATGTGTCTTCCGCGTTCAACTGAAATGTGTCTTCCGCGTTCAACTGAAATGTGTCTTCCGCGTTCAACTGAAATGTGTCTTCCGCGTTCAACTGAAATGTGTCTTCCGCGTTCAACTGAAATGTGTCTTCCGCGTTTAACCCAACTCCTCTGAATCAGAGAGGTGCGGGGGGGGGGGGGGGGGGGGGGCTGCCTTAATTGACATCCACACCTGGGGAGTAGTTGTTGTGAGGGTTAACTGCCTTAATCAAGGGCAGATGTGTAGATTTTTCCACCTCGCCGGCTTGGGATTCAAACCAGCGACCTTTCCGTTACCGGGCCAACGCTCTTAACCACCAGGCTACCAGGCATTCTGGAGACGCGCCTGTAGTGCATCTTCACCACACACCCTTTCCCCTCTTTTTGTGTCGACATTTTACATTTGGAATGTCATATATGAAAATACTCAACTGTAGTGTAGACCACAACTAAATTATTTTAGATAGGCCTGTAACAGGAAATGCATGTGAAACGTTAACATTCACTGCCTGCCAGACAAGTAAAGTAATTCTGATGGCTTGCACAGCAGTAAAGCTGCATTTAAAAAAAAATATATTGGATCCATTTGGGTCGGATACAAACACGACCCAAATGGATACGATAGTCCCTCATCTCGGGCATATTTGGGGTCGGATTTGGTCGACCTTGGACCTTGTCGGATGGGAATTTTATCGGATCCAATTTGGTTCACATCTACATTTCGGGATCAGAAAAAACATCTAGTGTGGCGTGTATTCACAGAGCTGTCCATGGTGCTGAAATAAGGGCCCTTCATGGAGCTGTATTTACAGAGCTGTCCATGGTGCTGAAATAAGGGCCCTTCATGGAGCTGTATTCACAGAGCTGTCCATGGTGCTGAAATAAGGGCCCTTCATGGAGCTGTATTCACAGAGCTGTCCATGGTGCTGAAATAAGGGCCCTTCATGGAGCTGTATTCACAGAGCTGTCCATGGTGCTGAAATAAGGGCCCTTCATGAAGCTGTATTCACAGAGCTGTCCATGGTCCAGAAATTGGGTCTCTCCACAGTATTTTTGGGTAGAGCCCATCTATGTCTTTCCCAGTGCCCTGCCATTACAGGAGAAAACGGAATGAACTCCTCAGTCAGTTCCAGGAGTATTCTCCCACTCATCAGAGGCGGATATGACTGTTTAGAAAAACATCTCAGGACTCTGTACACTTCACAAACACTTCTGAGAACAGGCCTTGTTTTCCAGTAAAATACTCTGACAGCATTTGGTTCTTCTGGACTGGACGAGTGTTTCAGGCCTTTAGAATACAAATTCTGAGAAACATCAGTCAAGGCCGAGTTATACTTTAAAACGAGTAGGATGTTTTCTTTCTTACTTTGTGCTTTTCCTTGTTGATGTCCCTCACCAGCAAGACACTACAGATTTTCCACACAGACAGTGAGTAATACAACAAGCCAGCGGCTAATATTTGATACAATTTACATTACAAGAATAGGAGTCAACTCCCTTAAGGATTGAGTCAAACTGTTCAAAAAGTGAAAGTGCATCTTCTATTCACACAAAACATGTTTTCCTGAGAGGTGCATGCAACTTCTATGCAGTGTTTGATAAATATGTGAGTTAAGGTAGTATTTAAGGCCACTTGTTTTTATTAGGTGGTATGGTGACCAGTCCAAAGTTCTGCACAGCTAGAGTTGGCAAAACTACAAAACAACAAATAGTAACTGGGAAAAATAGGGGTAATATGGATTCAGGACATCTGATAAAGAATGAGACAGAAAGAGAAGAGTTTGAGTTAACAGAGAAATAGAGAGGAGGAGGGACCAGAGAGACATATGACAGAGGGAAAGGAAGAGAGAAGGAGGGAACAGAGGAACAGAGGGACAGAGGGACAGGGGGACAGGGGGACAGGGGGACAGGGGGACAGGGGGAAAGGTAGAGAGAAGGAGGGAACAGGGGGACAGGGGGACAGAGGGACAGGGGGAAAGGTAGAGAGAAGGAGGGAACAGGGGGACAGGGGGACAGAGGGACAGGGGGACAGAGGGACAGGGGGAAATGTAGAGAGAAGGAGGGAACAGGGGGAAAGGTAGAGAGAAGGAGGGAACAGGGGGAAAGGTAGAGAGAAGGAGGGAACTGAGGAACAGAGGAACAGAGGGACAGGGGGAAAGGTAGAGAGAAGGAGGGAACTGAGGAACAGAGGAACAGAGGGACAGGGGGACAGAGGGACAGGGGGACAGAGGGACAGGGGGACAGGGGGACAGGGGGACAGGTAGAGAGAAGGAGGGAACAGGGGGACAGGGGGACAGAGGGGCAGGGGGACAGGGGGAAAGGTAGAGAGAAGAAGGGAACAGAGGAACAGAGGGAACAGGGGGAAAGGTAGAGAGAAGGAGGGAAGTGTCACGCCCTGACCATAGGGAGCCTTTCTATTCTCTATTTTGGTTAGGTCGGGGTGTGACTAGGGGTTTGTGTTCCTATCTAGGTTGTGTATTTCTATGTGGGCCTGGTATGGTGCCCAATCAGAGGCAGCTGGTTATCGTTGTCTCTGATTGGGGATCAAATTTAGGCAGCCATTTTCCCCACTGTGTTTTTGTGGGATCTTGTTTATGTGTAGTTGCCTGTGAGCACTGCATAGCTTCACGTGTCGTTTGCTCTTTTATTGTTTTTTTTTGTGCGTTTCACGAATTAAAAGATGTGGAACCCACATCACGCTACGCTTTGGTCCGAATGTTCTTACGACGTTCGTGACACATGGGTTTCTAGTAGATAGACCGATAGAATCGTGACAGGAACAGAGGGAAAGGCAGAGAATGAGAGCTGAATGTGTTTGACGTATTTTCTCCCTGGTTCCATTTGGGGTATGATGGAAATGCTGTGTGTACATATGCCTGTGTATGTGTGTGTGTGTGTGTGTGTGTGTGTGTGTGTGTGTGTGTGTGTGTGTGTGTGTGTGTGTGTGTGTGTTTGTGTGTTGTGTGTGTGTGTGTGTGTGTGTGTGTGTGTGTGTGTGTGTTCTCATGCAGGGCAGAGATGGAAACAGAGGCCCAGAGCATGTGGTCCATTCACAGTGGGCTGCATCTCAAAAAGCAACCAGTGGAGCCAATCACAGTTAATTGCAGGTTATCGCTCCCCCTCCATTTCAAATGTGTAACTGGTTGGATCGCTGTATGTCCCCTTTACTCCAACTACAGTAGGTGTTGACTTAACAAACCCATCACAGTTTTATCCCCATGGTTAGCTTTCTAGGGTAGTAAACATTATGATATGATAAATCTGTAACTGACCTATGGGTTTTCTAAACATTACCCCTGTTACCTATCTGTCGACAAAACCTTCAGCCACCATTGTATAACCATGGTTATCTCTCTGGGGTAGTAAACATTATAATATGATAAATATCTCGTTTTCTTCATCACCGTTCCTTGCCTAAACATTTCCCATCTCCAATCCGAGTGTAGCAATAGTCTGGGATAGTCAGGAATATATACAGCCATCTCTGTTCCAATAGTCTGGGATAGTCAGGAATATATACAGCCATCTCTGTTCCAATAGTCTGGGATAGTCAGGAATATATACAGCCATCTCTGTTCCAATAGTCTGGGATAGTCAGGAATATATACAGCCTTCTCTATTCCAATAGTCTGGGATAGTCAGGAATATATTCAGCCTTCTCTATTCCAATAGTCTGGGATAGTCAGGAATATATTCAGCCTTCTCTATTCCAATAGTCTGGGATAGTCAGGAATATATTCAGCCTTCTCTGTTCCAATAGTCTGGGATAGTCAGGAATATATACAGCCGTCTCCATTCCAATAGTCTGGGATAGTCAGGAATATATACAGCCGTCTCCGTTCCAATAGTCTGGGATACTCACGTCACCCCGCTCCTCCGCTCTCTCCACTGGCTTCCAGTTGAAGCTCGCATCCGCTACAAGACCATGGTGCTTGCCTACGGAGCTGTGAGGGGAACGGCACCTCAGTACCTTCAGGCTCTGATCAGGCCCTACACCCAAACAAGGGCACTGCGTTCATCCACCTCTGGCCTGCTCGCCTCCCTACCACTGAGGAAGTACAGTTCCCGCTCAGCCCAGTCAAAACTGTTCGCTGCTCTGGCACCCCAATGGTGGAACAAACTCCCTCACGACGCCAGGACAGCGGAGTCAATCACCACCTTCCGGAGACACCTGAAACCCCACCTCTTCAAGGAATACCTAGGATAAATCAATCCTTCTGCCCCCCCCCCCCCCCTTAAAAGATTTGATGCACTATTGTAAAGTGGCTGTTCCACTGGATGTCATTAGGTGAATGCACCAATTTGTAAGTCGCTGGATAAGAGCGTCTGCTAAATGACTTAAATGTAAATGTAATAGTCAGGAAGACATACAGCCTTCTCTGTTCCAATAGTCTGGGATAGTCAGGAATATATACAGCCGTCTCTGTTCCAATAGTCTGGGATAGTCAGGAATATATATAGCCTTCTCTGTTCCAATAGTCTGGGATAGTCAGGAAGACATTCATCCGTCTCCGTTCCAAGTCAAGTCAAGTGATCCTGTCTTATCCCATAACAGGAAATAGAGTTTGGTGCCTTGTCGATAAAAAAAGAAAAAGCCACATCACACATTGGTAACACGAATCAGTTTGGACTCCGGAGAAGCATTGGTTGAGAACTTGATTGACAACGCACTGCTGGTTGCTGTGGGAACCATCTTTTACCCTCCATTCTGTTTCTCTCTCTATAATGTCTTACACGGGACACCTGTCAGAGAGAAACTAAGATATAGGATGCCTATCTAATGACACCCTGTTCCTTATATAGTGCATTAGCACTGACCAGATCCCATAGGAACAGGGAGCCTTTTGACCAGATCCTTTAGGAACAGGGGGCCTTTTGACCAGATCCTATGGGAACAGGGGGCCTTTTGACCAGATCCTATAGGAACAGAGGGCCTTTTGACCAGATCCTATAGGAACAGGGGGCCTTTTGACCAGATCCTATAGGAACAGGGAGCCTTTTGACCAGATCCTATGGGAACAGGGGGCCTTTTGACCAGATCCTATAGGAACAGGGGGCCTTTTGACCAGATCCTATAGGAACAGGGAGCCTTTTGACCAGATCCTATAGGAACAGGGGGCCTTTTGACCAGATCCTATAGGAACAGGGGGCCTTTTGACCAGATCCTATAGGAACAGGGGGCCTTTTGACCAGATCCTATGGGAACAGGGGGCCTTTTGACCAGATCCTTTAGGAACAGGGGGCCTTTTGACCAGATCCTATAGGAACAGGGAGCCTTTTGACCAGATCCTATGGGAACAGGGGGCCTTTTGACCAGATCCTATAGGAACAGAGGGCCTTTTGACCAGATCCTATGGGAACAGGGGGCCTTTTGACCAGATCCTATGGGAACAGGGGGCCTTTTGACCAGATCCTATAGGAACAGAGGGCCTTTTGACCAGATCCTATGGGAACAGGGGGCCTTTTGACCAGATCCTATAGGAACAGGGGGCCTTTTGACCAGATCCTATGGGAACAGGGGTTCTTTTGACCAGATCCTTTAGGAACAGGGGGCCTTTTGACCAGATCCTATAGGAACAGGGGGCCTTTTGACCAGATCCTATAGGAACAGGGGCCTTTTGACCAGATCCTATTGGAACAGAGGGCCTTTTGACCAGATCCTATAGGAACAGGGGGCCTTTTGACCAGATCCTATAGGAACAGGGGGCCTTTTGACAAGATCCTATAGGAACAGAGGGCCTTTTGACCAGATCCTATAGGAACAGGGGGCCTTTTGACCAGATCCTATAGGGACAGGGGGCCTTTTGACCAGATCCTATAGGAACAGGGGGCCTTTTGACCAGATCCTATAGGAACAGGGGGCCTTTTGACCAGATCCTATAGGCCTTTTTACCAGATCCTATAGGAGCAGGGGGCCTTTTGACCAGATCCTATAGGAACAGGGAGCCTTTTGACCAGATCCTATAGGAACAGGGGGCCTTTTGACCAGATCCTATAGGAACAGGGGGCCTTTTGACCAGATCCTATAGGAACGGGGGGCCTTTTGACCAGATCCTATAGGAACAGGGAGCCTTTTGACCAGATCCTATAGGAACAGAGAGCCTTTTGACAAGATCCTATAGGAACAGGGAGCCTTTTGAACAGATCCTATGATTATCAACAGATCCTTATCAACTCATAACAGGTTCTGTGTGTTATCAACTCATAACAGGTTCTATGTGTTATCAACTCATAACAGGTTCTGTGTTATCAACTCATAACAGGTTCTACAGTATGTGTTATCAACTCATAACAGGTTCTGTGTGTTATCAACTCAGAACAGGTCCTGTGTGTTATCAACTCATAACAGGTTCTGTGTTATCAACTCATAACAGGTTCTACAGTATGTGTTATCAACTCATAACAGGTTCTATGTGTTATCAACTCATAACAGGTTCTGTGTTATCAACTCATAACAGGTTCTACAGTATGTGTTATCAACTCATAACAGGTTCTGTGTGTTATCAACTCATAACAGGTCCTGTGTGTTATCAACTCATAACAGGTTCTGTGTTATCAACTCATAACAGGTTCTGTGTGTTATCAACTCATAACAGGTTCTGTGTGTTATCAACTCATAACAGGTTCTGTGTGTTATCAACTCATAACAGGTTCTGTGTGTTATCAACTCATAACAGGTTCTGTGTGTTATCAACTCATAACAGGTTCTGTGTGTTATCAACTCATAACAGGTTCTGTGTGTTATCAACTCATAACAGGTTCTGTGTGTTATCAACTCATAACAGGTTCTACAGTATGTGTTATCAACTCATAACAGGTCCTGTGTGTTATCAACTCATAACAGGTTTATGTGTTATCAACTCATAACAGGTTCTGTGTGTTATCAACTCATAACAGGTTCTGTGTGTTATCAACTCATAACAGGTTCTGTGTGTTATCAACTCATAACAGGTTCTACAGTATGTGTTATCAACTCATAACAGGTTCTGTGTGTTATCAACTCATAACAGGTTCTACAGTATGTGGTATCAACTCATAACAGGTTCTGTGTGTTATCAACTCATAACAGGTTCTGTGTGTTATCAACTCATAACAGGTTCTGTGTGTTATCAACTCACAACAGGTTCTGTATGTTATCAACTCATAGCAGGTTCCATGTGTTATCAACTCATAACAGGTTCTGTGTGTTATCAACTCATAACAGGTTCTGTGTGTTATCAACTCATAACAGGTTCTGTGTGTTATCAACTCATAACAGGTTCTGTGTGTTATCAACTCATAACAGGTTCTATGTATTATCAACTCCTAACAGGTTCTATGTGTTATCAACTCATAACAGGTTCTGTATGTTATCAACTCATAACAGGTTCTGTATGTTATCAACTCACAACAGGTTCTATGTGTTTTCAACTCATAACAGGTTCTGTGTTATCAACTCATAACAGGTTATGTGTGTTATCAACTCATAACAGGTTCTGTGTTATCAACTCATAACAAGTTCTGTGTTATCAACTCATAACAGGTTCTGTGTTTTATCAACTCATAACAGGTTCTGTAACTTATCAACTCATAACAGGTTCTGTGAGTTATCAACTCATAACAGGTTCTGTGTTTTATCAACTCATAACAGGTTCTGTGTGTTATCAACTCATAACAGGTTCTGTATGTTATCAACTCATAACAGGTTCTGTATGTTATCAACTCACAACAGGTTCTATGGGTTATCAACTCATAACAGGTTCTGTGTGTTATCAATTCACAACAGGTTCTATGTGTTATCAACTCATAACAGGTTCTGTGTGTTATCAACTTATAACAGGTTCTATGTGTTATCAACTCATAACAGGTTCCATGTGTTATCAACTCATAACAGGTCATATGTGTTATCAACTCATAACAGGTTCTATGTGTTATCAACTCATAACAGGTTCTACAGTATGTGTTATCAACTCATAACAGGTTCTATGTGTTATCAACTCATAACAGGTTCTGTGTGTTATCAACTCATAACAGGTTCTGTGTGTTATCAACTCATAAGAGGTTCTATGTGATATCAACTCATAACAGGTTCTGTGTGTTATCAACTCATAAGAGGTTCTATGTGATGTCAACTCATAACAGGTTCTGTGTGTTATCAACTCATAACAGCTTATATGTGTTATCAACTCAAAATAGGTTCTATGTGTTATCAACTCATAACAGGTTCTATGTGTTTTCAACTCATAACAGGTTCCATATGTTATCAACTCATAACAGGTTCTATGTGTTATCAACTCATAACAGGTTATGTGTGTTATCAACTCATAACAGGTTCTATGTGTTTTCAACTCATAACAGGTTCCATATTTTATCAACTCATAACAGGTTCTATGTGTTATCAACTCATAGCAGGTTCCATGTGTTATCAACTCATAACAGGTTCTATGTGTTATCAACTCATAACAGGTTCCATATGTTATCAACTCATAACAGGTTCTATGTGTTATCAACTCCTAACAGGTTCTATGTGTTATCAACTCATAACAGGTTCTGTGTGTTATCAACTCATAACAGGTTCTATGTGTTATCAACTCATAACAGGTTCTACAGTATGTGTTATCAACTCATAACAGGTTCTACAGTATGTGGTATCAACTCATAACAGGTGCTGTGTGTTATCAACTCATAACAGGTTCTGTGTGTTATCAACTCATAACAGGTTCTACAGTATGTGGTATCAACTCATAACAGGTTCTGTGTGTTATCAACTCATAACAGGTTCTGTGTGTTATCAACTCATAACAGGTTCTGTGTGTTATCAACTCATAACAGGTGCTGTGTGTTATCAACTCATAACAGGTTATGTGTTATCAACTCATAACAGGTTCCATGTGTTATCAACTCATAACAGGTTCTGTGTGTTATCAACTCATAACAGGTTCTGTTTGTTATCAACTCATAACAGGTTCTGTGTGTTGTCAATCATAACAGGTTATGTGTGTTATCAACTCATAACAGGTGCTGTGTGTTATCAACTCATAGCAGGTTCTATGTGTTATCAACTCACAACAGGTTCTGTGTGTTATCAACTCATAACAGGTTCTATGTGTTATCAACTCATAACAGGTTCTATGTGTTATCAACTCATAACAGGTTCTATGTGTTATCAACTCATAACAGGTTCTATGTGTTATCAACTCATAACAGGTTCTATGTGTTATCAACTCATAACAGGTTCTGTGTGTTATCAACTCCTAACAGGTTCTGTGTGTTATCAACTCATAACAGGTTCTGTGTGTTATCAACTCATAACAGGTTCTGTGTGTTATCAACTCATAACAGGTTCTGTGTGTTATCAACTCATAACAGGTTCTGTGTGTTATCAACTCATAACAGGTTCTCCAGTATGTGTTATCAACTCATAACAGGTTCTATGTGTTATCAACTCATAACAGGTTCTGTGTGTTATCAACTCAGCGTTTCTTTGTTTAGTTTGTTTGCATTTACACAACTTTAACACAAAAAAGGACATTGCTCTGTCTTTAGTTGTTCTTTTTGCATAATGAATATATTATAAAGCTGAATATGAGTAACACAGAACAGCTATCTTGTCGAGGCAGTCTCATCAAACAGTGACTCTGCTCATCCTCCGTAAATATAGTCTGAATGTGTGCCATGCCCTCTGACCTCACATAGGTTGTGGAATACAAAGGCTAGTATGAAGTTAGGGTCATGGTTGTCCTATCTGAACGGTTTCCAAGAAATGACTTGTTCCTTGAATGTTCACAATTCCAAGGAACTTGAATTTCTTTTCCCCGTGTGATCAAAATACTGTCACAATACAGAGGCGGATGCAAGATGCAAGCAACGATGGTTTAATGAAATAGTTTACAGCATCAACAGGACAGACAGAATATACTCAGACAGAATCCAACCCAGGGCCTAGGGCACATCCTCTGATGATAGCGTGCTGAGAAATCCAAGGGAGTGAGTCCGGCTGGGTAGGAAGGAGCACAGCAGATAATCCCCACAAGGGCTACGAGAAAAAGAGCACTGACACACGACACAACCTCAGGGAAGAAACAACGATCTGACAACAAGAAACACAGGTGACAGAACATATAAAGGGGAAGATAATTAATTCCAGCTGGCGCAGACAATCAGGCCAAGATTGGAAACCACGCCCACACAAACACAGGAGAGAGAGAGAGAGAGAGAGGGGCAGTGGATTCATGAACCGTGACACTACCCCCCCCCCCCCTAGGAACGCCTCTTGGCGTTCCCAGACAAATTTACCTGTCGATTGAAATCATCGATAAGGGAGTGATCCAGAATGTCCCTAGCGGGTACCCAACTTCTCTCCTCCGGACCGTAACCCTCCCAGTCTACCAGGTACTGGAATCCGCGTCCCCTCCTTCTCGAGTTCAAAATCCGATTGACAGAAAAGGTGGTCTCCCCATCAACAAGTCGTGGCGGCGGGGGAACCGGGACCGGCGGGTTAATGCGTGCCTGAAACACCGGTTTTATCTTGGACACATGGAAGGTAGGATGAATTCTCCTATACGCCGGAGGAAGCTTGAGCCGGACCGCCACCAGACTAATGATCCTGGTGACCTTGAACGGCCCGATAAATTTGGGGGCAAGCTTGTTAGAAACGGATCGGAGTGGAATGTTCTTCGTGGAAAGCCACACTCTTTGTCCAACGACGTATACCGGAGGCTTCGACCGGTGGCGATCGGCCTTAGCCTTGGTGCGCGCCCCCACCCGGAGGAGAGTCTCACGGGCTCTGCTCCATACGTGACGGCACCTCTGGATGAAAGCGTGAGCGGAGGGAACCGTGACCTCGGACTCAGTACTGGGAAAGATAGGTGGCTGGTAACCTAAACTACACTCAAACGGAGAGAGACCCGTGGCTGCCACTGGCAACGAATTGTGAGCGTACTCAACCATAGAGAGTTGTTGACTCCAGGAAGAGGGGTTCTTAGAAACCAAACATCGCAACACTCTCTCCAAATCTTGGTTGGCCCTCTCCGTTTGACCGTTGCTCTGGGGATGAAACCCTGAAGAAAGACTTACACTTGCTCCCAGTAACCTACAAAACTCCTGCCAAAACTTGGACACAAATTGGGGCCCCCGGTCAGAAACTACGTCCATCGGCAGGCCATGTAAGCGAAAGACATGATCCACGACCGTTACCGCTGTTTCCTTGGCAGATGGTAATTTAGGCAAGGGAATAAAATGAGCCGCCTTCGAGAACCGGTCCACCACGGTCAAAACAACCGTCTTCCCCTGGGAGGGCGGGAGACCGGTAACAAAATCTAGCGCGATGTGGGACCAGGGTCTCGAAGGGACCGACAGCGGTTGGAGTAACCCATCTGGGGGTCGATTAGAACTCTTCCCAGTGGCACAAACCGAGCAAGCCAAGACAAAACTGTGAATGTCACGAGCCATCAGCGGCCACCAAAAGCGTTGCTTCACTAAAAAGCTAGTACGGCTGACTCCTGGATGACACGCTACGTTGGAGCAATGCCCCCACCGAATAACATCGGACCGACACCCCTCCGGCACAAACAACCGATTAGGCGGACAACCGGGCGGAGGCGTTACCCCTTCTAAGGCCGTTCTGACCCTCGATTCAACCTCCCATATAAGTGTGGAGACCACTAGGGTCCTGGGTAGGATGCACTCGGGAGTGGATGGTTGTTCGGAATGGTCAAAAATACGAGAAAGGGAATCGGGTTTGACATTCTTGGAACCCGGGCGATACGAGAGAGAGAAGTCAAAACGTCCGAAAAAGAGTGCCCACCGCGCCTGCCTGGAGTCGAGTCGCTTGGCGGTTCTGATATATTCCAAATTTTTGTGATCGGTCCAAACTATAAAAGGTACCCCCGAACCCTCTAACCAATGGCGCCACTCCTCCAATGCTAACTTCACTGCCAACAACCCTCTGTTGCCAATGTCGTAGTTGCGTTCCGCAGGTGATAACCGATGGGAAAGGAACGCGCAAGGGTGCATCTTGTCATCAGAAGAGGAACGTTGGGAAAGTACCGCACCTACCCCCACCTCTGAAGCGTCCACCTCCACCACGAACTGACGCGAGGGATCGGGAGCTATGAGGATGGGAGCCGAAACAAAGCGGCTCTTGAGTTTGGTGAATGCAGCCTCGGCTGCATCGGACCACCTGAACGTCACTCTGGGGGAGGTTAAGGCGGTAAGAGAAGCAACTATCTGGCTAAAGTTGCGAACGAAACGCCTGTAGAGTAGAAATTGGCGAATCCCAGAAACCTCTGTAGGGCCTTACGGGAATCTGGGCTTGGCCAATCCACCACAGCCTTAACCTTGTCAGGATCCATGCGAATACCTTCAGTCGAGACGATGTAACCTAGGAATGGAACGGATTGTGCATGGAAAATGCATTTTTCCGCCTTGACAAAAAGTCCATTCTCCAACAACCTCTGAAGCACTCGTCTGACGTGCTGAACGTGTTCCTGGAGAGAAGAAGAAAAAATCAGTATGTCATCCAGGTAAACATATATGAACTGATCAATCATATCTCTCAGCACGTCATTGACGAGTGCCTGGAAAACCGCTGGGGAGTTGGATAACCCAAAAGGCATGACCAAATACTCGAAGTGCCCTCTGGGGGTGTTAAACGCGGTCTTCCATTCGTCCCCCCTCCTTATGCGAACCAAATGATAAGCATTACGTAAATCCAACTTAGTGAACACGGATGCTCCCTGTAACCTTTCAAAGGCTGAGGACATCAACGGTAAGGGATAGGTATTCTTCACTGTGATGTTATTCAACCCACGGTAATCAATGCAAGGACGCAGAGATCCGTCCTTCTTCCCCACAAAGAAGAACCCCGCCCCCGCTGGAGAAGAGGAAGGACGAATGAATCCAGATGCCAGAGAATCAGAGATGTATCTCTCCATAGCCTTTCTCTCAGGAACAGAGAGTGAATATAACTTGCCTTTAGGCGGAGACTCACCTGGCAATAATTCTATTGCACAGTCATAGGGACGATGCGGAGGAAGAGAAGCAGCACGGGATTTGCTGAACACCTCCTTCAGGTCGAGGTATTCAACGGGCACGTTAGACAAATCCACTGCCTCCTCTAGAAACACAGAATCAGACACAGATGAACAAGCAGACACTAAACAGGACTCAAGACACTTGTTACTCCACATAGATATAGAGTTATGACCCCAGTCAACTCTGGGGTTGTGTTGGGTGAGCCAAGGGTGGCCGAGAACTAATGGTGCAAGGGGTGAGTCCATGAGTAGAAATGATAGTGTCTCAGTGTGATTGCCAGAAGTGATGAGTGTGATAGGTTCAGTGGTGTGAGAAATGTTGGGGAGTTCTTGACCATTGAGAGCGTTGACGGATATCTTGTGCGTGAGTGAGGTGATAGGAATCTGGAGCTTGTGAGCGAGCTTGAAGTCCATGAAATTACCCTCTGCTCCTGAGTCCAGTAAAGCTTGGGTGTCGTGCGTGTGAGTGGCCCATCTTAGTCTTACCGGGAGGAGAGTAGATGATGAGGTCTTCTCTGTGATGACACCACCCGATAGTAGCCTCATACTTACTACCGGGCCTGATCTTTTACCGGACAGGAGTGGATAAAGTGGCCCTCTCTACCACAGTAGAGACAAAGTCCTTGAGATCTCCGCCTCTCCCTCTCCTCCCGGGAGAGGCGAGCTCTCCCCACCTGCATGGGTTCGTGAGCGGAGGCTGAACTGGCAGTGTTCCCGCTGCTGGCATGCCAACCCTCCGTGTCGTTATATGGTCTGTTAGGGTATGCTCGGCGGCCAATACGACTCAGACGAGCGTCGACCCTCAATGCTAGTTCCACTAGTCCATTTAAACTCCTGGGAAGGTCCAGAACATAAATCTCCTTCTGGATCCGGTCCTCCAGCCCATGCAGGAACATGTCCCACTGCGCCTCCTCGTTCCACTGACATTCTGCGGCCAGAGTGCGGAATTGAATGGAGTATTCCGATACTGAACGGTCTCCTTGGCGAAGGTCAGCGAGTAGTCTGGCCGCCTCCCTACCCGCCACGGCCCGATCGAAGACCCTTCTCATCTCCTCGGAGAGTGTCTGGAAGGAGGTGCAGCATGGGTCCTGGTTCGCCCACACCGCCGATCCCCAAAGGGCCGCTTTGCCTGATAGCAGTGTGAGTACGAATGCTACCTTAGACTGTTCACGGTTGAAGGTCCGTGGCTGCAACGAGAAATACATGGAACATCTCGTCAGAAAAGCTCTGCAATAGTCAGGATCACCTGAATAACCCTCTGGTGTCGGTAGCCGTGGCTCTAGCTGGGAATCCGGCTCTGGCGGGGCGTGTTGAACTGCCGGTGTAGGTGGCGCAGCGAGACCCCCCAGATGTTGTAATTGTTGGGTCAGCTGGGATACCTGCGTCGCAATGGCTTGTACTGCCCGACCTGTGCTAGAGATGTTCTCCTCTTGTTGGTCCATTCTCGTGATACTGCGGGAAATGAATTCGGTCAGACTCGTTGAACTCGCTGCATCCATGATGTGGTCAGATCGTTCTGTCACAATACAGAGGCGGATGCAAGATGCAAGCAACGATGGTTTAATGAAATAGTTTACAGCATCAACAGGACAGACAGAATATACTCAGACAGAATCCAACCCAGGGCTTAGGGCACATCCTCCGATGATAGTGTGCTGAGAAATCCAAGGGAGTGAGTCCGGCTGGGTAGGAAGGAGCACAGCAGATAATCCCCACAAGGGCTACGAGAAAAAGAGCACTGACACACGACACAACCTCAGGGAAGAAACAACGATCTGACAACAAGAAACACAGGTTACAGAACATATAAAGGGGAAGATAATTAATTCCAGCTGGCGCAGACAATCAGGCCAAGATTGGAAACCACGCCCACACAAACACAGGAGAGAGAGAGAGAGAGAGAGGCAGTGGATTCATGAACCGTGACAAATACTAAACAACAGTTGTACACCTGTGCCATATTGTATTCAACGTTTAGTCACTACATAAAGGCTAAAACATGATTTTAAAAACATATTTGTTTTCAAACCTGTAATATTAAATAAAATAAAAAAATAAAAAAATCATCATCCCCAGCACCTGTCAGTCAGCACCACGACAACACGCCAGAACAATGAAAATGCATGGACCCCATATCAGTCGCTAACAGTGACATCAAAGTCATCGTTAAATCAATCACCTCTCTCACATTACAAATTATATTGGACCACTTTACCAATCTCACTCCTTCTTGCTCCAAATGAAAGTTAGCGTTCTCACAAGACTGTTGAACGTTCGGCCGAGTTAAGAATGTTTTCCTCTCTTTTCCAGTCTTTTCACAGCAGAGCAGTGGACCAAAGGGTTATTATGATGAACAATGTAAAAAGAGCTTCCATTGTCTGCTGTGTTTCCGCTGTGTGGGCAGGCGGCTGCCTCGTAGGAGGAGAGGGTTTTCATCAGGCAGACAGGCAAGGCCCTCGTTGATACACTGTGAACCCCCAGGCTGTCCCCGAACCTGACAGCTGGCTCAGGCACACACCACACATAGACACAGACATGCAGAAACACACACACACACACACACACACACACACACACACACACACACACACACACGCACACACACACACACACACACACACACACACACACAGTGATTACACACAGACACACACACACACAGCATTTAGTGAATACATTAGACAGTGGATAAATTAGACAGTTAGACAGTGGATACATTAGACTATTAGACAGTGGAAACATTAGACTATTAGACAGTGGATACATTAGACTATTAGACACTGGATACATTAGACAGTGGATACATTAGACAGTGGATACATTAGACAGTTAGACAGTGGATACATTAGACAGTGGATACATTAGGCTATTAGACAGTGGATACATTAGACAGTGGATACATTAGACAGTGGATACATTAGACAGTTAGACAGTGGATACATTAGACAGTGGATACATTAGACAGTTAGACAGTGGATACATTAGACAGTGGATACATTAGGCTATTAGAGAGTGGATACATTAGACAGTGGATACATTAGACAGTGGATACATTAGACAGCTAGACAGTGGATACATAAGACTTTTAGACAATGGATACATTAGACAGTGGATACATTAGACTATTAGAAAGTGGATACATTAGACAGTGGATACATTAGACAGTGGATACATTAGACAGTTAGACAGTGGATACATTAGACAGTGGATACATTAGACTGTTAGACAGTGGATACATTAGACTGTTAGACAGTGGATACATTAGACTATTAGACAGTGGATACATTAGACAATGGATACATTAGACTATTAGACAGTGGATACATTAGACAGTGGATACATTAGACATTGGATACATTAGACTATTAGACAGTGGATACATTAAACTATTAGACAGTGGATACATTAGACAGTGGATACATTAGACAGTGAATACATTAGACAGTTAGACAGTGGATACATTAGACAGGGGATACATTAGACAGTTAGACAGTGGATACATTAGACAGGGGATACATTAGACAGGGGATACATTAGACTATTAGACAGTGGATACATTAGACTATTAGACAGTGGATACATTAGACAGTGGATACATTAGACAGTGGATACATTAGACAGTGGATAAATAAGACAGTGGATACATTAGACTATTAGACAGTGGATACATTAGACTATTAGACAGTGGATACATTAGACAGTGGACACATTAGACAGTGGATACATTAGACAGTGGATACATTAGACTATTAGACAGTGGATACATTAGACAGTGGATACATTAGACAGTGGATACATTAGACAGTGGATACATTAGACAGTGGACAGATTAGACAGTGAATACATTAGACAGTTAGACAGTGCATACATTAGACTATTAGACAATGGATACATTAGACTATTAGACAGTGGATACATTAGACAGTGGACACATTAGACAGTGAATACATTAGACAGTGGATACATTAGACAGCGGACACATTAGACAGTGGATACATTAGACTATTAAACAGTGGATACATTAAACTATTAGACAGTGGATACATTAGACAGTGGATACATTAGACAGTGAATACATTAGACAGTTAGACAGTGGATACATTAGACAGGGGATACATTAGACAGTTAGACAGTGGATACATTAGACAGGGGATACATTAGACAGGGGATACATTAGACTATTAGACAGTGGATACATTAGACTATTAGACAGTGGATACATTAGACAGTGGATACATTAGACAGTGGATACATTAGACAGTGGATAAATAAGACAGTGGATACATTAGACTATTAGACAGTGGATACATTAGACTATTAGACAGTGGATACATTAGACAGTGGACACATTAGACAGTGGATACATTAGACAGTGGATACATTAGACTATTAGACAGTGGATACATTAGACAGTGGATACATTAGACAGTGGATACATTAGACAGTGGATACATTAGACAGTGGACAGATTAGACAGTGAATACATTAGACAGTTAGACAGTGCATACATTAGACTATTAGACAATGGATACATTAGACTATTAGACAGTGGATACATTAGACAGTGGACACATTAGACAGTGAATACATTAGACAGTGGATACATTAGACAGCGGACACATTAGACAGTGAAAACATTAGACAGTTAGACAGTGCATACATTAGACTATTAGACAATGGATACATTAGACTATTAGACAGTGGATACATTAGACAGTGGACACATTAGACAGTGGATACATTAGACTATTAGACAGTGGATACATTAGACTATTAGACAGTGGATACATTAGACAGTGGATACATTAGACAGTGGATACATTAGACTATTAGACAGTGGATACATTAGACAGTGGATACATTAGACAGTGGATACATTAGACAGTGAATACAATAGATTATTAAACAGTGGATACATTAGACAGTGGATGCATTAGACAGTTAGACAGTGGATACATTAGACTATTAGACAGTGGATACATTAGACAGTGAATACATTAGACAGTGGATACATTAGACAGTGGATACATTAGATTATTAGACAGTGGATAGATTAGACAGTGGATACATTAGACAGTGGATACATTAGACAGTGGATACAATAGACTATTAGACAGTGGATACATTAGACAGTGGATACATTAGACTATTAGACAGTGGATACATTGGACACTTAGACAGTGGATACAATAGACACTTAGACAGTGGATACAATAGACAGTGGATACATTAGACAGTGGATACATTAGACAGTGGATACATTAGACAGTGGATACATTAGACTATTAGACAGTGGATACATTAGACACTTAGACAGTGGATACAATAGACAGTGGATACATTAGAAAGTGGATACATTAGACAGTGGATACATTAGACTATTAGACAGTGGATACAATAGACAGTGGTTACATTAGACAGTGGATACATTAGATTATTAGACAGGGGATACATTAGACTATTAGACAGTGGATACATTAGACAGTGGATACATTAGACAGTTAGACAGTGGATACATTAGACAGTGGATACATTAGACTATTAGACAGTAGATACATTACACAGTGTATACACTAGACTATTAGACAGTGGATACATTAGACAGTGGATACATTAGACAGTGGATACATTAGACAGTGGATACATTAGACAGTGGATACACTAGACTGTTAGACAGTGGATACATTAGAAAGTGGACACACTAGACTATTAGACAGTGGATACATTAGACAGTGGATACATTAGACTATTAGACAGTAGATTCATTACACAGTGGATACACTAGACTGTTTGACAGTGGATACATTAGACAGTGGACACATTAGACTATTAGACAGTAGATACATTACACAGTGGATACATTAGACTGTTAGACAGTGGATACATTAGACAGTGGATACATTAGACTGTTAGACAGTGGATACATTAGACAGTGGATACATTAGACAGTGGATACAATAGACTATTAGACAGTGGATACATTAGACAGTGGATACATTAGACTATTAGACAGTGGATACATTAGACTGTTAGACAGTGGATACATTAGACAGTGCATACAATAGACTATTAGACAGGGGATACATTAGACAGTGGATACATTAGACTGTTAGACAGTGGATACATTAGACAGTGGATACATTAGACTATTAGACAGTGGATACATTAGACTATTAGACAGTGGATACATTAGACTATTAGACAGTGGATACATTAGACAGTGCAGACATTAGACTATTAGACAGTGGATACATTAGACAGTGGATACATTAGACTGTTAGACAGTGGATACATTAGACAGTGGATACATTAGACAGTCGAAACATTAGACTATTAGAATGTGGATACATTAGACAGTGGATACATTAGACTGTTAGACAGTGGATACATTAGACAGTGGATACATTAGACTCTTAGACAGTGGATACATTAGACAGTGCATACATTAGACTATTAGACAGTGGATACATTAGACAGTGGATACATTAGACTGTTAGACAGTGGACACATTAGACACTTAGACAGTGGATACATTAGACAGTTAGACAGTGGAAACATTAGACTATTAGACAGTGGAAACATTAGACAGTGGATACATTAGACTATTAGACATTGGACACATTAGACTGTTAGACAGTGGATACATTAGACAGTGGATACATTAGACAGTGGACAGTGGATACATTAGACACTTAGACAGTGGATACATTAGACTATTAGACAGTGGATACATTAGACTATTAGACAGTGGATACATTAGACTGTTAGACAGTGGAAACATTAGACAGTGGATACATTAGACTGTTAGACAGTGGATACATTAGACTATTAGACAGTGGATACATTAGACTGTTAGACAGTGGATACATTAGACTGTTAGACAGTGGAAACATTAGACAGTGGATACATTAGACTGTTAGACAGTGGATACATTAGACAGTGGATACATTAGACAGTGGATACATTAGACTGTTAGACAGTGGATACATTAGACTGTTAGACAGTGGAAACATTAGACAGTGGATACATTAGACTGTTAGACAGTGGATACATTAGACAGTGGAAACATTAGACAGTGGATACATTAGACAGTGGATACATTAGACTATTAGACAGTGCATACATTAGACTATTAGACAGTGGATACATTAGACTATTAGACAGTGGAAACATTAGACAGTGGATACATTAGACAGTTAGACAGTGGATACATTAGACTATTATACAGTGGATACATTCGACAGTGGATACATTCGACAGTGGATACATTAGACTATTAGACAGTGGATAAATCAGACAGTGGATACATTAGACTATTAGACAGTGGATAAATCAGACAGTGGATACATTAGACAGTTAGACAGTGGATACATTAGACTATTAGACAGTGGATACATTAGACATTGGATACATTAGACTATTAGACAGTGGATACATTAGACAGTGGATACATTAGACTATTAGACAGTGGATACATTAGACAGTGGATACATTAGACTATTAGACAGTGGATACATTAGACAGTGGATACATTAGACTATTAGACAGTGGATACAATAGACTATTAGACAGTGGATACATTAGACTATTAGACAGTGGATACATTAGACTATTAGACAGTGGATACATTAGACTGTTAGACAGTGGATACATTAGACAGTGGATACATTAGACAGTTAGACAGTGGATACATTAGACAGTGGATACATTAGACAGTGGATACATTAGACAGTTAGACAGTGGATACATTAGACAGTGGATACATTAGACAGTGGATACATTAGACAGTGGATACATTAGACAGTGGATACATTAGACAGTGGATACATTAGACAGTTAGACAGTGGATACATTAGACAGTGGATACATTAGACAGTTAGACAGTGGATACATTAGACTATTAGACAGTGGATACATTAGACTATTAGACAGTGGATACATTAGACTATTAGACAGTGGATACATTAGACTGTTAGACAGTGGAAACATTAGACAGTGGATACATTAGACTGTTAGACAGTGGATACATTAGACTATTAGACAGTGGATACATTAGACTGTTAGACAGTGGATACATTAGACTGTTAGACAGTGGAAACATTAGACAGTGGATACATTAGACTGTTAGACAGTGGATACATTAGACAGTGGATACATTAGACAGTGGATACATTAGACTGTTAGACAGTGGATACATTAGACTGTTAGACAGTGGAAACATTAGACAGTGGATACATTAGACTGTTAGACAGTGGATACATTAGACAGTGGAAACATTAGACAGTGGATACATTAGACAGTGGATACATTAGACTATTAGACAGTGCATACATTAGACTATTAGACAGTGGATACATTAGACTATTAGACAGTGGAAACATTAGACAGTGGATACATTAGACAGTTAGACAGTGGATACATTAGACTATTATACAGTGGATACATTCGACAGTGGATACATTCGACAGTGGATACATTAGACTATTAGACAGTGGATAAATCAGACAGTGGATACATTAGACTATTAGACAGTGGATAAATCAGACAGTGGATACATTAGACAGTTAGACAGTGGATACATTAGAATATTAGACAGTGGATACATTAGACAGTGGATACATTAGACTATTAGACAGTGGATACATTAGACAGTGGATACATTAGACTATTAGACAGTGGATACATTAGACAGTGGATACATTAGACTATTAGACAGTGGATACATTAGACAGTGGATACATTAGACTATTAGACAGTGGATACAATAGACTATTAGACAGTGGATACATTAGACTATTAGACAGTGGATACATTAGACTATTAGACAGTGGATACATTAGACTGTTAGACAGTGGATACATTAGACAGTGGATACATTAGACAGTTAGACAGTGGATACATTGGACAGTGGATACATTAGACAGTGGATACATTAGACAGTTAGACAGTGGATACATTAGACAGTGGATACATTAGACAGTGGATACATTAGACAGTGGATACATTAGACAGTGGATACATTAGACAGTGGATACATTAGACAGTTAGACAGTGGATACATTAGACAGTGGATACATTAGACAGTTAGACAGTGGATACATTAGACTATTAGACAGTGGATACATTAGACTATTAGACAGTGGATACATTAGACTATTAGACAGTGGATACATTAGACAGTGCATACATTAGACTATTAGACAGTGGATACATTAGACAGTGGATACATTAGACTGTTAGACAGTGGATACATTAGACAGTGGATACATTAGACAGTCGAAACATTAGACTATTAGAATGTGGATACATTAGACAGTGGATACATTAGACTGTTAGACAGTGGATACATTAGACAGTGGATACATTAGACTATTAGACAGTGGATACATTAGACTATTAGACAGTGGATACATTAGACTATTAGACAGTGGATACATTAGACTATTAGACAGTGGATACATTAGACTGTTAGACCGTGGAAACATTAGACAGTGAATACATTAGACTGTTAGACAGTGGATACATTAGACTATTAGACAGTGGATACATTAGACTGTTAGACAGTGGATACATTAGACTGTTAGACAGTGGAAACATTAGACAGTGGATACATTAGACTGTTAGACAGTGGATACATTAGACAGTGGATACATTAGACAGTGGATACATTAGACTGTTAGACAGTGGATACATTAGACTGTTAGACAGTGGAAACATTAGACAGTGGATACATTAGACTGTTAGACAGTGGATACATTAGACAGTGGAAACATTAGACAGTGGATACATTAGACAGTGGATACATTAGACTATTAGACAGTGCATACATTAGACTATTAGACAGTGGATACATTAGACTATTAGACAGTGGAAACATTAGACAGTGGATACATTAGACAGTAAGACAGTGGATACATTAGACTATTATACAGTGGATACATTCGACAGTGGATACATTCGACAGTGGATACATTAGACTATTAGACAGTGGATAAATCAGACAGTGGATACATTAGACTATTAGACAGTGGATAAATCAGACAGTGGATACATTAGACAGTTAGACAGTGGATACATTAGACTATTAGACAGTGGATACATTAGACAGTGGATACATTAGCATATTAGACAGTGGATACATTAGACAGTGGATACATTAGACTATTAGACAGTGGATACGTTAGACAGTGGATACATTAGACTATTAGACAGTGGATACATTAGACAGTGGATACATTAGACTATTAGACAGTGGATACAATAGACTATTAGACAGTGGATACATTAGACTATTAGACAGTGGATACATTAGACTATTAGACAGTGGATACATTAGACTGTTAGACAGTGGATACATTAGACAGTGGATACATTAGACAGTTAGACAGTGGATACATTAGACAGTGGATACATTAGACAGTGGATACATTAGACAGTTAGACAGTGGATACATTAGACAGTGGATACATTAGACAGTGGATACATTGGACAGTGGATACATTAGACAGTGGATACATTAGACAGTGGATACATTAGACAGTGGATACATTAGACAGTTAGACAGTGGATACATTAGACAGTGGATACATTAGACAGTTAGACAGTGGATACATTAGACTATTAGACAGTGGATACATTAGACTATTAGACAGTGGATACATTAGACTATTAGACAGTGGATACATTAGACAGTGCATACATTAGACTATTAGACAGTGGATACATTAGACAGTGGATACATTAGACTGTTAGACAGTGGATACATTAGACAGTGGATACATTAGACAGTCGAAACATTAGACTATTAGAATGTGGATACATTAGACAGTGGATACATTAGACTGTTAGACAGTGGATACATTAGACAGTGGATACATTAGACTATTAGACAGTGGATACATTAGACAGTGCATACATTAGACTATTAGACAGTGGATACATTAGACAGTGGATACATTAGACTGTTAGACAGTGGATACATTAGACACTTAGACAGTGGATACATTAGACAGTTAGACAGTGGAAACATTAGACTATTAGACAGTGGAAACATTGGACAGTGGATATATTAGACTATTAGACAGTGGACACATTAGACTGTTAGACAGTGGATACATTAGACAGTGGATACATTAGACAGTGGACAGTGGATACATTAGACACTTAGACAGTTGATACATTAGACTATTAGACAGTGGATACATTAGACTATTAGACAGTGGATACATTAGACTGTTAGACAGTGGAAACATTAGACAGTGGATACATTAGACTGTTAGACAGTGGATACATAAGACTATTAGACAGTGGATACATTAGACTGTTAGACAGTGGATACATTAGACTATTAGACAGTGGATACATTAGACTATTAGACAGTGGATACATTAGACTGTTAGACAGTGGATACATTAGACAGTGGATACATTAGACAGTTAGACAGTGGATACATTAGACAGTGGATACATTAGACAGTGGATACATTAGACAGTTAGACAGTGGATACATTAGACAGTGGATACATTAGACAGTGGATACATTAGACAGTGGATACATTAGACAGTGGATACATTAGACAGTGGATACATTAGACAGTGGATACATTAGACAGTTAGACAGTGGATACATTAGACAGTGGATACATTAGACAGTTAGACAGTGGATACATTAGACTATTAGACAGTGGATACATTAGACTATTAGACAGTGGATACATTAGACTATTAGACAGTGGATACATTAGACAGTGCATACATTAGACTATTAGACAGTGGATACATTAGACAGTGGATACATTAGACTGTTAGACAGTGGATACATTAGACAGTGGATACATTAGACAGTCGAAACATTAGACTATTAGAATGTGGATACATTAGACAGTGGATACATTAGACTGTTAGACAGTGGATACATTAGACAGTGGATACATTAGACTATTAGACAGTGGATACATTAGACAGTGGATACATTAGACAGTTAGACAGTGGATACATTAGACTATTAGACAGTGGATACATTAGACTATTAGACAGTGGATACATTAGACTATTAGACAGTGGATACATTAGACTGTTAGACAGTGGAAACATTAGACAGTGGATACATTAGACTGTTAGACAGTGGATACATTAGACTATTAGACAGTGGATACATTAGACTGTTAGACAGTGGATACATTAGACTGTTAGACAGTGGAAACATTAGACAGTGGATACATTAGACTGTTAGACAGTGGATACATTAGACAGTGGATACATTAGACAGTGGATACATTAGACTGTTAGACAGTGGATACATTAGACTGTTAGACAGTGGAAACATTAGACAGTGGATACATTAGACTGTTAGACAGTGGATACATTAGACAGTGGAAACATTAGACAGTGGATACATTAGACAGTGGATACATTAGACTATTAGACAGTGCATACATTAGACTATTAGACAGTGGATACATTAGACTATTAGACAGTGGAAACATTAGACAGTGGATACATTAGACAGTTAGACAGTGGATACATTAGACTATTATACAGTGGATACATTCGACAGTGGATACATTCGACAGTGGATACATTAGACTATTAGACAGTGGATAAATCAGACAGTGGATACATTAGACAGTTAGACAGTGGATACATTAGACTATTAGACAGTGGATACATTAGACAGTGGATACATTAGACTATTAGACAGTGGATACATTAGACAGTGGATACATTAGACTATTAGACAGTGGATACATTAGACAGTGGATACATTAGACTATTAGACAGTGGATACATTAGACAGTGGATACATTAGACTATTAGACAGTGGATACAATAGACTATTAGACAGTGGATACATTAGACTATTAGACAGTGGATACATTAGACTATTAGACAGTGGATACATTAGACTGTTAGACAGTGGATACATTAGACAGTGGATACATTAGACAGTTAGACAGTGGATACATTAGACAGTGGATACATTAGACAGTGGATACATTAGACAGTTAGACAGTGGATACATTAGACAGTGGATACATTAGACAGTGGATACATTAGACAGTGGATACATTAGACAGTGGATACATTAGACAGTGGATACATTAGACAGTGGATACATTAGACAGTTAGACAGTGGATACATTAGACAGTGGATACATTAGACAGTTAGACAATGGATACATTAGACTATTAGACAGTGGATACATTAGACTATTAGACAGTGGATACATTAGACTATTAGACAGTGGATACATTAGACAGTGCATACATTAGACTATTAGACAGTGGATACATTAGACAGTGGATACATTAGACTGTTAGACAGTGGATACATTAGACAGTGGATACATTAGACAGTCGAAACATTAGACTATTAGAATGTGGATACATTAGACAGTGGATACATTAGACTGTTAGACAGTGGATACATTAGACAGTGGATACATTAGACTATTAGACAGTGGATACATTAGACAGTGCATACATTAGACTATTAGACAGTGGATACATTAGACAGTGGATACATTAGACTGTTAGACAGTGGATACATTAGACACTTAGACAGTGGATACATTAGACAGTTAGACAGTGGAAACATTAGACTATTAGACAGTGGAAACATTGGACAGTGGATATATTAGACTATTAGACAGTGGACACATTAGACTGTTAGACAGTGGATACATTAGACAGTGGATACATTAGACAGTGGACAGTGGATACATTAGACACTTAGACAGTTGATACATTAGACTATTAGACAGTGGATACATTAGACTATTAGACAGTGGATACATTAGACTGTTAGACAGTGGAAACATTAGACAGTGGATACATTAGACTGTTAGACAGTGGATACATAAGACTATTAGACAGTGGATACATTAGACTGTTAGACAGTGGATACATTAGACTGTTAGACAGTGGAAACATTAGACAGTGGATACATTAGACTGTTAGACAGTGGATACATTAGACAGTGGATACATTAGACAGTGGATACATTAGACTGTTAGACAGTGGATACATTAGACTGTTAGACAGTGGAAACATTAGACAGTGGATACATTAGACTGTTAGACAGTGGATACATTAGACAGTGGAAACATTAGACAGTGGATACATTAGACAGTGGATACATTAGACTATTAGACAGTGGATACATTAGACAGTGCATACATTAGACTATTAGACACTGGATACATTAGACTGTTAGACAGTGGATACATTAGACTGCTGGACAGTGGAAACATTAGACAGTGGATACATTAGACAGTTAGACAGTGGATACATTAGACAGTGGATACATTAGACAGTGGATACATTAGACAGTTAGACAGTGGATACATTAGACAGTGGATACATTAGACAGTGGATACATTAGACAGTGGATACATTAGACAGTGGATACATTAGACAGTGGATACATTAGACAGTGGATACATTAGACAGTTAGACAGTGGATACATTAGACAGTGGATACATTAGACAGTTAGACAGTGGATACATTAGACTATTAGACAGTGGATACATTAGACAGTGGATACATTAGACTATTAGACAGTGGATACATTAGACTAATAGACAGTGGATACATTAGACAGTGGATACATTAGACTATTAGACAGTGGATACATTAGACTATTAGACAGTGGATACATTAGACTATTAGACAGTGGATACATTAGACTGTTAGACAGTGGATACATTAGACAGTGGATACATTAGACTATTAGACAGTGGATACATTAGACAGTGGGTACATTAGACAGTGGATACATTAGACACTTAGACAGTGGATACATTAGACTATTAGACAGTGGATACATTAGACTATTAGACAGTGGATACATTAGACTATTAGACAGTGGATACATTAGACAGTGGGTACATTAGACAGTGGATACATTAGACAGTGGACACATTAGACTATTAGACAGTGGATACATTAGACTATTAGACAGTGGATACATTAGACTATTAGACAGTGGACACATTAGACTATTAGACAGTGGATACATTAGACTATTAGACAGTGGATACATTAGACTATTAGACAGTGGATACATTACACTATTAGACAGATGATACATTAGACAGTGGATACATTAGACTATTAGACAGTGGATACATTAGACAGTGGATACATTAGATTATTAGACAGTGGATACATTAGACAGTGGATACATTAGATTATTAGACAGTGGATACATTAGACAGTGGATACATTAGATTATTAGACAGTGGATACATTAGACAGTGGATACATTAGACAGTGGATACATTAGACTATTAGACAGTGGATACATTAGACAGTGGATACATTAGACTATTAGACAGTGGATACATTAGACAGTGGATACATTAGACAGTGGGTACATTAGACAGTGGATACATAAGACACTTAGACAGTGGATACATTAGACTATTAGACAGTGGATACATTAGACTATTAGACAGTGGATACATTAGACTATTAGACAGTGGATACATTAGACAGTGGGTACATTAGACAGTGGATACATTAGACAGTGGACACATTAGACTATTAGACAGTGGATACATTAGACTATTAGACAGTGGATACATTAGACTATTAGACAGTGGACACATTAGACTATTAGACAGTGGATACATTAGACTATTAGACAGTGGATACATTAGACTATTAGACAGTGGATACATTACACTATTAGACAGATGATACATTAGACAGTGGATACATTAGACTATTAGACAGTGGATACATTAGACAGTGGATACATTAGATTATTAGACAGTGGATACATTAGACAGTGGATACATTAGATTATTAGACAGTGGATACATTAGACAGTGGATACATTAGATTATTAGACAGTGGATACATTAGACAGTGGATACATTAGACAGTGGATACATTAGACTATTAGACAGTGGATACATTAGACAGTGGATACATTAGACTATTAGACAGTGGATACATTAGACAGTGGATACATTAGACTATTAGACAGTGGATACAATAGACTATTAGACAGTGGATACATTAGACTATTAGACAGTGGATACATTAGACTATTAGACAGTGGATACATTAGACTGTTAGACAGTGGATACATTAGACAGTGGATACATTAGACAGTTAGACAGTGGATACATTAGACAGTGGATACATTAGACAGTGGATACATTAGACAGTTAGACAGTGGATACATTAGACAGTGGATACATTAGACAGTGGATACATTAGACAGTGGATACATTAGACAGTGGATACATTAGACAGTGGATACATTAGACAGTGGATACATTAGACAGTTAGACAGTGGATACATTAGACAGTGGATACATTAGACAGTTAGACAGTGGATACATTAGACTATTAGACAGTGGATACATTAGACTATTAGACAGTGGATACATTAGACTATTAGACAGTGGATACATTAGACAGTGCATACATTAGACTATTAGACAGTGGATACATTAGACAGTGGATACATTAGACTGTTAGACAGTGGATACATTAGACAGTGGATACATTAGACAGTCGAAACATTAGACTATTAGAATGTGGATACATTAGACAGTGGATACATTAGACTGTTAGACAGTGGATACATTAGACAGTGGATACATTAGACTATTAGACAGTGGATACATTAGACAGTGCATACATTAGACTATTAGACAGTGGATACATTAGACAGTGGATACATTAGACTGTTAGACAGTGGATACATTAGACACTTAGACAGTGGATACATTAGACAGGTAGACAGTGGAAACATTAGACTATTAGACAGTGGAAACATTAGACAGTGGATATATTAGACTATTAGACAGTGGACACATTAGACTGTTAGACAGTGGATACATTAGACAGTGGATACATTAGACTATTAGACAGTGGATACATTAGACTATTAGACAGTGGATACATTAGACTATTAGACAGTGGATACATTAGACTGTTAGACAGTGGATACATTAGACAGTGGATACATTAGACTATTAGACAGTGGATACATTAGACAGTGGGTACATTAGACAGTGGATACATTAGACACTTAGACAGTGGATACATTAGACTATTAGACAGTGGATACATTAGACTATTAGACAGTGGATACATTAGACTATTAGACAGTGGATACATTAGACAGTGGGTACATTAGACAGTGGATACATTAGACAGTGGACACATTAGACTATTAGACAGTGGATACATTAGACTATTAGACAGTGGATACATTAGACTATTAGACAGTGGACACATTAGACTATTAGACAGTGGATACATTAGACTATTAGACAGTGGATACATTAGACTATTAGACAGTGGATACATTACACTATTAGACAGATGATACATTAGACAGTGGATACATTAGACTATTAGACAGTGGATAGATTAGACAGTGGATACATTAGATTATTAGACAGTGGATACATTAGACAGTGGATACATTAGATTATTAGACAGTGGATACATTAGACAGTGGATACATTAGATTATTAGACAATGGATACATTAGACAGTGGATACATTAGACAGTGGATACATTAGACTATTAGACAGTGGATACATTAGACAGTGGATACATTAGACTATTAGACAGTGGATACATTAGACAGTGGATACATTAGACAGTGGATACATTAGACTATTAGACAGTGGATACATTAGGCAGTGGATACATTAGATTATTAGACAGTGGATACATTAGACAGTGGATACATTAGACAGTGGATACATTAGACAGTGGATACATTAGACAGTGGATACATTAGACAGTGGATACATTAGACAGTGGATACATTAGACTATTAGACAGTGGATACATTAGACAGTGGATACATTAGACTATTAGACAGTGGATACTTTAGACAGTGGATACATTAGACAGTGGATACATTCGACTATTAGACAGTGGATACATTAGACAGTTGATACATTAGACAGTGGATACATTAGACTATTAGACAGTGGATACATTAGACTATTAGACCGTGGATACATTAGACAGTGGATACATTAGACAGTGGATACATTAGACTATTAGACAGTGGATACATTAGACAGTGGATACATTAGACTATTAGACAGTGGATACATTAGACAGTGGATACATTAGACTATTAGACAGTGGATACATTAGACAGTTAGACAGTGGATACATTAGACTATTAGACAGTGGATACATTAGACTATTAGACAGTGGATACATTAGACTTTTAGACAGTGGATACATTAGACAGTGGATACATTAGACTATTAGACAGTGGATACATTAGACAGTGGATACATTAGACTGTTAGACAGTGGATACATTAGACTATTAGACAGTGGATACATTAGACTGTTAGACAGTGGATACATTAGACTATTAGACAGTGGATACATTAGACTATTAGACAGTGGATACATTAGACTATTAGACAGTGGATACATTAGACTATTAGACAGTGGATACATTAGACAGTGGATACATTATACTATTAGACAGTGGATACATTAGACAGTGGATACATTAGACAGTTAGACAGTGGATACATTAGACTGTTAGACAGTGGATACATTAGACTATTAGACAGTGGATACATTAGACCGTGGATACATTACACTATCAGACAGTGGATACATTAGACAGTGGATACATTAGACAGTTAGACAGTGGATACATTAGACTATTAGACAGTGGATACATTACACAGTGGAAACATTAGACAGTTAGACAGTG
>NC_074696.1:11289865-11304865 GCF_029448725.1 Salvelinus fontinalis
GTTGGCGGATCGAGTGAGCTGAGGAGCTCTGACCTGCAGCATGCTATGTCGAACGGGTGTCCGCGCTAAGTTCGGTATTGATATGGTGTTCCTGGGGGAGCCTGAGACCACCAGGTTGTCTAAGGAGGGGTGTACCGGCCCAGGTCGGAAACAAAGCAGGTCAAATCCCCCGTGCCAAATCCCACAGGACACTATTTACACCTGATCCTGCTCACTGCTCTTTAAGACTGCTTCAACTGGGAGGCTAATCATATGTGTTCCTTCAGTCAGAATTGAATTTACTCTTGTCTCCAAAAGTCAATGGCCTTTACACAATCTCCTCTTCTCCTTCCTCCGTCAACATGAAATCTACAGAATGAAACATACTCTCCTGTTTATGACGTTAACCGTCAGAGGCAGTGGGAGAAAGAGGGAGAGTTCATCCCGAGTCCCTTGTGGCTCAGTTGTTAGCGCCTGAGGTGTGTAATGTTGACGGTTTGATTCCCATGGAGGGGACCATTAAAAAAAAACAGGATGTACTTACTTCTGAAAGCTGCTCAGAGTGGCTGTTAAAAAAGTAAAGTACTACTAACGTAGACAACTCGTATCTGAGACGAGCACACACATTTAAGTTGAACGTTGCGTATTTCTAATCCAGTTGGACGCAAATGATGAATATGAAGTGTAAAATAAGGGATATTTTTTAGACTATGGCCCCTATTCCCCGTCTAGCTGTACACCAGACAAACTAGGCCTTCATATTGAATTTAGTCAAATTCAGTCATTATTTGGGAAGGCACGTCTCGATCATTCCACATCATTTTTAATTGAAAAAATATATCTAAATCACTAAATGTTTGGAACATTTTGAAAATTGAGAAAGCAAGAAAACTATTTAAGTGAATCATCTAGAACGGGGCTGATTACATTCTACACCATGATTCTACATTGGTCAGGTGTGTTAGGACTGGAAACGGTTAGAATTATCTGAGGACCCAAACCGCCATCCCTTCATACGGAAGACAGAGACTCGGAGAGAAAAAAAAGGCATAAAGAACATTTAGTCCAACGTTTGGACATCAAATACCTTCGACAAACACACGTGCATTGTGGGAGATGGTCTTCAGAAGCGTAACAGTCAGTCCGGTGTTCAGACACTGTGATCGTGTGATTGACACCCATGGCATTTGAAATGCAATTTCCGTCTGTTGATATTTAGCTAATTGCATTGCATTAGCAGCAATTGTAGTGATATTTGTGGGTTATTGAAGGGAGAACACACACACACACACACAGGTTTGATGATGGAAATGTTCCTGTTCATTTCTCAATTATCCACCAATCATCCTCCATCTGTCTGTCAGCGGTTACAATACTGAAGGGGAGTAGAAACATTATCTCTGTCTGTGTGTGTGTGTGTACGTGTGTGTGTGTACGTGTGTGTGTATGTGTGTGTGTGTACGTGTACGTGTACGTGTGTGTACGTGTGTGTGTGCGTGTGTGTGTGTGTGTGTGTGTGTGTGTGTGTGTGTGTGTGTGTGTACGTGTGTGTGTGTGTGTGTACGTGTGTGTGTGTGTGTGTACGTGTGTATGTATGTGTATGTGTGTGTGTGTGTGTGTGTGTGTGTGTGTGTGTGTACGTGTGTGTGTGTGTGTGTGCGTGTGTACGTGTGTGTGTGTGTGTGTGTTTAACTATTTTTGTGGGGACCAACTGGGATTTTTTTTTTGTCCCCACGAGATCAAATGCTATTTCTAAGGGGATTTAGTGTTAAGGTTAGAATTAGTGTTAGGGTTAGAATTACGTTAAGGGTTAGAAGCTTGGATTAGGGTTAAGGTTAGGTTTCTGGGTTAAGGTTAGGCTTAGGGTAAGAGTACGGGTTAGGTTTAGGGGTTTAGGGTTAAGGTTAGAATTAGTATTAGGGTTAGAATTACGTTAAGGGTTAGGAGCTTGGGTTAGGTTTAGGGTTAAGGTTAGGTTTTTGGGTTAAGGTTAGGCTTAGGGTAAGAGTAAGAGTAAGGGTTAGGGGTAAGGGTTAGGTTTAGGTTTAGGGAAAAAAGGATTTGGAATGGGACTGAATTGTGTGTCCCCACAAGGTTAGCTGTACAAGACCGTGTGTATGTGTGTGTAGCATGTGTGCGTGTGTGTGTGTGTGTTCTGAAAACGGAATCTGAAATCAGCTGTCCAACAGGGCCATCTGCTGGTAGTGGTGTGCAGGCTTTAACTCTAGCCCTGCTCTAACACAAGTTATTCAACCAATCAGCTGCTCACCAGGACCATGTTTTGTACAAGCAGGTGTGTTAATAGTATGGCTGGAGCAAAATCTCCCAGTAATTAAATAATTATCAGGAGAAGGGGTTGGCTAAGCTTACCAAACAACTCTATAACCACAGAACTACAACTGTTTACCCACAGAACTACAACTGTTTAACCACAGAACTACAACTGTTTACCCACAGAACTACAACTGTTTAACCACAGAACTACAACTGTTTAACCACAGAACTACAACTGTTTAACCACAGAACTACAACTGTTTACCCACAGAACACCTGTTTTTAACTTTATGCTAAATGAGTGTTCCAGTACAAATGAGAATCAATTAAGAAAGTGAAATCTTAACACGTTAACAAAGCTTGGGAATAATATTCAATCAAAGGAATTTAATAAATAAATAACATATTTACACACATCAATGTAAGAGCTAGTGAGTGTGATACAACATGAATCCAGACAGTATGACCACATTGATACATGAATCCAGACAGTATGACCACAGTGATACATGAATCCAGACAGTATGACCAAATTGATACATGAATCCAGACAGTATGACCACAGTGATACATGAATCCAGACAGTATGACCACAGTGATACATGAATCCAGACAGTATGACCACATTGATACATGAATCCAGACAGTATGACCACATTGATACATGAATCCAGACAGTATGACCACAATGATACATGAATCCAGACAGTATGACCACAGTGATACATGAATCCAGACAGTATGACCACAGTGATACATGAATCCAGACAGTATGACCACAGTGATACAACATGAATCCAGACAGTATGACCACAGTGATACATGAATCCAGACAGTATGACCACAGTGATACATGAATCCAGACAGTATGACCACAGTGATACATGAATCCAGACAGTATGACCACAGTGATACAACATGAATCCAGACAGTATGACCACAGTGATACAACATGAATAAAGTAAAGCTTCCAAACAAAAAGACTGGTTGTACCCCCCATCCTCCCTGTACCCCCCAGTCCCCCCATCCCCCCGTGGAAAGAGATGGAAAGAGAGAGGGAGACGGAAAGAGAGGGAGACGGAAAGAGAGAGAGAAAGATGGAAAGAGAGAGAGAGAGATGGAAAGAGAGAGAGAGAGATGGAAAGAGAGAGAGAGAGATGGAAAGAGAGAGAGAGAGATGGAAAGAGAGAGAGAGAGATGGAAAGAGAGAGAGAGAGATGGAAAGAGAGGGAGAGAGATGGAAAGAGAGAGAGAGAGATGGAAAGAGAGAGAGAGAGATGGAAAGAGAGAGAGAGAGATGGAAAGAGAGAGAGAGAGATGGAAAGAGAGAGGGAGAGACGGAAAGAGAGAGGGAGAGACGGAAAGAGAGAGGGAGAGACGGAAAGAGAGAGGGAGAGACGGAAAGAGAGAGGGAGAGACGGAAAGAGAGAGGGAGACGGAAAGAGAGAGAGATGGAAAGAGAGAGGGAGAGATGGAAAGAGAGAGGGAGAGACGGAAAGAGAGGGAGACGGAAAGAGAGAGAGAAAGATGGAAAGAGAGAGAGAAAGATGGAAAGAGAGAGGGAGAGATGGAAAGAGAGAGAGAGAGATGGAAAGAGAGAGGGAGAGAGATGGAAAGAGAGAGAGAAAGATGGAAAGAGAGAGAGAAAGATGGAAAGAGAGAGGGAGACGGAAAGAGAGAGAGAAAGATGGAAAGAGAGAGAGAGAGATGGAAAGAGAGAGAGAGAGATGGAAAGAGAGAGAGAGAGATGGAAAGAGAGAGAGAAAGATGGAAAGAGAGAGAGAGAGATGGAAAGAGAGAGAGAGAGAGACGGAAAGAGAGGGAGACGGAAAGAGAGAGGGAGAGACGGAAAGAGAGAGGGAGAGATGGAAAGAGAGAGGGAGAGATGGAAAGAGAGAGAGAGAGAGATGGAAAGAGAGAGAGAGATGGAAAGAGAGAGAGAGAGATGGAAAGAGAGAGGGAGAGATGGAAAGAGAGAGGGAGAGATGGAAAGAGAGAGAGAGAGAGATGGAAAGAGAGAGAGAGATGGAAAGAGAGAGAGAGAGAGAGATGGAAAGAGAGAGGGAGAGAGATAGAAAAGTTGATTCCTTCTTTCATACAGTAGTTTTAACATAAGAATGGCACTCTGATCAAGAGTTTTTGTTAACTAACACACAGTCATGTGTAATTTACCCTTCCCAGTTTCCTCTGTCTAGTTCCTTATTGTTGTGTAAGTCAACAGACTGATCGTTAAGGGATTTATAAACCTAACCTTCCACAAGCCTAGCTCGGCTTGTGGAAGTATAGCAGACCATATCCTCATTCAAACCACAGCCCTAACTTAAATGTATTTGATTCAACTGGAATAATCTGGGTCTGAAAACTAAAACGACAGATGGCCTACTCACCTATTCCATTTTCTCTTCCCAAACGTTTTGAAAACTAGACCCAGCCAATCTCTACCGTAGGCAACAAAACCCAGAATACACCAACAGTAGCATACTACCCAGAATATACCAACAGCAGCATACTACCCAGAATACACCAACAGCAGCATACTACCCAGAATACACCAACAGCAGACTACTACCCAGAATACACCAACAGCAGACTACTACCCAGAATACACCAACAGCAGCATACTACCCAGAATACACCAACAGCAGCATACTACCCAGCACACACCAACAGCAGACTACTACCCAGAATACACCAACAGCAGACTACTACCCAGAATACACCAACAGTGTTACTTCTGGCGGTTAGCCAGGTTAGTTCTGATAGGTAGTGTAGTATCTATCCAGTGGCTAGGGTTCAGGATCATGGAGGTCCACATAGTGACTTCCTCCTCTGTTGAATCCATCCAACACACTGCCGCCCCGTAGCTCAGACCTGTAACACACACAAACACTATGTTACAGTGTGTATCTATATATGTGTGTGTGTGTGTGTGTGTGTGTACACGTTTGAATCTCACCTGTCCCAGGGCTGAGTCTGACCCCTCCTAGCAGGTGTGTTTTAATCCCTTCACGGTGCCAGACGGTCAGCTCTGCGCAGGCCTCCCTCAGGTCAGCAGGTTGGAACCCTTCGTACACCATGGTGTGGTTGTAGATTGGGCTGACTGACCGCTTGACCATGCGCGTCTTCTGACCACTCAACCGGCCGGCGTCCGGCAGCACGTAGCTTAGATCAAAGTTAAAGTACAGTTTTTAATACACGTTCCCACTAAAAATAGTCTTATCCCACTAACTCTAGCCCCCAGTTTCTGGAATCCAGACGTTAAGGTCTGCCACACTGCTGGTATTCCTACGCCTGACCTCTGAACCCAGTGGTTCCCAAACTGTGGGGCACACACCCTGGGGTTGCACGAGGGGTCTCTCTCTCTCAATTCAATGGGCTTTATTGGCATGGGAAACATATGTTTACATTGCCAAAGCAAGTGAAATAGATAATAAACCAAAGTGAAACAATCTTATCAAAAATCAAGGAATTGAGGCCAGCTTGCAACTTACTCTAGAATGTTGTAATAGTAGAATACACAAGGTGACATTACTAAACTGGGTTGTAATAGTAGAATGTACAAGGTGACATTACTAAACTGAGTTGTAATAGTAGAATACACAAGGTGACATTACTAAACTGAGTTGTAATAGTAGAATACACAAGGTGACATTACTAAACTGAGTTGTAATAGTAGAATACACAAGGTGACATTACTAAACTGAGTTGTAATAGTAGAATACACAAGGTGACATTACTAAACTGAGTTGTAATAGTAGAATGTACAAGGTGACATTACTAAACTGAGTTGTAATAGTAGAATGTACAAGGTGACATTACTAAACTGGGTTGTAATAGTAGAATACACAAGGTGACATTACTAAACTGAGTTGTAATAGTAGAATACACAAGGTGACATTACTAAACTGAGTTGTAATAGTAGAATGTACAAGGTGACATTACTAGACTGAGTTGTAATAGTAGAATACACAAGGTGACATTACTAAACTGAGTTGTAATAGTAGAATACACAAGGTGACATTACTAAACTGAGTTGTAATAGTAGAATGTACAAGGTGACATTACTAAACTGGGTTGTAATAGTAGAATACACAAGGTGACATTACTAAACTGAGTTGTAATATTAGACTACACAAGGTGACATTACTAAACTGGGTTGTAATAGTAGAATACACAAGGTGACATTACTAAACTGAGTTGTAATAGTAGAATACACAAGGTGACATTACTAAACTGAGTTGTAATAGTAGAATACACAAGGTGACATTACTAAACTGAGTTGTAATAGTAGAATACACAAGGTGACATTACTAAACTGAGTTGTAATAGTAGACTACACAAGGTGACATTACTAAACTGAGTTGTAATAGTAGAATACACAAGGTGACATTACTAAACTGGGTTGTATTAGTAGAATACACAAGGTGACATTACTAAACTGAGTTGTAATAGTAGAATGTACAAGGTGACATTACTAAACTGAGTTGTAATAGTAGACTACACAAGGTGACATTACTAAACTGGGTTGTAATAGTAGAATACACAAGGTGACATTACTAAACTGAGTTGTAATAGTAGAATACACAAGGTGACATTACTAAACTGGGTTGTAATAGTAGAATACACAAGGTGACATTACTAAACTGGGTTGTAATAGTAGAATACACAAGGTGACATTACTAAACTGAGTTGTAATAGTAGAATACACAAGGTGACATTACTAGACTGAGTTGTAATAGTAGAATACACAAGGTGACATTACTAAACTGAGTTGTAATAGTAGAATACACAAGGTGACATTAGTAAACTGGGTTGTAATAGTAGAATGTACAAGGTGACATTACTAAACTGGGTTGTAATAGTAGAATGTACAAGGTGACATTACTAAACTGAGTTGTAATAGTAGAATACACAAGGTGACATTACTAAACTGAGTTGTAATAGTAGAATACACAAGGTGACATTACTAAACTGGGTTGTATTAGTAGAATACACAAGGTGACATTACTAAACTGAGTTGTAATAGTAGAATGTACAAGGTGACATTACTAAACTGGGTTGAAATAGTAGAATGTACAAGGTGACATTACTAAACTGAGTTGTAATAGTAGAATACACAAGGTGACATTACTAAACTGAGTTGTAATAGTAGAATACACAAGGTGACATTACTAAACTGAGTTGTAATAGTAGAATACACAAGGTGACATTACTAAACTGAGTTGTAATAGTAGAATGTACAAGGTGACATTACTAAACTGAGTTGTAATAGTAGAATGTACAAGGTGACATTACTAAACTGAGATGTAATAGTAGAATACACAAGGTGACATTACTAAACTGAGTTGTAATAGTAGAATACACAAGGTGACATTACTAAACTGAGTTGTAATAGTAGAATGTACAAGGTGACATTACTAAACTGAGTTGTAATAGTAGACTACACAAGGTGACATTACTAAACTGAGTTGTAATAGTAGAATACACAAGGTGACATTACTAAACTGAGTTGTAATAGTAGAATACACAAGGTGACATTACTAAACTGAGTTGTAATAGTAGAATGTACAAGGTGACATTACTAAACTGAGTTGTAATAGTAGAATGTACAAGGTGACATTACTAAACTTAGTTGTAATAGTAGAATGTACAAGGTGACATTACTAAACTGAGTTGTAATAGTAGAATGTACAAGGTGACATTACAAAACTGAGTTGTAATAGTAGAATACACAAGGTGACATTACTAAACTGAGTTGTAATAGTAGAATGTACAAGGTGACATTACTAAACTGAGTTGTAATAGTAGAATGTACAAGGTGACATTACTAAACTGAGTTGTAATAGTAGAATATACAAGGTGACATTACTAAACTGGGTTGTAATAGTAGAATGTACAAGGTGACATTACTAAACTGAGTTGTAATAGTAGAATGTACAAGGTGACATTACTAAACTGAGTTGTACATAGTCAGTTCCTCTTGTCTTGTCAGTTATTACATAACTTAGAGAACTATTGATAACGTGTCAGAAATGTCCAGATCAACTAACATGGCAGCTAGCGTTTCTCAGCCACTCAAATATCACCTGAATAAACATTATAAAATGGTCAAATGTATAGAATTACAGGAAAATTAGCTTTAAAACTGAAACACTTTCTCTGCACCCCATGACAAAATGTGCAGAATTGTGGGAAATAATCTTTAAATCAGCAAACTGTTCTCTCCACCAACAAGAGGGGTGTGAACAGTGCTTATACCCATAGAAATAGACATGGCACGGGATGTTAGACGGGATGTTTCCCAATGCTGGAAGTTGGGCCTGTGTGAAAAAGTTAGGGAACACCTGCTCTAACCCACCTCTTGACAAAGGAGTCGATGGCGCCACCTTTGGTGGAGAGAAGACCCTGCGCCTGCCGCAGCCAAATGTGTAGCTCCCCAGATGGAGGTAAACCTCCACCTATACACACACACACACACAGACACACGAGCGCAGACACACACACACACAGACACACGCAGAGTAAGTTCAGACGGAGATGAGAGAGAGAAAGCAAATGACGTCTGTGTGTGGCTTGACGTCTGTGTGTGACGTGCGTAGTGAGCTCAGCTCACCCTCGGATCCTGCTGGGGTGAACTTGATAGAGAGCATGATGTTTCCTCGACTACTGATAGACTCTGGACTACACTGCAACTGAGAGAGAGAGAGAGAGAGAGAGATATAGAATTAAATTGAGAGAGAATTGAATTGAGAGAGAGAAAGAGAGAGAAGAGCGAGAGGGAGATTGAAGAGAGGAGTGCTCAGGTTAGAAGGGTTATATAAGAGCTTGTTGAAATTCCCAGCACCTTCTCTCCTCCTGTTAAGACTACACACAATATAGGACAGTGTAGGACTTACTGCATGCTGTGGTGTGTGAATGTGAATATGTATGTGTGTGTGTGTGTGTGTGTGTATGTATGCGTGTGGGTGTTTGTGTGTCTGTGTATGATTGTATGTATGTGTTTGCTCACACGTGTGTGTATTGGTCCTACCCGTGGCTGTAGTTGGTACCAGTCAGGGTCTGTGTGTGTCCAGTCCCAGTGAGCCAGCTGCAGCTCTACCTCTCCTAGGAACAGGTTTCTACCCAGGGGGGCAGCGTGCCACACAGACAGGTTCAGAGTCCTGCCACGCACCTCTGACAGACTGATCTTATACTGGGAAACAAACAACGTTAACACACACAGCATTCAAATCAAATTGTATTAGTCACATGCGCCGAATACAGTGAAATGCTTACTTATTAACCAACAATACAGTTAAGAATCTGTTATACACTGCTCAAAAAAATAAAGGGAACACTTAAACAACACAATGTAACTCCAAGTCAATCACACTTCTGTGAAATCAAACTGTCCACTTAGGAAGCAACACTGATTGACAATAAATTTCACATGCTGTTGTGCAAATGGAATAGACAACAGGTAGAAATTATAGGCAATTAGCAAGACACCCCCAATAAAGGAGTGGCTCTGCAGGTGGTGACCACAGACCACTTCTCAGTTCCTATGCTTCCTGGCTGATGTTTTGGTCACTTTTTAATGCTGGCGGTGCTCTCACTCTAGTGGTAGAATGAGACGGAGTCTACAACCCACACAAGTGGCTCAGGTAGTGCAGCTCATCCAGGATGGCACATCAATGCGAGCTGTGGCAAGAAGGTTTGCTGTGTCTGTCAGCGTAGTGTCCAGAGCATGGAGGCGCTACCAGGAGACAGGCCAGTACATCAGGAGACGTGGAGGAGGCCGTAGGAGGGCAACAACCCAGCAGCAGGACCGCTACCTCCGCCTTTGTGCAAGGAGGTGCACTGCCAGAGCCCTGCAAAAGGACCTCCAGCAGGCCACAAATGTGGATGTGTCTGCTCAAATGGTCAGAAACAGACTCCATGAGGGTGGTATGAGGGCCCGACGTCCACAGGTGGGGGTTGTGCTTACAGCCCAACACCGTGCAGGACGTTTGGCATTTCCCAGAGAACACCAAGATTGGCAAATTCGCCACTGGTGCCCTGTGCTCTTCACAGATGAAAGCAGGTTCAAACTGAGCACATGTGACAGACGTGACAGAGTCTGGAGACGCCATGGAGAATGTTCTGCTGCCTGCAACATCCTCCAGCATGACCGGTTTGGCGGTGGGTCAGTCATGGTGTGGGGTGGCATTTCTTTGGGGGGCCGCACAGCCCTTCATGTGCTTGCCAGAGGTAGCCTGACTGCCATTAGGTACCGAGATGAGATCCTCAGACCCCTTGTGAGACCATATGCTGGTGAGGTTGGCCCTGGGTTCCTCCTAATGCAAGACAATGCTAGACCTCATGTGGCTGGAGTGTGTCAGCAGTTCCTGCAAGAGGAAGGCATTGATGCTATGGACTGGCCCGCCCGTTCCCCAGACCTGAATCCAATTGAGCACATCTAGGACATCATGTCTCGCTCCATCCACCAACGCCACGTTGCACCACAGACTGTCCAGGAGTTGGCGGATGCTTTAGTCCAGGTCTGGGAGGAAATCCCTCAGGAGACCATCCGCCACCTCATCAGGAGCATGCCCAGGCGTTGTAGGGAGGTCATACAGGCACGTGGAGGCCACACACACTACTGAGCCTCATTTTGACTTGTTTTAATTACATCAAAGTTGGATCAGCCTGTAGGTTTTCCACTTTAATTTTGAATGTGACTCCAAATCCAGACCTCCATGGGTTGATAAATTTGATTTCCATTGATAATTTTTGTGTGATTTTGTTGTCAGCACATTCAACTATGTAAAGAAAAAAGTATTTAATAAGAATATTTCATTCATTCAGATCTAGGATGTGTTATTTTAGTGCTCCCTTTACTTTTTTGAGCAGTGTATGAGTAAGAATAAGAAATAAAAGTAACAAGTAATTAAAGAGCAGCAGTAAAATAACAATAGCGAGACTACACACAGGAGGGTACGCCGGGTGGGGGGGGGGGGGGGGGGGGTCAATGCAAATAGTCTGGGTAGCCATTTGACTAGATGTTCAGCAGTCTTATGGCTTGGGGGCAGAAGCTGTTGAGAAGCCTCTTGGACCTAGACTTCGCGCTCCGGTACCGCTTGCCGTGCTGTAGCAGAGAGAACAGTCTATGACTAGGGTGGCTGGAGTTCTTTGACAATTTTTAGGGCCTTCCTCTGACACCGCCTGGTATAGAGGTCCTGGATGGCAGGAAGATTGGCCCCAGTGATGTACTGGGCCGTTCACACTACCCTCTGTAGTGCCTTGCGGTCAGAGACTGAGCAGTTGCCATAACAGGCAGTTATTCAACCAGTCAAGATGCTCTCGATGGTGCAGCTGTAGAACCTTTTGAGGATCTGAGGACCCATGCTAAATCTTTTCAGTCTCCTGAGGGGGAATAGGTTGTGTCGTGCCCTCTTCACGACTGTCTTAGTGTGCTTGGACCATGTTATAATTGCACATTATAATGAGAGACAGGAATGAGACAGACCAGAGAGACAGGCAGAGAGACAGGCAGAGAGACAGGCAGAGAGACAGGAATGAGACAGACCAGATAGACAGGCAGAGAGACAGGCAGATAGACAGGCAGAGAGACAGGCAGAGAGACAGGCAGAGAGACAGGCATTGAGAGGAGAGACATGAGAGAATCAGGGAAATAAATGGAGAAACAAAGCGAGAGATGTGTGGGTGCTCTCACTTTTAGTGTCTGGTCAAAGACTGGGTTGAGGGTCTTTTTCTTTACTGTTGTTTTCTTCTTAGTGTGAGACGACTTATCAGGCAGGAGATAGGCCTTTGCGTACCTAAAACACACACACACACACACTTCTTAACACAAAACAAGTTCTTCTAAAACAGATAGTTCCCAAAACTTATCCCAGTTAGCATCCTCGAAATACCAACCCTACTTACGGGTCGGAGTGGTTCTTACGTGCAGCAGCCAGGTCTTCACAACGACACACTCTGACCTGTAGCTTCTCCCTCTGAGTGTCATAGTCCAATGAGAACAGGACACGCCCCTTCACCTCCACCGCCCCAAACTCCCCAGAACTGAACAGACTCATCATACTGCCACTTAGCTACACACACACAGAGAGAACACACACACATAAACACACACAAACGCACAGAGAGAATACACACACACACACACACACAAACACAGAATATACACACAGTTAATCAAAATAATCCCACTTAGCTGAAGGAACAGAGATAGGATCACCTTGAGTGAACAAGAGTGTGCGTGAGTGTGTGTATGTGTGTGTGTGTGTGTGTGTGTAAGTGTGTATGTGTAAGTGTGTGTCTCACTGTGTAGTTAGACTGTAGACTTAGAGTGCTGATGGAGATCCCAGGCTTTAGAGGCGTCAGATCAGCTTCAGTCACAACACTGGACACAGCGTCTGTATCCTACACACACACACACACAGAGAGGGTGAGGAAACATACACATTGTCAGCATGTTTCTAGAACAATACTATGAGGGAGGGAGGGAGGGAGATAACCTTTCCACTACTAGACTGACAATCCTCCATCTACACACTGAATTATCCAGCTAATAAACACACACACGACTAACCTGTGGGTTTGGGCTCCTGGGTTTGAGTCTGGGTCTGGCTGTAGGTGGACTCCTGTAACTGAGATGAACATGTCAACGACATACATTAAAACCCTTACATACCAGTCCTTCTCCAAGAGAAACATTCCCTACCCACAACTATACCATCCGAACCCTCTGTATTAGAAATGCCTTCACCTTCTCTTGTCATCCTCCTCTTTCTTGTCCTCTATCTGAGAGCTGGGGTCCTTGTTGTTCGTGGGAGGAGCATCTTCTGTCTGCCCTTTAAACACCCCACTCACAGACAAATCTGCCAATCAATCAATCAATCAACCAATACCAGATGTCCTCCTACACTTGGTTATTCTTGGTGTGTGTGTGTGTGTGTGTGTGTGTGTGTGTGTGTGTGTGTGTGTGTGTGTGTGTGTGTGTGTGTGTGTGTGTGTGTGTGTGTGTGTGTGTGTGTGTGTGTGTGTGTGTGTGTGTGTGTGTGTGTGTGTGTTGTCTGACCTGTTCTTGGCTTCCTGCCTCGTATGGATGCCTGTACGATGTCAACGCCATCCTTTGTGTCTCGGTAGCGCTTGCTCCTCTCCTCATGAAACCACGCCCCTGACAGCAACCTCAGACGCACTGAATCCGCCTCTTTCTGCTGCAGGGTCCTGAGGGTTTAACATCATGTTTCACTATTGTACCAGTTATTGCAATGACTGTGATATGTGGTTGTTTTCCCTATGAAACTGCTGAAAGTCGATTTAGAAAAGAGCATCTAGGGGCCTCCCAAGTGGCGCAGAAGTCTAAGGCGTCACTACAGACCCGGGTTCAATCCCGGGCTGTATCATATTCGGCCGTGATCGGGAGTCCCATAGGGAGGCGCAGAATTGGCCCAGCATCGTCCGGGCTAGGGAAGGGTTTGGCCGAGGGGAGGGGGCTTTACATGGCTCATCGCGCTCTAGCGACTCCTTGTGGCGGGCCAGGCAACTGCAGGATGACCATGGTTGTCAGGTGAACTTTGTTTCCTCCGACACATTGGTGCAGCTGGCTTCCGGATTAAGCGGGCAGGTGGTAAGGAGTGGTGTCGGTTCGGCAGTGTCGGTTCGGCGGTGTCGACGCATGATTCGACCTTTGCCCCTCCCGAGCCCGTTGGGGAGTTGCAGCAATGAGACAAGATCGTAATTGTGGAGAAAAAGGGGGTAGAATATAAGCAAATCTGATATGGCAAACATTTTTAAGTAAAAAAATGTTTTAGTTATTTGAATCAGGTGTGTTAGTGCTGGGCCGGAACAAACACCTGCACCAACACCAGCCCTCTGTGGATAACATTAACATACCTCTATATAAAAAAATAAAAAAAACATAAATCAATAAATTAATCAATTAATTGGGGCGGCAGGTAGCCTAGCGCTTAGAGTGTTGGGCCAATAACCGAAAGGTTGCTAGATCGAATCCTGAGCTGACAAGGTAAAAATCTGTCATTCTGCCCCTGAACAATGCAGTTAACCCACTGTTCTTAGGCTGTCATTGAAAATAATAATTTGTTCTTAACTGACTTGCCTTGTTAAAACATTTTTTAAATCAGTCAACATGATGTTCATCAGGGACCTAAAGGGTTAAATAATAATCACCTCTGACCTTACACGCCCCTCATCAAGGCAACGCAGATTCGAGTCCCTTAGTAACACTTCCAAGATGGATGCCTGCTCTGCCTCTGAGAGGTGACTCAAATCCAACAACTCCCCTTCTCCCTCCATCACCTCAGAGAGAGAGAGACACAGACAGAGAATGTTACAGCCCTACATGGTCAAATACAAAGTACTAGTCCCTGCTTACCACAGGGATCACTTTATCAGTTGGTACTTCCTCCTAAAATGAGGCCAGTATTACATCTTTAATATGTGTGTGTGTGTGTGTGTGTGTGTGTGTGTGTGTGTGTGTGTGTGTGTGTGTGTGTGTGTGTGTGTGTGTGTGTGTGTGTGTGTGTGTGTGTGTGTGTGTGTGTGTGTGTAAACGGTGGTCTCACCTGTGCGGTTAGTGCATGCGCTCAGAGCTTCCGTTTGGTTTGTGAGGTTTGTTTAGCAAATAGGGGTGTGTCATCATTAACCCAAAAAGTTGTTTTGCAACAAAAACTAGCATTTCTATTAGACAGATTGAGGTAGGTCCCGCCCTGTTTGCTCGACCGCTAGTTTTTGTTGCAAAAC
>NC_074696.1:11309865-11344865 GCF_029448725.1 Salvelinus fontinalis
CTTCCTCAGTGGTAGGGAGGCGAGCAGGCCAGAGGTGGATGAACGCAGTGCCCTTGTTTGGGTGTAGGGCCTGATCAGAGCCTGAAGGTACTGAGGTGCCGTTCCCCTCACAGCTCCGTAGGCAAGCACCATGGTCTTGTAGCGGATGCGAGCTTCAACTGGAAGCCAGTGGAGAGAGCGGAGGAGCGGGGTGACGTGAGAGAACTTGGGAAGGTTGAACACCAGACGGGCTGCGGCGTTCTGGATGAGTTGTAGGGGTTTAATGGCACAGGCAGGGAGCCCAGCCAGCAGCGAGTTGCAGTAATCCAGACGGGAGATGACAAGTGCCTGGATTAGGACCTGCGCCGCTTCCTGTGTGAGTCAGGGTCGTACTCTGCGGATGTTGTAGAGCATGAACCTACAGGAACGGGCCACCGCCTTGATGTTGGTGGAGAACGACAGGGTGTTGTCCAGGATCACGCCAAGGTTCTTAGCGCTCTGGGAGGAGGACACAATGGAGTTGTCAACCGTGATGGCGAGATCATGGAACGGACAGTCCTTCCCCGGGAGGAAGAGCAGCTCCGTCTTGCCGAGGTTCAGCTTGAGGTGGTGATCCGTCATCCACACTGATATGTCTGCCAGACATGCAGAGATGCGATTCGCCACCTGGTCATCAGAAGGGGGAAAGGAGAAGATTAATTGTGTGTCGTCTGCATAGCAATGATAGGAGAGACCATGTGAGGTTATGACAGAGCCAAGTGACTTGGTGTATAGCGAGAATAGGAGAGGGCCTAGAACAGAGCCCTGGGGGACACCAGTGGTGAGAGCGCGTGGTGAGGAGACAGATTCTCGCCACGCCACCTGGTAGGAGCGACCTGTCAGGTAGGACGCAATCCAAGCGTGGGCCGCGCCGGAGATGCCCAACTCGGAGAGGGTGGAGAGGAGGATCTGATGGTTCACAGTATCGAAGGCAGCCGATAGGTCTAGAAGGATGAGAGCAGAGGAGAGAGAGTTAGCTTTAGCAGTGCGGAGCGCCTCCGTGATACAGAGAAGAGCAGTCTCAGTTGAGTGACTAGTCTTGAAACCTGACTGATTTGGATCAAGAAGGTCATTCTGAGAGAGATAGCAGGAGAGCTGGCCAAGGACGGCACGTTCAAGAGTTTTGGAGAGAAAAGAAAGAAGGGATACTGGTCTGTAGTTGTTGACATCGGAGGGATCGAGTGTAGGTTTTTTCAGAAGGGGTGCAACTCTCGCTCTCTTGAAGACGGAAGGGACGTAGCCAGCGGTCAAGGATGAGTTGATGAGCGAGGTGAGGTAAGGTAGAAGGTCTCCGGAAATGGTCTGGAGAAGAGAGGAGGGGATAGGGTCAAGCGGGCAGGTTGTTGGGCGGCCGGCCGTCACAAGACGCGAGATTTCATCTGGAGAGAGAGGGGAGAAAGAGGTCAAAGCACAGGGTTGGGCAGTGTGAGCAGAACCAGCGGTGTCGTTTGACTTAGCAAACGAGGATCGGATGTCGTCGACCTTCTTTTCAAAATGGTTGACGAAGTCGTCTGCAGAGAGGGAGGAGGGGGGGGAGGGGGAGGAGGATTCAGGAGGGAGGAGAAGGTGGCAAAGAGCTTCCTAGGGTTAGAGGCAGATGCTTGGAATTTAGAGTGGTAGAAAGTGGCTTTAGCAGCAGAGACAGAAGAGGAAAATGTAGAGAGGAGGGAGTGAAAGGATGCCAGGTCCGCAGGGAGGCGAGTTTTCCTCCATTTCCGCTCGGCTGCCCGGAGCCCTGTTCTGTGAGCTCGCAATGAGTCGTCGAGCCACGGAGCGGGAGGGGAGGACCGAGCCGGCCTGGAGGATAGGGGACATAGAGAGTCAAAGGATGCAGAAAGGGAGGAGAGGAGGGTTGAGGAGGCAGAATCAGGAGATAGGTTGGAGAAGGTTTGGGCAGAGGGAAGAGATGATAGGATGGAAGAGGAGAGAGTAGCGGGGGAGAGAGAGCGGAGGTTGGGACGGCGCGATACCATCCGAGTAGGGGCAGTGTGGGAAGTGTTGGATGAGAGCGAGAGGGAAAAGGATACAAGGTAGTGGTCGGAGACTTGGAGGGGAGTTGCAATGAGGTTAGTGGAAGAACAGCATCTAGTAAAGATGAGGTCAAGCGTATTGCCTGCCTTGTGAGTAGGGGGGGAAGGTGAGAGGGTGAGGTCAAAAGAGGAGAGGAGTGGAAAGAAGGAGGCAGAGAGGAATGAGTCAAAGGTAGACATGGGGAGGTTAAAGTCACCCAGAACTGTGAGAGGTGAGCCGTCCTCAGGAAAGGAGCTTATCAAGGCATCAAGCTCATTGATGAACTCTCCAAGGGAACCTGGAGGGCGATAAATGATAAGGATGTTAAGCTTGAAAGGGCTGGTAACTGTGACAGCATGGAATTCAAAGGAGGCGATAGACAGATGGGTAAGGGGAGAAAGAGAGAATGACCACTTGGGAGAGATGAGGATCCCGGTGCCACCACCCCGCTGACCAGAAGGTCTCGGGGTGTGCGAGAACACGTGGGCAGACGAAGAGAGAGCAGTAGGAGTAGCAGTGTTATCTGTGGTGAGCCATGTTTCCGTCAGTGCCAGGAAGTCGAGGGACTGGAGGGAAGCATAGGCTGAGATGAGCTCTGCCTTGTTGGCCGCAGATCGGCAGTTCCAGAGGCTACCGGAGACCTGGAACTCCACGTGGGTCGTGCGGGCTGGGACCACCAGGTTAGGGTGGGCGCGGCCACGCGGTGTGAAGCGTTTGTATGGTCTGTGCAGAGAGGAGAGAACAGGGATAGACAGACACATGGTTGACAGGCTACAGAAGAGGCTACGCTAATGCAAAGGAGATTAGAATGACAAGTGGGCTACACGTCTCGAATGTTCAGAAAGTTAAGCTTACGTTGCAAAAAAATAAGAATAAAATACAAGATCTTATTGACTAAAATGATATAGTACTGCTGGCTGGTGAAGTAGCCTGGCTAGCAGTGGCTACGTTGTTGAAAGTGAAGCTGGCTAGGTAACCTCGACAATTTCACTAAATTTCTCTAAACTACACAATTATCATGGATACAAGGACAGCAAAGACAACTAGCTAACACTACGCTAATCAAGTCGTTCCGTTGTAATGTAAGTTTCTACAGTGCTGCTATTCGGTAGAAGTTGGCTAGCTAGCAGTGTTGGCTAGGTAGGAGGACGGCAGCGCGGCAGGCGAAAAATAGCTGGCTAGCTAACCGATAATTACTCAAAGCTACACAATTATCTTAGATAAAAAGATAGCAAAGAAAACTATGTAGCTAGCTAACACTACACAAGTCAAGTCGTTCCGTTGTAATGTAATCGTTTCTACAGTGCTGCTAATCGGTGGCTAGCTGGCTAGCTAGCAGGGTTGACTACGTTACGTTACGTTAGGGCGAGAATACCTGGCTAGCGAACCTCAGCGAACCTTGATAACTACACAATTATCACCGATACAAAGACGCTATGTAGCCAGCTAAGTAGCTAGCTAAGATCGAACAAATACAAATCAAAGATAGCAAAGACAACTGTGTAGTCAGCCAACACTACACTGATCAAGTCGTTCCGTTGTAATGCACTCGTTTCTACAATGCTGCTATTCGGTGGCAAGCTGGCTAGCTAGCAGTGTTGGCTACGTTGCGTTACGTTAGGGCGAAAATAGCTGGCTGGCGAACCTCAATAACTACACAATTATGTTTGATGCAAAGACGGCTATGTAGCTAGCTAAGATCAAACAAATCAAACCGTTGTACTGTAGTGAAAATGAAAATCAGACCGTTGTACTATAATGAAATGTAATGAAAAGTTTATACTACTATTCGGTAGACGGTGGACGTTTGCTAGCTGCTGGGCAGATAGCAGTGTGGACTACGATAGACGACGGAATACGATAATTACGCAATTATCTTTTATACACAGACGGCTAAGTAGCTAGCTAAGAAGAAATTGCTAAGGTTAGACAAATTAAACCGTTGTACTCTAATGAAATGTAATGAAAATGAAATGAAAAGTTATACTACCTGCAGAGCGAATGCAAATGCGACCGCTCGCTCCAAACCAGATGTCATGACGAGGGGGTTGAGGTCAGGGCTTTGTGATGGCCATTCCAATACCTTGACTTCGTTGTCCTTAAGCCATTTTGCCACAACTTTTGAAGTATATTTGGGGTCATTGTCCATTTGGAAGACCCATTTGCAAACAAGCTTTAACTTCCTGACTGATGTCTTGAGATGTTGCTTCAATATATCCACATCATTTTCCCACTTCATGATGCCATCTATTTTGTGAAGTGCACCAGTCCCTCCTGCAGCAAAGCACCCCCACAACATGACGCTGCCACCCCCGTGCTTCACGGTTGGGATGGTGTTCTTCGGCTTGCAAACCTCCCCCTTTTTCCTCCAAACATAAGGATGGTCATTATGGCCAAACAGTTCTATTTTTGTTTCATCAGACCAGAGGACTTTTCTTCAAAAAGTACGGTCTTTGTCCCCATGTGCAGTTACAAACCATAGTCTGGCTTTTTTATGGTGGTTTTGGAGCAGTGACTTCTTCCTTGCTGAGCGGCCTTTCAGGTTATGTCGATATAGGACTCGTTTTACTGTGGATATAGATACTTTTGTACCTGTTTCCTCCAGCATCTTCACAAGGTGCTGTTGTTCTGAGATTTATTTGCAATTTTAGCACCAAAGTACGTTCATCTCTAGGAGACAGAACGTGTCTCCTTCCTGGGCGGTATGACGGCTGCGTGGTCCCATGGTGTTTACACTTGCATACTATTGTTTGTACAGATGAACGTGGTACCTTCAGGCGTTTGGAAATTGCTCCCAAGGGTGAACCAGACTTGTGGAGGTCTACAATTTTTTTCTGAGGTCATGGCTGATTTCTTTTAATTTTCCCATGATGTCAAGCAAAGGGGGCACTAAGTTTGAAGGTAGGCCTTGAAATACATCCAAAGGTACACCTCCAATTGACTCAAATGATGTTAGCCTATCAGAAGCTTCTAAAGCCATGACATCATTTTCTGGAATTTTCCAAGCTGTGACTTGTGAAAAAAAAAATGACTTGTGTCATGCACAAAGTAGATCTCCTAACTGACTTGCCAAAACTATAATTTGTTAACCTGTCTGGCTCTGACGTTCCGCTAGCGGAACTCCTCCCACATTCCACTGAAAGGCAGAGCGCGAAATTCAAAAGATATTTTTCGAAATATTTAACTTTCACACATTAACAAGTCCAATACAGCAAATGAAAGATACACATCTTGTGAATCCAGTCAACATGTCCGATTTTTAAAATGTTTTACAGCGAAAACACCACATATATTTATGTTAGCTCACCACCAAATACAAAAAAGGACAGACATTTTTCACAGCACAGGTAGCATGCACAAAGCCAACCTAACTAACCAAGAACCAACCAAACTAACCAAGAAACAACTTCATCAGATGACAGTCTTATAACATGTTATACAATAAATCTATGTTTTGTTCAAAAAATGTGCATATTTGAGGTATAAATCAGTTTTACATTGCAGCTACCATCACAAATAGGACCGAAGCAGCCAAAGTAATTACAGACACCAACGTCAAATACCTAAATACTCATCATAAAACATTTCTGAAAAATCGATGGTGTACAGCAAATTAAAGACAAACAGCTTGTGAATCCAGACAATATTTCCGATTTCTTAAGTGTTTTACAGCGAAAACACAATATAGCATTATATTAGCTTACTACAATAGCCTACCACACTACCGCATTCATTCATCAAGGCACGTTAGCGATAGCAATAGGCACGTTAGCGATAGTGAATAAACCAGCAAAAGATATATAATTTTTGACTAACCTTGATAAGCTTCATCAGAAGACAGTCCTATAACATCAGGTTATACATACACTTATGTTTTGTTCGAAAATGTGCATGTTTAGAGCTGAAATCAGTGGTTATACATTGTGCTAACGTAGCATCTTTTTCCCACAACGTCCGGATATTTTTCTGACACTTTTTCTGACACACATATTCTGACCAAATAACTATTCATAAACATAACTAAAAAATACATGTATAGGAAATGATAGATACACTAGTTCTTAATGCAATCGGCGTGTTGGAATTCTAAAAATAACTTCATTATGACATCCAGCTTAGGTATAGCGAGAGAGTGCCCAAGCTCTGGGCGCAAACGACTAGTTCACATGTACGACAGATATATGAAATAACATCATAAAATGGGTCCTACTTTTGCTGATCTTCCATCAGAATGTTGTACAAGGGGTCCTTTGTCCAGAACAGTCGTTGTTTGGTTTTAGAACGGCCTTTTTCCCTCTCGATTTAGCAAGCACACTTGCCAAGTGGCGCGAATCTCTCCCTCGTCAACAAACTCAGAGAACGGAACACGGCAAAACTCCCGAAAAAATTTCAATAATCTGATTAAACTATGTTGAAAAAACATACTTTACGATGATATTGTCACATGTATCAAATAAAATCAAAGCCGGAGATATTAGTCGTCCATAACGACAGCTTATCAGAAGGCAAATCCAGGTCCCTTCTCGCGCTCTCCAGAAAACAGGAAACTGGTGACACGTCATGCCAAGAGCTATTATTCGAGCCCAGATCAAGTTACACACTCAATTTCTTCTCTCACTGCTTGTCGACATCTAGTGGAAGACATATGAAGTGCATCTAAACTAATAAATATCAAGGACTTTAATAGGCAGCCCCTAGAACAGTGCATCGATTTCAGATCTTCCACTTCCTGTCAGGAAGTTTGCTGCAAAAGGAGTTCTGTTTTACTCACAGATATAATTCAAACGGGTTTAGAAACTAGAGAGTGTTTTCTATCCAATAGTAATAATAATATGCATATTGTACGAGCAAGAATTGAGTACGAGGCCGTTTAAATTGGGCACGATTTTCCCCCAAAGTGAAAACAGCGCCCTCTGTCCTCAACAAGAAATTTGTGGAGTGGTTGAAAAACGAGTTTTAATGACTCCAACCTAAGTGTATATAAACAACCGACTTCAACTGTATGTCAAGAATCAAGTATTTAAATAAATATATTCCAGTGTAACTAAAACACATTGTACAGTGGTAGAAATATTACAATGAGCTATGTCGGATACAGTATTTAAATACACAGTGTGAAATGGGTTCATTGAACCACTGGACACCCAGTGGTTCAATGAACCCATTTCACACTGTGTATTTAAATACTGTGTATTTAAATACTGCTCAATGTCTGTATGACATGGGACAGCAGCGTTGGCTGTGTGTGTGTGTGTGTGTGTGTGTGTGGGGGTGTGCACGTGGGTGTGAGTGTAAGTGTGAGTGTTTGTGTGTGTGTGAGGTGTGAGTGAGTGAGTAATGACTGATTTAGGAAAACGGCTAGTGATGTCTGTTCAACAGTCTGAAGGTCTAGTGATGTCTGTTCAACAGTCTGAAGGTCTAGTGATGTCTGTTCAACACTCTGATGGTCTAGTGATGTATGTTCAACAGTCTGATGGTCTAGTGATGTCTGTTCAACAGTCTGATGGTCTAGTGATGTCTGTTCAACACTCTGATGGTCTAGTGATGTCTGTTCAACACTCTGATGGTCTAGTGATGTCTGTTCAACAATCTGATGGTCTAGTAATGTCTGTTCAACCATCTGATGGTCTGGTAGTAGAAGCTGTTCCAACAGTCTGATGATCTAGTAATAGAAGCTGTTCCAACAGTCTGATGGTGTGGTAATATAAGCTGTTCAACAGTCTGATGGCCTGGTAATAGAAGCTGTTCAACAGTCTGATGGTCTGGTAATAGAAGCTGTTCAACAGCCTGATGGTCTGGTAATAGAAGCTGTTCAACAGTCTGATGGCCTGGTAATAGAAGCTGTTCAACAGTCTGATGGTCTGGTAATAGAAGCTGTTCAACAGCCTGATGGTCTGGTAATAGAAGCTGTTCAACAGTCTGATGGTCTGGTAATAGAAGCTGTTCAACAGTCTGATGGCCTGGTAATAGAAGCTGTTCAACAGCCTGATGGTCTGGTAATAGAAGCTGTTCAACAGTCTGATGGCCTGGTAATAGAAGCTGTTCAACAGTCTGATGGTCTGGTAATAGAAGCTGTTCAACAGTCTGATGGTCTGGTAATAGAAGCTGTTCAACAGTCTGATGGTGTCACGATCGTTATAATGAGGGGCCCAAAGCGCAGCGTGAACTGGGTTCCACATCTTTTTATTTATAGGCGAAACTCACAGCAAAACAAAAACAAAAAATCTCAAAACGAAACGTGAAGCTAACAAACAACTATACATAGACAAGATCCCACAAAGCACAAAGGGGAAATGGCTGCCTAAATATGATCCCCAATCAGAGACAACGATAAACAGTTGCCTCTGATTGGGAACTATACCAGGCCAACATAGACATATAATTACCTAGACGACCCAACCTAGTCACACCCCGAACCAACCAACATAGAGAATAAAAGGCTCTCTATGGTCAGGGCGTGACGGTACCCCCCCAAAGGTGTGGACTCCGACCGCAAAACCTGACTCAATAGGGGAGGTTCCGGGTGGGCATCTAGCATCGGAGGCGGCTCCGGTGTGGGGAAAAGTACCCACTCTGCTCGCGGATACCTCATCTTCAATGGCGGCTCTGGTGCGGGGATCGTCGCCGGATGCTCCGGACCGTGGATCGTCGCCGGGGGCTCCGGACCGTGGAGCGTCGCCGGAGGAACCGGACGGTAGATCGTCGCCAGGGACTCCAGACCATGGATCGTCGCCGGAGGAACCAGACCGTGGATCGTCGCCAGAGGCACCGGACTGTGGATCGTCGCCGGAGGAACCGGAACGAGGGTCGTCGCCGGTGGAACCGGACCGTGGGTCGTCATCAGGGACTCCGGACCGTAAATCGTCGCCGGGGGCACCGGACCATGGATCGTCGCCGGAGGCACCGGACCGTGAATCGTCGCCGGAGGCACCGGACCGTAGAACGTCGCAGAAGGCTCTGGACTGAGAACCCCCGCTGAAGGCTCTGGACTGCAGACTGTCACTGGAGGCTCTTGACCGCAGATGGTCACTGGAGGCTCTGGACCGCGGATTGTAGCTAGAGGCGCCGAACCGCAGACCGTCGCTGGAGGCTCTGGACCGCAGACCGTCGCTGGAGGCTCTGGACCGTAGACTGTCGCTGGAGGACCGCAGACCGTCGCTGGAGGCTCCAGACCGCCGATCGTCGCTGGAGGCTCCGGACCGTGGACCGTCTCAGGAGGTTCCGGACTGTGGACCGTCTCAGGAGGTTCCGGACTGTGGACCGTCTCAGGAGTTTCCAGACTGTGGACCGTCGTAGGAGGTTCCGGACTGTGAAACGTCGCCGGAAGCTCTGGACTGGGGACTGTCACCGGAAGCTCTGGACTGGGAACTGTCGCCGGAAGCTCTGGACTGGGAACTGTCGCCGGAAGCTCTGGACTGGGAACTGTCGCCAGAAGCTCTGGACTGGGAACTGTCGCCGGAAGCTTGGTGCGTGGGGCCGGCACTGGTGGTACCGGGCTGGTGACACGCACCTCAGGACGAGCGCGAGGAGCAGGAACAGGACGTACTGGACTGAGGAGGCGAACTGGAGGCCTGATGCGTGGGGCCGGTACAGGTGGCACCGGGCTGGTGACTTTTAATAATCCACCTTTCCAGGAACAAGTCTCACCGTTGCCGCTTGCTATAGACCACCCTCTGTCCCCAGCTGTGCCCTGGACACCATATGTGAATTGATTGCCCCCCATCTATCTTCAGAGCTCGTGCTGCTAGGTGACCTAAACTGGGACATGCTTAACACCCCAGCCATCCTACAATCTAAGCTTGATGCCCTCAATCTCACACAAATTCTCAATGAACCCACCAGGTACAACCCCAAATCCGTAGACACGGGCACCCTCATCCTAACCAACTTGCCCTCCAAATACACCTCTGCTGTTTTCAACCAAGATCTCAGCGATCACTGCCTCATTGCCTGCATCCGTAATGGGTCTGCGGTCAAACGACCACCCCTCATCACTGTCAAATGCTCCCTAAACACTTCAGCAAGCAGGCCTTTCTAATCGACCTGGCCCGGGTATCCTGGAAGGATGTTGACCTCATCCCGTCAGTAGAGGATGCCTGGTTATTCTTTAAAAGTGCCTTCCTCACCATCTTAAATAAGCATGCCCCATTCAAAAAATGTAGAACCAGGAACAGATATAGCCCTTGGTTCAGGCAGACCTGACTGCCCTTGACCAGCACAAAACCATCCTGTGGCATACTGCATTAGCATCGAATAGCCCCCTGTGATATGCAAATTTTCAGGGAAGTTAGGGACCAATATACACAGGCAGTTAGGAAAGCTAAGGCTAGCTTTTTCAAGCAGAAATGTGCATCCTGTAGCACAAACTAGAAAATGTTCTGGGACACTGTAAAGTCCATGGAGAATAAGAGCACCTCCTTCCAGCTGCTCACTGCACTGAGGCTAGGAAACACTGTCACCACTGATAAATCCACTATAATTGAGAATTTCAATAAGCATTTTTCTACAGCTGGTCATGCTTTCCACCTGGCTACCCCTACCCCGATTAACAGCCCTCCACCCCCAAAAGCAACTCGCCCAAGCCCCCACCATTTCTCCTTCACCCAAATCCAGATAGCTGATGTTCTGAAAGAGCGGCAAAATTTGGAGCCCTACAAAACAGCCGGGCTAGACAATCTGGACACTCTCTTTCTAAAATTATCTGCCGAAATTGTTGCAACCCCTATTACTGTTCAACCTCTCTTTTGTATCGTCTGAGATTCCCAAAGATTGGAAAGCTGCCGCGGTCATCCCCATCTTCAAAGGGGGAGACACTCTAGACCCAAACTGCTACAGACCTATATCTATCCTACCCTGCCTTTCTAAAGTCTTCGAAAGCCAAGTTAACAAACAGATTACCGACCATTTCGAATCCCACCGTACCTTCTCCACTATGCAGAGCTGGTCATGGGTGCACCTCAGCCACACTCAAGGTCCTAAACAATATCATAACCGCCATCGATAAGAGACATGACTGTGCAGCCGTATTCATCGACCTGGCCAAGGCTTTCGACTCTGTCAATCACCACATTCTTATCGGCAGACTCAACAGCCTTGGTTTCTCAAATGATTGCCTCGCCTGGTTCACCAACTACTTTTCTGATAGAGTTCAGTGTGTCAAATCAGAGGGCCTGTTGTCCGGACGTCTAGCAGTCTCTATGGAGGTGCCACAGGGTTCAATTCTCGGGCCAACTCTCTTCTCTTTATACGTCTATGATGTCGCTTTTGCTGCTGGTGATTCTCTGATCCACCTCTACGCAGACGACACCATTCTGTATACCTCTGGCCCTTCTTTGGACACTGTGTTAACTAACCTCCAGACGAGCTTCAATGCCATACAACTCTCATTCCGTGGCCTCCAACTGCTCTTAAATGCAAGTAAAACTAAATGCATGCTCTTCAACCGATCGCTGCCCGCACCTGCCCGCCGTCCAGCATCACTACTCTGGACGGTTCTGACTTAGAATATGTGGACAACTACAAATACCTAGGTGTCTGGTTAGACTGTAAACTCTCCTTCCAGACTCACATTAAGCCTCTCCAATCCAAAATTAAATCTAGAATCGGCTTCCTATTTCGCAACAAAGCATCCTTCACTCATGCTGCCAAACATACCCTCGTAAAACTGACTATCCTACCGATCCTCGACTTTGGCGATGGCATTTACAAAATAGCCTCCAACACTCTACTCAACAAATTGGATGCAGTCTATCACAGTGCTATCCGTTTTGTCACCAAAGCCACATATATTACCCACCACTGCGACCTATACGCTCTCGTTGGCTGGCCCTTGCTTCATACTCGTCGCCAAACCCACTGGCTCCATGTCATCTACAAGTCTCTGCTAGGTAAAGCCCCGCCTTATCTCAGCTCACTGGTCACCATAGCAGCACCCACCTGTAGCATGCGCTCCAGCAGGTATATTTCACTGTTCACCCCCAAAGCCAACTCTTCCTTTGGCTGCCTTTCCTTCCAGTTCTCTGCTGCCAATGACTGAAACGAACTGCAAAAATCACTGAAGCTGGAGACTCATATCTCCCTCACTAGCTTTAAGCACCAGCTGTCAGAGCAGCTCACAGATCACTGCACCTGTACATAGCCCATCTGTAAGTAGCCCATCCAACTACCTCACCCCCATACTGTATTTATTTATCTTGCTCCTTTGCACCCCAGTCTCCACTCCCAATCTCCACTTGCACATTCATCTTCTGCACATCTACCATTCCAGTGTTTAATTGCTATATTGTAATTACTTCGCCACCATGGCCTATTTATTGCCTTACCTCCCTTATCCTACCCCATTTGCACACACTGTATATAGACTTTTTCTACTGTATTATTGACTGTATGTTTGTTTATTCCATGTGTAACTCTGTGTTGTTGTATGTGTCGAACTGCTTTGCTTTGTCTTGGCCAGGTCGCAGTTGCAAATAAGAACTTGTTCTCAACTAGCCTACCTGGTTAAATAAAGGTGAAATTAAAAAATTAAAAACAAAAATGAATGTTTTAACAAGGCCCAGCCCAGCTCTACAAGCCCCAGCCCTACTATTCCCAGCTCTACTAGCCCAGCCCCAACTCTACTAGTCCCAGCTCTACTAGCACCAGCATTACAATCCCCAACTCGACTAGCTCCAACTCTACTAGCTCCAACTCTACTAGCCCCAGCTCTACTAGCCCCAGCTCTACTAGCCCCAGCCCAGCTCTACTAGCCCCAACTCTACTAGTCCCAGTTCTACTAGCCCAGCCCCAACTCTACTAGTCCCAGCTCTACTAGCACCAGCACTACAATCCCCAGCTCTACTAGCCCAAGCTCTACTAGCCCCAGCTCTGCTAGCCCCAGCTGTGTTAGTCCCAGCTCTGCTAGCCCCAGCTCTACTAGCCCCAGCTCTACTAGTCCCTGCTCTACTAGCCCCAACTCTACTAGTCCCAGCTCTACTAGCCCCAACTCTACTAGCCCCAGCTCTACTAGCCCCAACTCTACTAGCCCCTGCTCTACTAGCCTCAGCTCTACTAGTCCCAGCTCTACTAGCCCCAACTCTACTAGCCCCAGCTCTACTAGCCCCAACTCTACTAGTCCCAGCTCTACTAGCCCCAACTCTACTAGTCCCAGCTCTACTAGCCCCAACTCTACTATCCCCAGCTCTACTAGCCCCAACTCTACTAGTCCCAGCTCTACTAGCCCCAACTCTACTAGTCCCAGCTCTACTAGCCCCAACTCTACTTGTCCCAACTCTACTAGCCCCAACTCTACTAGTCCCAACTCTACTAGGCCCTGATCTACTAGCCCCAACTCTACTAGCCCAAGCTCTACTAGCCCCTGCTCTACTAGCCCCAGCTCTACTAGCCCCAACTCTACTAGCCCAAGCTCTACTAGCCCCTGCTCTACTAGCCCCAGCTCTACTAGCCCCAACTCTACTAGGCCCTGCTCTACTAGCCCCAGCTCTACTAGGCCCTGCTCTACTAGCCTCAGCTCTCCGAGCCCCAGCTTGACTAACCCCAGCTCTACTAGCCCCAGCTCTACTAGCCCCAACTCTACTAGTCCCAACTCTACTAGCCCCAACTCTACTAGTCCCAACTCTACTAGGCCCTGCTCTACTAGCCCCAACTCTACTAACCCCAGCTCTACTAGTCCCAGCTCTACTAGCCCCAACTCTACTAGCCCCTGCTCTACTAGCCGCCTGCTCTACTAGCCACTGCTCTACAAGCCCCTGCTCTACTAGCCCCAACTATACTAACCCCAGCTCTACTAGCCCCAACTCTACTAGCCCCAGGTCTACTAGCCCCTGCTCTACTAGTCCCAGCCCCAGCTCTGCTACCCCCTGCTCTACAAGTCCCAGCTCTACTAGCCCCAACTCTACTAGCCCCAACTCTACTAGTCCCAACTCTACTAGGCCCTGCTCTACTAGCCCCAACTCTACTAGCCCAAGCTCTACTAGCCCCTGCTCTACTAGCCCCTGCTCTACTAGCCGCCTGCTCTACTAGCCCCTGCTCTACAAGCCCCTGCTCTACTAGCCCCAACTCTACTAGCCCCAGCTCTACTAGCCCCAACTCTACTAGCCCCAGGTCTACTAGCCCCTGCTCTACTAGTCCCAGCCCCAGCTCTGCTACCCCCTGCTCTACAAGCCCCAGTCCACCTCTACTAGCCGCAGGTCTACTAGCCCCTGCTCTACTAGTCCCAGCCCCAGCTCTACTAGTCCCAGCTCTACTAGTCCCAACTCTACTAGCCCCAGCTCTACTAGCCCCAACTCTACTAGTCCCAGCTCTACTAGCCCCAACTCTACTAGTCCCAGCTCTACTAGCCCCAACTCTACTATCCCCAGCTCTACTAGCCCCAACTCTACTAGTCCCAGCTCTACTAGCCCCAACTCTACTAGTCCCAGCTCTACTAGCCCCAACTCTACTTGTCCCAACTCTACTAGCCCCAACTCTACTAGTCCCAACTCTACTAGGCCCTGATCTACTAGCCCCAACTCTACTAGCCCAAGCTCTACTAGCCCCTGCTCTACTAGCCCCAGCTCTACTAGCCCCAACTCTACTAGCCCAAGCTCTACTAGCCCCTGCTCTACTAGCCCCAGCTCTACTAGCCCCAACTCTACTAGGCCCTGCTCTACTAGCCCCAACTCTACTAGGCCCTGCTCTACTAGCCCCAGCTCTCCGAGCCCCAGCTTGACTAACCCCAGCTCTATTAGCCCCAGCTCTACTAGCCCCAACTCTACTAGTCCCAACTCTACTAGCCCCAACTCTACTAGTCCCAACTCTACTAGGCCCTGCTCTACTAGCCCCAACTCTACTAACCCCAGCTCTACTAGTGCCAGCTCTACTAGCCCCAACTCTACTAGTCCCAGCTCTACTAGCCCCAACTCTACTAGCCCCTGCTCTACTAGCCGCCTGCTCTACTAGCCCCTGCTCTACAAGCCCCTGCTCTACTAGCCCCAACTCTACTATCCCCAGCTCTACTAGCCCCAACTCTACTAGTCCCAGCTCTACTAGCCCCAACTCTACTAGTCCCAGCTCTACTAGCCCCAACTCTACTTGTCCCAACTCTACTAGCCCCAACTCTACTAGTCCCAACTCTACTAGGCCCTGATCTACTAGCCCCAACTCTACTAGCCCAAGCTCTACTAGCCCCTGCTCTACTAGCCCCAGCTCTACTAGCCCCAACTCTACTAGCCCAAGCTCTACTAGCCCCTGCTCTACTAGCCCCAGCTCTACTAGCCCCAACTCTACTAGGCCCTGCTCTACTAGCCCCAACTCTACTAGGCCCTGCTCTACTAGCCTCAGCTCTCCGAGCCCCAGCTTGACTAACCCCAGCTCTACTAGCCCCAGCTCTACTAGCCCCAACTCTACTAGTCCCAACTCTACTAGCCCCAACTCTACTAGTCCCAACTCTACTAGGCCCTGCTCTACTAGCCCCAACTCTACTAACCCCAGCTCTACTAGTCCCAGCTCTACTAGCCCCAACTCTACTAGTCCCAGCTCTACTAGCCCCAACTCTACTAGCCCCTGCTCTACTAGCCGCCTGCTCTACTAGCCACTGCTCTACAAGCCCCTGCTCTACTAGCCCCAACTATACTAACCCCAGCTCTACTAGCCCCAACTCTACTAGCCCCAGGTCTACTAGCCCCTGCTCTACTAGTCCCAGCCCCAGCTCTGCTACCCCCTGCTCTACAAGTCCCAGCTCTACTAGCCCCAACTCTACTAGCCCCAACTCTACTAGTCCCAACTCTACTAGGCCCTGCTCTACTAGCCCCAACTCTACTAGCCCAAGCTCTACTAGCCCCTGCTCTACTAGCCCCTGCTCTACTAGCCGCCTGCTCTACTAGCCCCTGCTCTACAAGCCCCTGCTCTACTAGCCCCAACTCTACTAGCCCCAGCTCTACTAGCCCCAACTCTACTAGCCCCAGGTCTACTAGCCCCTGCTCTACTAGTCCCAGCCCCAGCTCTGCTACCCCCTGCTCTACAAGCCCCAGTCCACCTCTACTAGCCGCAGGTCTACTAGCCCCTGCTCTACTAGTCCCAGCCCCAGCTCTACTAGTCCCAGCTCTACTAGTCCCAACTCTACTAGCCCCAGCTCTACTAGCCCCAACTCTACTAGTCCCAGCTCTACTAGCCCCAACTCTACTAGTCCCAGCTCTACTAGCCCCAACTCTACTATCCCCAGCTCTACTAGCCCCAACTCTACTAGTCCCAGCTCTACTAGCCCCAACTCTACTAGTCCCAGCTCTACTAGCCCCAACTCTACTTGTCCCAACTCTACTAGCCCCAACTCTACTAGTCCCAACTCTACTAGGCCCTGATCTACTAGCCCCAACTCTACTAGCCCAAGCTCTACTAGCCCCTGCTCTACTAGCCCCAGCTCTACTAGCCCCAACTCTACTAGCCCAAGCTCTACTAGCCCCTGCTCTACTAGCCCCAGCTCTACTAGCCCCAACTCTACTAGGCCCTGCTCTACTAGCCCCAACTCTACTAGGCCCTGCTCTACTAGCCCCAGCTCTCCGAGCCCCAGCTTGACTAACCCCAGCTCTATTAGCCCCAGCTCTACTAGCCCCAACTCTACTAGTCCCAACTCTACTAGCCCCAACTCTACTAGTCCCAACTCTACTAGGCCCTGCTCTACTAGCCCGAACTCTACTAACCCCAGCTCTACTAGTGCCAGCTCTACTAGCCCCAACTCTACTAGTCCCAGCTCTACTAGCCCCAACTCTACTAGCCCCTGCTCTACTAGCCGCCTGCTCTACTAGCCCCTGCTCTACAAGCCCCTGCTCTACTAGCCCCAACTCTACTAGCCCCAGCTCTACTAGCCCCAACTCTACTAGCCCCAGGTCTACTAGCCCCTGCTCTACTAGTCCCAGCCCCAGCTCTGCTACCCCCTGCTCTACAAGTCCCAGCTCTACTAGCCCCAACTCTACTAGCCCCAACTCTACTAGTCCCAACTCTACTAGGCCCTGCTCTACTAGCCCCAACTCTACTAGCCCAAGCTCTACTAGCCCCTGCTCTACTAGCCCCTGCTCTACTAGCCGCCTGCTCTACTAGCCCCTGCTCTACAAGCCCCTGCTCTACTAGCCCCAACTCTACTAGCCCCAGCTCTACTAGCCCCAACTCTACTAGCCCCAGGTCTACTAGCCCCTGCTCTACTAGTCCCAGCCCCAGCTCTGCTACCCCCTGCTCTACAAGCCCCAGTCCACCTCTACTAGCCGCAGGTCTACTAGCCCCTGCTCTACTAGTCCCAGCCCCAGCTCTACTAGTCCCAGCTCTACTAGTCCCAACTCTACTAGCCCCAGCTCTACTAGCCCCAACTCTACTAGTCCCAGCTCTACTAGCCCCAACTCTACTAGTCCCAGCTCTACTAGCCCCAACTCTACTATCCCCAGCTCTACTAGCCCCAACTCTACTAGTCCCAGCTCTACTAGCCCCAACTCTACTAGTCCCAGCTCTACTAGCCCCAACTCTACTTGTCCCAACTCTACTAGCCCCAACTCTACTAGTCCCAACTCTACTAGGCCCTGATCTACTAGCCCCAACTCTACTAGCCCAAGCTCTACTAGCCCCTGCTCTACTAGCCCCAGCTCTACTAGCCCCAACTCTACTAGCCCAAGCTCTACTAGCCCCTGCTCTACTAGCCCCAGCTCTACTAGCCCCAACTCTACTAGGCCCTGCTCTACTAGCCCCAACTCTACTAGGCCCTGCTCTACTAGCCCCAGCTCTCCGAGCCCCAGCTTGACTAACCCCAGCTCTATTAGCCCCAGCTCTACTAGCCCCAACTCTACTAGTCCCAACTCTACTAGCCCCAACTCTACTAGTCCCAACTCTACTAGGCCCTGCTCTACTAGCCCGAACTCTACTAACCCCAGCTCTACTAGTGCCAGCTCTACTAGCCCCAACTCTACTAGTCCCAGCTCTACTAGCCCCAACTCTACTAGCCCCTGCTCTACTAGCCGCCTGCTCTACTAGCCCCTGCTCTACAAGCCCCTGCTCTACTAGCCCCAACTCTACTATCCCCAGCTCTACTAGCCCCAACTCTACTAGTCCCAGCTCTACTAGCCCCAACTCTACTAGTCCCAGCTCTACTAGCCCCAACTCTACTTGTCCCAACTCTACTAGCCCCAACTCTACTAGTCCCAACTCTACTAGGCCCTGATCTACTAGCCCCAACTCTACTAGCCCAAGCTCTACTAGCCCCTGCTCTACTAGCCCCAGCTCTACTAGCCCCAACTCTACTAGCCCAAGCTCTACTAGCCCCTGCTCTACTAGCCCCAGCTCTACTAGCCCCAACTCTACTAGGCCCTGCTCTACTAGCCCCAACTCTACTAGGCCCTGCTCTACTAGCCTCAGCTCTCCGAGCCCCAGCTTGACTAACCCCAGCTCTACTAGCCCCAGCTCTACTAGCCCCAACTCTACTAGTCCCAACTCTACTAGCCCCAACTCTACTAGTCCCAACTCTACTAGGCCCTGCTCTACTAGCCCCAACTCTACTAACCCCAGCTCTACTAGTCCCAGCTCTACTAGCCCCAACTCTACTAGTCCCAGCTCTACTAGCCCCAACTCTACTAGCCCCTGCTCTACTAGCCGCCTGCTCTACTAGCCACTGCTCTACAAGCCCCTGCTCTACTAGCCCCAACTATACTAACCCCAGCTCTACTAGCCCCAACTCTACTAGCCCCAGGTCTACTAGCCCCTGCTCTACTAGTCCCAGCCCCAGCCTTGCTACCCCCTGCTCTACAAGTCCCAGCTCTACTAGCCCCAACTCTACTAGCCCCAACTCTACTAGTCCCAACTCTACTAGGCCCTGCTCTACTAGCCCCAACTCTACTAGCCCAAGCTCTACTAGCCCCTGCTCTACTAGCCCCTGCTCTACTAGCCGCCTGCTCTACTAGCCCCTGCTCTACAAGCCCCTGCTCTACTAGCCCCAACTCTACTAGCCCCAGCTCTACTAGCCCCAACTCTACTAGCCCCAGGTCTACTAGCCCCTGCTCTACTAGTCCCAGCCCCAGCTCTGCTACCCCCTGCTCTACAAGCCCCAGTCCACCTCTACTAGCCGCAGGTCTACTAGCCCCTGCTCTACTAGTCCCAGCCCCAGCTCTACTAGTCCCAGCTCTACTAGTCCCAACTCTACTAGCCCCAGCTCTACTAGCCCCAACTCTACTAGTCCCAGCTCTACTAGCCCCAACTCTACTAGTCCCAGCTCTACTAGCCCCAACTCTACTATCCCCAGCTCTACTAGCCCCAACTCTACTAGTCCCAGCTCTACTAGCCCCAACTCTACTAGTCCCAGCTCTACTAGCCCCAACTCTACTTGTCCCAACTCTACTAGCCCCAACTCTACTAGTCCCAACTCTACTAGGCCCTGATCTACTAGCCCCAACTCTACTAGCCCAAGCTCTACTAGCCCCTGCTCTACTAGCCCCAGCTCTACTAGCCCCAACTCTACTAGCCCAAGCTCTACTAGCCCCTGCTCTACTAGCCCCAGCTCTACTAGCCCCAACTCTACTAGGCCCTGCTCTACTAGCCCCAACTCTACTAGGCCCTGCTCTACTAGCCCCAGCTCTCCGAGCCCCAGCTTGACTAACCCCAGCTCTATTAGCCCCAGCTCTACTAGCCCCAACTCTACTAGTCCCAACTCTACTAGCCCCAACTCTACTAGTCCCAACTCTACTAGGCCCTGCTCTACTAGCCCGAACTCTACTAACCCCAGCTCTACTAGTGCCAGCTCTACTAGCCCCAACTCTACTAGTCCCAGCTCTACTAGCCCCAACTCTACTAGCCCCTGCTCTACTAGCCGCCTGCTCCACAAGCCCCAGCTCTACTAGCCCCAACTCTACTAGCCCCAGGTCTACTAGCCCCTGCTCTACTAGTCCCAGCCCCAGCTCTGCTACCCCCTGCTCTACAAGTCCCAGCTCTACTAGCCCCAACTCTACTAGCCCCAACTCTACTAGTCCCAACTCTACTAGGCCCTGCTCTACTAGCCCCAACTCTACTAGCCCAAGCTCTACTAGCCCCTGCTCTACTAGCCCCTGCTCTACTAGCCGCCTGCTCTACTAGTCCCTGCTCTACAAGCCCCTGCTCTACTAGCCCCAACTCTACTAGCCCCAGCTCTACTAGCCCCAACTCTACTAGCCCCAGGTCTACTAGCCCCTGCTCTACTAGTCCCAGCCCCAGCTCTGCTACCCCCTGCTCTACAAGCCCCAGTCCACCTCTACTAGCCACAGGTCTACTAGCCCCTGCTCTACTAGTCCAAGCCCTAGCTCTACTAGCCCCAGCTCTACTAGCCCCAGCTCTACTAGTCAAAGCTCTACTAGCCCCTGCTCTACTAGCCCCAGCTCTACTAGCCCCAACTCTACTAGGCCCTGCTCTACTAGCCCCAACTCTACTAGGCCCTGCTCTACTAGCCCCAGCTCTCCGAGCCCCAGCTTGACTAACCCCAGCTCTACTAGCCCCAGCTCTACTAGCCCCAACTCTACTAGTCCCAACTCTACTAGCCCCAACTCTACTAGTCCCAACTCTACTAGGCCCTGCTCTACTAGCCCCAACTTTACTAACCCCAGCTCTACTAGCCCCAGCTCTACTAGTCCCAGTTCTACTAGCCCCAACTCTACTAGTCCCAGCTCTACTAGCCCCAACTCTACTAGCCCCTGCTCTACTAGCCGCCTGCTCTACTAGCCCCTGCTCTACAAGCCCCTGCTCTACTAGCCCCAACTCTACTAGCCCCAGCTCTACTAGCCCCAACTCTACTAGCCCCAGGTCTACTAGCCCCTGCTCTACTAGTCCCAGCCCCAGCTCTGCTACCCCTGCTCTACAAGTCCCAGCTCTACTAGCCCCAACTCTACTAGCCCCAACTCTACTAGTCCCAACTCTACTAGGCCCTGCTCTACTAGCCCTAACTCTACTAGCCCAAGCTCTACTAGCCCCTGCTCTACTAGCCCCTGCTCTACTAGCCGCCTGCTTTACTAGCCCCTGCTCTACAAGCCCCTGCTCTACTAGCCCCAACTCTACTAGCCCCAGCTCTACTAGCCCCAACTCTACTAGCCCCAGGTCTACTAGCCCCTGCTCTACTAGTCCCAGCCCCAGCTCTGCTACCCCCTGCTCTACAAGCCCCAGTCCACCTCTACTAGCCCCAGGTCTACTAGCCCCTGCTCTACTAGTCCCAGCCCCAGCTCTACTAGCCCCAGCTCTACTAGCCCCAGCTCTACTAGCCCCAGCTCTACTAGTCCCAACTCTACTAGTCCCAACTCTACTAGCCCCAGCTCTACTAGCCCCAGCTCTACTAGTCCCAACTCTACTAGCCCCAGCTCTACTAGCCCCAACTCTACTAGCCCCAGCTCTACTAGCCTCAGCTCTGCTAGCCCCAACTCTACTAGTCCCAGCCCCAGCTCTGCTATCCCCAGCTCTACAAGCCCCAGCCCAGCTCGACTAGCCCCGGATTTACTAGCCCCAACTCTACTAGCCCCAGCTCTCCGAGCCCCAGCTTGACTAACCCCAGCTCTACTAACCCCAGCAATACTAACCCCAGCTATCCTAACCCCAGCTCTACTAACCCCAGCAATACTAGTCCCAACTCTACTAGCCCCAGCTCTACTAGCCCCAACTCTACTAGTCCCAACTCTACTAGCCCCAGCTCTACTAACCCCAGCTCTACTAGCCCCTGCTCTACTAGCCCCAGGTCTACTAGCCCCAACTCTACTAGCCCCAACTCTACTAGTCCCAACTCTACTAGCCCCAACTCTACTAGTCCCTGCTCTACTAGCCCCAGCTCTACTAGCCCCAGCTCTGCTATCCCCAGCTCTACAAGCCCCAGCCCAGCTCTACTAGCCCAGGATTTACTAGCCCCACTTCTATTAGCCCCAGCTCTCCGAGCCCCAGCTTGACTAACCCCAGCTCTACTAACCCCAGCTATCCTAGCCCCAGTTCTGCTAGCCCTCTCTCTCTTTCTCTCTCTCGCTCTCATATACACACTCACACTAACGTAAATACATATTTTTTTGTATTGTGTTTATTTTCACAAACAACACAGAACAGATCCCAGACCCCTCCCTCCTGAATGCAGCTCAAACCAAACCAGTTCAACAAAACTAACTAATGAACATGTTTAAACACGATTCAAATCATTACACATTCATTACACATGGAACCTGAACCCCAATGTAAATATTGCACACATATTAGATCCAGACGAAACAAATCAGACAAGGAAAATAGAAATAAACACACAGGCATCAGGGAAAGGCCACCTGACAGGACAAAGAGAACACACACACACAAGTACAACACACGCACACACACAGACACTGGAGTATGGTACATGACGTCATACAAAGCATCGTGACAGCATGGTGAGTAACAGCTCCCTCCCTCTTTCATCTTTTACTGTCCTCCTCTTCTCTCTCTCCTCTAGGCTGGCTGCTCTCTGTGGAGGAGTGTGTGAGAGTGAGTGAGAGAGAGAGAGAGAGAGAGAGAGAGAGAGAGAGAGAGAGAGAGAGAGAGAGAGAGAGAATTAGCAGAATTAGGCCGATACGCTGTAATTATCAAAATCCAAAAAAGAGACGTTATATTCTACAACCACTTAAAGGGAAGCGATTCCCAAACCTTCCATAACAAAGCCATCACCTACAGAGAGATGAACCTGGAGAAGAGTCCCCTAAGCAAGCTGGTCCTGGGGCTCTGTTCACAAACACAAACAGACCCCACGGAGCCCCATGACAGCAACACAATTAGACCCAACCAAATCATGAGAAAACAAAAAGATAATTACTTGACACATTGGAAAGAATTAACATAGCAAACTAGAATGCTATTTGGCCCTGTACAGAGAGTACACAGTGGCAGAATACCTGACCACTGTAACTGACCCTTGCTGAACCTTGCTATTGAGAAAGGCCACCGTAGGCAGACCTGGCTCTCAAGAGAAGACAGGCTATGTGCACACTGCCCACAAAATAAGGTGGAAACTGAACTGCACTTCCTAACCTCCTGCCCAATGTATGACCATATTAGAGACACATATTTCCCTCAGATCACACAGATCCACAAAGAATTTGAAAACAAATTCACTTTTGATAAATTGGGTACAATACCACAGTGTGCCATCACAGCAGCAAGATTTGGTACTTGATGCCACAAGAAAAGGGCAACCAGTGAAGAACAAACACCATAGGAAATACAACCCATATTTATGTCTATTTATTTTCCCTTTTGTACTTCAACTATTTGCCCATCATTACATCACTGTATATAGACATACAATTACATTTGAAATGTCTTTATTCTTTTGGAACTTTTGTGAGGGTAATGTTAACTGTCCATTCTGTATTGTTTATTTCACTTTTGTTTAATATCTATTTCACTTGCTTTGGCAATGTTAACATATGTTTCCCATGCCAATAAAGCCCTTAAATTGAATTGAGAGACATTAAAGTTCAGCCCACTAGACAGCCCACTCACTGTGGAGAAAACACACACACACACACACACACACACACACACACACACACACACACACACACACACACACACACACACACACACACACACACACACACACACACACACACACACACACACACACACACACACACACACACACACACAGACACACATATTCCCCCCCTCTCTCTCTCTCTCTCTCTCTCTCTCTCTCTCCCTCTCTCACTCACATACACACTCCTCCCCCTCTCTCACATGCATACCCCTCCCCCTCTCTCACATGCACACCCCTCACCCCTCTCTCACATGCACACCCCTCCCTCCTCTCTCACATGCACACACCTCCCCCCTCTCTCACATGCACACCTCTCCCTCCTCTCTCACATGCACCCCCCCCCCCCTCTTTCACATGCACACCCCTCCCCCTCTCTCACATGCACACCCCTCCCTCCTCTCTCACATGCACACCCCTCCCCCCTCTCTCACATGCACACCCCTCCCTCCTCTCTCACATGCACACCCCTCCCTCCTCTCTCACATGCACACCCCTCCCTCCTCTCTCACATGCACACCCCTCCCCCCTCTCTCACATAGGGTCGTAGGTGGCATCTTTCTTGAGGAAGCGCATGGTGAAGAAGCCCCCGGCCTGGACACACAACACCAGGATGATGCCTCCAATGAAACTGGACAGGTCAAAGCTGGCCTGAGAGAACTCTGACGGCTCTGCAGGAGACCCATCTGACACAGGGGAGATGGAGAGGTATGGGGAGAGAGAGATATGGTGAAAGGGGGGAGAGAGAGAAGGGAAGGAGAGATATGGTGAGGGGGAGAGAGAAAGAGAGCGAGAGAGAGAGAGGGAGAGATATGGTGAGAGGGTGGAAGAGAGAGAGAGAGGGAGAGATATGGTGAGAGGGTGGAAGAGAGAGGGAGAGATATGGTGAGAGGGTGGAAGAGAGAGAGAGAGGGAGATATGGTGATAGGGGGAAAAGAGAGGGAGAGATATGGTGAGAGGGTGGAAGAGAGAGAGAGAGGGAGAGATATGGTGAGAGGGTGGAAAAGAGAGGGAGTGATATGGTGATAGGGGGAAAGAGAGAGAGAGAGAGGGAGAGATATGGTGAGAGGGTGGAAGAGAGAGGGAGAGATTTATTATTATTATTATTTTATTTTTTTTATTTTATTTTTTTATTTTATTTATTTATTTATTTATTTATTTATTTATTTTTTTAGGGAGAGGGAGAGGGAGAGATATGGTGAGAGGGTGGAAGAGAGAGGGAGAGATATGGTGAGAGGGTGGAAGAGAGAGGGAGAGATATGGTGATAGGGGGAAAGAGAGAGAGGGAGAGATATGGTGAGAGGGTGGAAGAGAGAGAGAGAGGGAGAGATATGGTGAGAGGGTGGAAGAGAGAGAGAGAGAGAGGGAGAGATATGGTGAGAGGGGGGAAGAGAGAGAGAGAGGGAGAGATATGGTGAGAGGGTGGAAGAGAGAGAGAGAGAGAGGGAGAGATATGGTGAGAGGGTGGAAGAGAGAGAGAGGGAGAGATATGGTGAGAGGGTGGAAGAGAGAGGGAGAGGGAGAGATATGGTGAGAGGGTGGAAGAGAGAGAGAGAGGGAGAGATATTGTGAGAGGGTGGAAGAGAGAGGGAGAGGGAGGGATATGGTGAGAGGGTGGAAGAGAGAGAGAGAGGGAGAGATATGGTGAGAGGGTGGAAGAGAGAGGGAGAGATATGGTGAGAGGGAGAGATGGTGAGAGGGTTGAGAGAGAAAGGGAGCGATATGGTGCGACCGGAGCAAGAGAGAGAGAGGTAGAGTTATGGTGAGAGGGTGGAAGAGAGAGGGAGAGATGGTGAGAGGGTGGAAGAGAGAGGGAGAGATATGGTGAGAGAGAGAGGGAGAGATATGGTGAGAGGTTGGAAGAGAGAGGGAGAGGGAGAGATATGGTGAGAGGGTGGAAGAGAGAGGGAGAGATATGGTGAGAGGGTGGAAGAGAGAGGGAGAGGGAGATATGGTGAGAGGGTGGAAGAGAGAGGGAGAGATATGGTGAGAGGGTGGAAGAGAGAGGGAGAGATATGGTGAGAGGGTGGAAGAGAGAGGGAGAGATATGGTGAGAGGGTTGAAGAGAGAGGGAGAGATATGGTGAGAGGGTGGAAGAGAGAGGGAGAGAGAGGGAGAGATATGGTGAGAGGGTGGAAGAGAGAGGGAGAGAGAGGGAGAGATATGGTGAGAGGGTGGAAGAGAGAGAGAGGGAGAGATATGGTGAGAGGGTGGAAGAGAGAGGGAGAGGGAGAGATATGGTGAGAGGGTGGAAGAGAGAGGGAGAGATATGGTGAGAGGGTGGAAGAGAGAGGGAGAGATATGGTGAGAGGGTGGAAGAGAGAGGGAGAGATATGGTGAGAGAATTAGGGAGAGATATGGTGAAAGGGTGGAAGAGAGAGGGAGAGATATGGTGAGAGGGTGGAAGAGAGAGAGAGAGGGAGAGATATGGTGAGAGGGTGGAAGAGAGAGAGAGAGGGAGAGATATGGTGAGAGGGTGAAAGAGAGAGGGAGAGATATGGTGAGAGGGTGGAAGAGAGAGAGAGAGAGAGGGAGAAATGGTGATAGGGGGAAAGAGAGGGAGAGATGGTGAGAGGGTGGAAGAGAGAGGGAGAGATATGGTGAGAGGGTGGAAGAGAGAGGGAGAGATATGGTGAGAGGGTGGAAGAGAGAGGGAGAGATATGGTGAGAGGGTTGAAGAGAGAGGGAGAGATATGGTGAGAGGGTTGAAGAGAGAGGGAGAGATATGGTGAGAGGGTGGAAGAGAGAGGGAGAGATATGGTGAGAGGGTGGAAGAGAGAGGGAGAGAGGGTGGAAGAGAGAGGGAGAGATATGGTGAGAGGGTGGAAGAGAGAGGGAGAGATATGGTGAGAGGGTGGAAGAGAGAGGGAGAGATATGGTGAGAGGGTGGAAGAGAGAGGGAGAGATATGGTGAGAGGGTGGAAGAGAGAGGGAGAGATATGGTGAGAGGGTGGAAGAGAGAGGGAGAGATATGGTGAGAGGGTGGAAGAGAGAGGGAGAGAGGGTGGAAGAGAGAGGGAGAGATATGGTGAGAGGGTTGAAGAGAGAGGGAGAGATATGGTGAGAGGGTGGAAGAGAGAGGGAGAGATATGGTGAGAGGGTTGAAGAGAGAGGGAGAGATATGGTGAGAGGGTTGAAGAGAGAGGGAGAGATATGGTGAGAGGGTGGAAGAGAGAGGGAGAGATATGGTGAGAGGGTGGAAGAGAGAGGGAGAGATATGGTGAGAGAATTAGGGAGAGATATGGTGAGAGGGTGGAAGAGAGAGGGAGAGGGGGGACAAGAGAAAGAGAAAGTGAGCGAGTGGGGGATATTCGTAATAATAGAAAGATCTATAATGGATGGATGGATGGATGGATGGATGGATGTTGAGGTTGAACTCACCTGAATCCCCTTTACCTTCTGCCTCGATCTCTATGACTGAAAACACGTAAAGAATGTTAGTGTAATCCAGCAAACAGTTAGATTACATTCTCTATGTTCTGGAAAGTGTGTGTGTGTGTGTGTGTGTGCGTGTGTGTGTGTGTGTGTGTGTTACTCACCTGTACACATGTCTGGGTCACTTGTCACATTACAGTTCTGAGAATCATCCTGATCGGACACACACCCAGTATCATTGCCTATGAGAGAGAGTGAGGGTGTTAGTGAGTGAGTGAGTGAGTGAGTCTGTCTGTCTGTCTGTCTGTCTGTGTGTCTGTGTGTCTGTGTGTCTGTGTGCCTGTGTGCCTGTGTGCCTGTGTGCCTGTGTGCCTGTGTGTGTGTGTGTGTGTGTGTGTGTGTGTGTGTGTGTGTGTGTGTGTGTGTGTGTGTGTGTGTGTGTGTGTGTGTGTGTGTGTGTGTGTGTGTGTGTGTGTGTGTGTATGTGTGTGTGTGTGTGTGTTGGTCCGATCCTGACACACTGAATAATTGAATCATCTGGTAAAGACCTTGAGGATTTTCTTACCTGCAGCTAGGGATCCAATTTATATTATGTGTGTGTGTATGTGTGTGTGTGTGTGTGTGTGTGTGTGTGTGTGTGTGTGTGTGTGTGTGTGTGTGTGTGTGTGTGTGTGTGTGTGTGTGTGTGTGTGTGTGTGTGTGTGTGTTTGTCCTTTGTGAGCCCCGTGAGAGCACTCCTCATCTTGAAGCAGTGTGAAAGAGTGAGGGAGAAAATACTAACAGATATAACTCTTCTAAATCTGCCATACCTTTTTAGAAGATATTTTGTCTGTCTGTCCCCCTTTTCACTGTTATTTTCACTGTTATTTTCACTAAAACCCTTAGAATAGAAGCTAAGACTTCCTCTTGTGCTTATTTCATCTGTTATTTCTCACCGTTCACGCAGACACTCCAGACACAGCCAGTCAAGTTGAGGGTGGAGTCTCCAACACACAGGTCACATGACTCAGCCTGGGAGCAGTCTATTGGAGGAGACAATTGCCAATCAATCAGCCACGGTAGTCTAACACACACCCTCTCAGGGATGACCTCTGCTTTCAAGATCAAACATCATGCCCAGGAGCATCATTGAAGATTACTTGAACTTTTGTCACAAAAAACCTTTAGGCCCAATTTTTTGTAATCATCCAACAAACACAACCAATATTAGATGGGACACAGATAAAAGCCAAATCAAAATGTAGAACAAATATGTTAGACCACTGAGCTAATCTCTAGATATTTTTGGGGCTACAGTCCCTCAGGTATAAGCATTGTCGACTAAACTACCAATTTTACATTTTCTTACACATTTAATGTCATTTCAGATGAATGAGGAGGCAAGGGAAGGAGGCAAGGGAAGGAGTCAAGAAAAGGAGGAAACACAACTATAAAAGGAAGTGTGGCCAAAAAGAAGAGAGGGGTCCAAGTTGAGTGTCAGAAAGTCCATAGGGTGACAGACCACAAACATATTCGCACGCCTACCTGAAGAGTCCGACTGACAGGAAGTGGCGCTCACCACTGCAAAGATCAGCAACGCTGCACAGAGGGCCTTTAGCTCTAACGGTCGCATCTTGACCACTACAGACCAGTACAAACCACAAAAACCAGTTCAGACTAGTACAGACCAGTAGAGACCACAGACTAGTCAGAGAAAAGCGAAAAAGTTGCTTCAGTTCCTCAGGTGGCTCCTAGTAGACGTCAACAGGGATCAGACAATTCTAACGTTCTAAAAGGTTCTGGAAGGTTCTAGACAGTTCCAAAAGGTTCCAAATGTGAGATGCAGTACTTTTCAGTTGGTTGTATATTGCTTCTCCTCGCAGAGGCCTCAAACTCCACCAAAAAATAAGAGATGGGTGTCTAGCTTTAGGGAAGAGTAGATGAGGTCGGAGAAAAGAGTTGCCTGCATTTGGAACAGGGAGAGACACCGGTGTGATTCAAGCCCTATTCTACCTGGTTACCTAGCAACCGCCATCCGCTTTGCCCCCAACTTGAAACACACACCACTGAGACAGTGACACCTGTTTACCTCAGAGCACTGGCACTCTGACACACACACACACACACACATGCACACACTTAAACATGCATTCAAGCATGCACAAAGGTACACAAACAAACACACATACGCATGCACACACACACAGGCATGTGCACGCACAAACACACACACACACACACACACACACGCACAAACACACACACACACACGTTGATTAACATTCACGACACAGATACTACAGATACTGAACAGACAGACCAGGACACACCTACAGTATGTTTTGTCAAATGCATATTTATTTGTAGATGTGCTGTAAATTGTATGTGCTGTAAATTCCTGTCTTTGCATAACTTTTTCTAACTGTATAATGAACATACTGATTGACACATACGCACATAGCAATGAATACCGCTTTACGTCACCGTCACCTCATAAAACCCTCTCTACTACATACACACCCTACACTACCCAGCCTGCTCTCCTCCTCTCTGCTTCTGCTCTACATCATCGCCCTCCTCTCACACAAACCACACATGGATTTGTGCTGCAGCGTCAAAGTGTGTGTGTGTGTCTTCGGGGGAAGGACAGTGTGTGTGTGTATGTGTTGAGAGGAAGGGCAGTGTGTGTGTGTGTGTGTGTGTGTGTGTGTGTGTGTGTGTGTGTGTGTGTGTGTGTGTGTTAGATAACCGAGGAAAATCCGCAGTCACGGCACCACGAGCTTGAGCTTCCCGTTACCAGCTCATAAACGCCACCTGAGGGCAGCCAGCCGGTAATGAATAGATACGTCTCTTGAGCTTCCCGTTACCAGCTCATAAACGCCACCTGAGGGCAGCCAGCCGGTAATGAATAGATACGTCTCTTGAGCTTCCCGTTACCAGCTCATAAACGCCACCTGAGGGCAGCCAGCCGGTAATGAATAGATACGTCTCTTGAGCTTCCCGTTACCAGCTCATAAACGCCACCTGAGGGCAGCCAGCCGGTAATGAATAGATACGTCTCTTGAGCTTCCCGTTAACAGCTCATAAACGCCACCTGAGGGCAGCCAGCCGGTAATGAATAGATACGTCTCTTGAGCTTCCCGTTACCAGCTCATAAACGCCACCTGAGGGCAGCCAGCCGGTAATGAATAGATACGTCTCTTGAGCTTCCCGTTAACAGCTCATAAACGCCACCTGAGGGCAGCCAGCCGGTAATGAATAGATACGTCTCTTGAGCTTCCCGTTAACAGCTCATAAACGCCACCTGAGGGCAGCCAGCCGGTAATGAATAGATACGTCTCTTCTCTACAGTATCTTACTGGTAAATACAGTATAAAACAACAGTTATCTTCTTCTGTCAACAAGCCCATCAGGTGTAACAGGGGTAGTGTAACAGGGGTAGTGTAACAGGGGTGATTCAGTCTTCTTCTGTCTACAAGCCCATCAGGTGTAACAGGGGTAGTGTAACAGGGGTAGTTCAGTCTTCTTCTGTCTACAAGCTCATCAGGTGTAACAGGGGTAGTGTAACATGGGTAGTGTACCAGGGGTAGTGTAACAGGGGTGATTCAGTCTTCTTCTGTCTACAAGCTCATCAGGTGTAACAGGGGTAGTGTAACATGGGTAGTGTACCAGGGGTATTGTAACAGGGGTAGTTCAGTCTTCTTCTGTCTACAAGCCCATCAGCTGTAACAGGGGTAGTGTACCAGGAGTAGTGTAACAGGGGTGATTCAGTCTTCTTCTGTCTACAAGCCCATCAGGTGTAACAGGGGTAGTGTAACAGGGGTAGTTCAGAGAACCACATTCACTGGATGTGTAGGTTAATCTTGCCCGAAACCTGAATACTTGTGTTAGCTCCCCTAGTTGTTGCCTTGGCTTTAGCTCAGCGGGTTAGGTCTACTGTGATTCAACACTTCGTCCAATTATTGTTTTGTCCAAATGAATAAATAAAAACAAAGAGGGAGATGAATGAGGCAGCGTTTCCCAACTTTAACTAATGCTCTCTCTCTCTCTCCTTCTTCTCCCTCTAACAGTTGTTCCCGGTCATGTGTAAATGACATAATGCTTTGTGAGGTATCGATCTTTTCTCTCCCAAAGAGAACCGGAAGTCAGTTTCCTTATATGGTTCTGTGGCAACAACAGGACGAAGGTCCCCCTCTATGCGTAGTGCCGTGGCCTGTGCGTAACCACGGAGATACATTGCAGCAAACCACTGCAGCCCGCGCAAGCTGTTTTTTAATCCCCGTGGAAACAGAGAATCCTCTCTACTAGATACGGTGCCTTCGGAAACTATTCAGACCCCTTTGACTTTTTACACATTGTGTTACATTACAGCCTTATTCTAAAATGGATGAAAATATAATAATCCTCATCAATCTACACACAATACCCCATAATGACAAAGCAAAAACAGGTTGATAGACATTTTTGCGGGAAAAAAAATGAAATATGACAATTACATGACATCGCTGCCAAAGATGCTTCAACAATAGCACTGAGTAAAGGGTTTGAATACTATTTCAGTTTTTTTTAATTATACATTAGCTAAAATTTGTCATTATGGGGTATTGAGTGTAGATTGATCAGGGGAAAAAAGTAATTTAATCAATTTTAGAATAAGGCTGTAACTTAACAAAATGTGGAAAAAAGTCAAGGGGTCTGAATACTTTCCGAAGGCACTGTATATCATCCAGGACCGGGTTTCACCAATGTGTCGATCAATAATCTATCATCTGATATCCTACATCCTTAACCGATCAAAAATCTATCATCTGATATCCTACACCCTTAACCAATCAGCTGATCATGATTCAAAATAGATAATAACCCTATTATTCTAATAATAATAATAAATATTATACATTATACATGACTGATTTTATATCTTTCAAAAACCCTGGACATTGTATGACTATATATATATATATATTGGCTAGCCAACTCACTTTTTTGTAAAATAATAATGCATGATTAATCCAAGACAAACGGTGCTTAGCCAGTGACTCACCTTGGGACTGAAGGGTCTATGTAGCCAGTGACTCAGCTTGGGACTGAAGGGTCTATGTATCCTGTGACTCAGCTTGGGACTGAAGGGTCTATGTAGCCAGTGACTCAGCTTGGGACTGAAGGCCTATGTAGCCAGTGACTCAGCTTGGGACTGAAGGGTCTATGTATCCTGTGACTCAGCTTGGGACTGAAGGGTCTATGTAGCCAGTGACTCAGCTTGGGACTGAAGGGTCTATGTAGCCAGTGACTCAGCTTGGGACTGAAGGGTCTATGTATCCAGTGACTCAGCTTGGGACTGAAGGCCTATGTAGCCAGTGACTCAGCTTGGGACTGAAGGGTCTATGTATCCAGTGACTCAGCTTGGGACTGAAGGGTCTATGTATCCTGTGACTCACCTACTGAAGGCCTATGTAGCCAGTGACTCAGCTTGGGACTGAAGGGCCTATGTAGCCAGTGACTCAGCTTGGGACTGAAGGGTCTATGTATCCAGTGACTCACCTACTGAAGGCCTATGTAGCCAGTGACTCAGCTTGGGACTGAAGGGTCTATGTAGCCAGTGACTCAGCTTGGGACTGAAGGGTCTATGTAGCCAGTGACTCAGCTTGGGACTGAAGGGTCTATGTAGCCAGTGACTCAGCTTGGGACTGAAGGGTCTATGTAGCCAGTGACTCACCTTGGGACTGAAGGGTCTATGTAGCCAGTGACTCAGCTTGGGACTGAAGGGTCTATGTATCCAGTGACTCAGCTTGGGACTGAAGGGTCTATGTATCCTGTGACTCAGCTTGGGACTGAAGGGTCTATGTAGCCAGTGACTCACCTTGGGACTGAAGGGTCTATGTAGCCAGTGACTCAGCTTGGGACTGAAGGGTCTATGTATCCAGTGACTCAGCTTGGGACTGAAGGGTCTATGTAGCCAGTGACTCACCTTGGGACTGAAGGGTCTATGTAGCCAGTGACTCAGCTTGGGACTGAAGGGTCTATGTATCCAGTGACTCAGCTTGGGACTGAAGGGTCTATGTATCCTGTGACTCAGCTTGGGACTGAAGGGCCTATGTAGCCAGTGACTCAGCTTGGGACTGAAGGGTCTATGTAGCCAGTGACTCAGCTTGGGACTGAAGGGTCTATGTAGCCAGTGACTCAGCTTGGGACTGAAGGGTCTATGTAGCCAGTGACTCAGCTTGGGACTGAAGGGTCTATGTAGCCAGTGACTCACCTTGGGACTGAAGGGTCTATGTAGCCAGTGACTCAGCTTGGGACTGAAGGGTCTATGTATCCAGTGACTCAGCTTGGGACTGAAGGGTCTATGTATCCTGTGACTCAGCTTGGGACTGAAGGGTCTATGTAGCCAGTGACTCACCTTGGGACTGAAGGGTCTATGTAGCCAGTGACTCAGCTTGGGACTGAAGGGTCTATGTAGCCAGTGACTCAGCTTGGGACTGAAGGGTCTATGTATCCAGTGACTCAGCTTGGGACTGAAGGGTCTATGTAGCCAGTGACTCACCTTGGGACTGAAGGGTCTATGTAGCCAGTGACTCAGCTTGGGACTGAAGGGTCTATGTATCCAGTGACTCAGCTTGGGACTGAAGGGTCTATGTATCCTGTGACTCAGCTTGGGACTGAAGGGCCTATGTAGCCAGTGACTCAGCTTGGGACTGAAGGGTCTATGTAGCCAGTGACTCAGCTTGGGACTGAAGGGTCTATGTAGCCAGTGACTCAGCTTGGGACTGAAGGGTCTATGTAGCCAGTGACTCACCTTGGGACTGAAGGGTCTATGTAGCCAGTGACTCAGCTTGGGACTGAAGGGTCTATGTATCCAGTGACTCAGCTTGGGACTGAAGGGTCTATGTAACCTGTGACTCAGCTTGGGACTGAAGGGTCTATGTAGCCAGTGACTCACCTTGGGACTGAAGGGTCTATGTAGCCAGTGACTCAGCTTGGGACTGAAGGGTCTATGTAGCCAGTGACTCAGCTTGGGACTGAAGGGTCTATGTAGCCAGTGACTCAGCTTGGGACTGAAGGGTCTATGTAGCCAGTGACTCAGCTTGGGACTGAAGGGTCTATGTAGCCAGTGACTCAGCTTGGGACTGAAGGGTCTATGTATCCTATTCATGCACCTTTTGCTTATTGAATGACATAAACACTTCAACTGTCCCCCTTTTCCAATTCTGCATAGAAAACTACACGTATGAGCTCCAATGTGTTCTTATTGTATTATTTAATACCCACATAAAAGCAATCAAACCAATTGATTAAAGCAATTTCTAGCACATAGCTGCGTTTCAGCACCTTGGACAGCTCCTCAAGTCGTCAGCCCTCTCTCCAAACCTAATGAATTCACATTGATCAGAATCTCTACTGTGGCGTGTGTGTGTGTCGGAAGGAGTGTTCCGGGGATTATTTACGGGAAAGGTGCACACGAGGCAAGCCGCAGTGGGAGGGGCAGGAAGCTGTCGCATTTTTCTGAATGAAATTCCTCTACAGGAGTCCCCCATCACACCCCCGTCTCTCCTAGCACCTCATTGGCTGAAGTCACTGACGTCAGTCAGACCTTCCCTAGTGAAGAACCCTGCGCGCATTAGATCCATCCAGTCATTCTGGTGTTCGCACCGACCCGGAGAAACTGAGACTATGTTATTACTCTGATGGGGACAGTCAGACAAGCCTTTTCTGAGATAGAACCGACCATCGATATACCGATACACCGAGACACAAGGACCGCATCACGGCATCACTGTCTCCTGAATGCTCTGTGAACAGAGCTGATTTTGGAAGAATTGTGATCAAGGTATTTTTTATTAATAGAAGGTAAGATATTTTGCAGTGTCTGTCTGTCTATCTGTCTGTATGTGGTATGTAGTGTGTAGATTTTGTAAACGTCAAATGATTTATCAGAACCAGAGCATATTGACATGGTGTTCCAAGATGCTGGAAATCTGTTACAAAACACTCCCCACTGCACTATAGGAGAAGAGTGGAGAGGAGACAGGAGAAGGGCTGCATTCTTCTCCCCCTTCTCCCTGGAGTGTGCACTCCTTCACTCCCCCTCATGGATTTAAAAGCATTGGAT
>NC_074696.1:11349865-11399865 GCF_029448725.1 Salvelinus fontinalis
GGAATGTGACTGGCACACAGGGAATGTGACTGGCACACAGGGAATGTGACTGGCACACAGGGAATGTGACTGGCACACAGGGAATGTGACTGGCACACAGGGAATGTGACTGGCTTAGACAGGAGTGTGGAAGAGGACACACTTCTCTTTGGCCCTCTACTCCTCAGATAATTGGTTATAAAGAAGTAATGACAAAAGGACATGATGCATTCTCTCTGAGGAGGACTGAGGAAGACCATGATGATGGTGGTGGTGGTAAAGGAGGCCTCACTCGGACCAATCATCATCGTCCAACTCCGAGGAGTCGTCTTCGCTGTCGCTGCACTCCACAGCAATACGGCGAGACAAGATGGCCGCTACGTCGTTGCCATAGTTATCCTTCTTCTCCTGTTCTTGCTGTTCCTCCACTTTACGAAGGTTAAAACCTGCAAGAGAGAGCAGGGGGCGTTTAGGATGTGTTTATGTGTACTAGTATCTATCTATGTATGTGTGTAGTGTGTGTGTGTGTGTGGGGTGTGTGTGTGTGTGTGTGTGTGTGTGCGTGGTGTGTGGTGTGTCGTACCTTGCCGGATAGCTGACAGCAAGTCATTGTGAGCGTCAGCGGGGGCTTCTGGCTGAACCTGGGTGGGTTTGAGAGGAGGGGGAGCCCCAATGGAGAAGGAGGGGGGAGGTAGGCCAGAAGAGGGGGGAGGAGGGCCTGGGGGAGGCGGGGGAGGAGGAGGAGGTGCGCCACCACCCTGGGGGAGAGAGGGGGGAGGAGGCGGAGAGATGGTGGTCTGGGAGAGAGGGGAAGGTGGGGCAGGAGGGGAGGGATAGGCAGAGGAGAAGAGAGGAGGGGGAGCAGGGGAGGAGGAGTCAAATCCAGAGAGGGGAGGGGGAGGGATTCCCAAGCCAGAGGGGGGAGGGGGAGGTGGGGCAGGGGGAGGGGCCAGGTTGGGCCGGGAGCCACTGGAAGCAGAAGAGGTCATGGGAGGGGCTGGAGGAGGGTGTGTGGGGCTCAGAACGCTGGTGCGCTTCTGGGTTGGTGCTCCGTACTGTCCGTCATACCTGCCAATGAGAGCGCACGGGATGGATTAGGAACAGGGCGGATTCTCCAAAATGCTCTGCATCCAAAACAACTTGGCCAAAACAATTCTGACCACTGGAGATGAAGGGTGTTGACTGGCGAGTAGACGCTAATGCTAAATTAGCATAAAATCTGTGTTAAAAACGACAGTATTTGGTAAATGATGAGGTGCAAACACCGTTCCCCTTTATCCTGTACTTACGTCATGTCTGGGGGTGGAGGGGGCAGGAAGTCATCGGGAGCGGGGGGAGGGAGGGGGGAGCCGGGATCGAAGGCGTACGACCCTGTACTCTGGTCTAAACCATCAGGGGAGTAACAGCCTTCTCCTGAACCAATACTGCCATTCAGACCCTCAAGAGATTCTCTACACACACCAAGATACATGGGTACACAGACAAAAAAAAAAGAAAGTATTTTGATCAATGACAAGACACCACAATTAAACCATTCTATAGGACAACCCTCTCCCCTACAGACTCAAAACCTCCCTCCTTCATATTCTCTCTCTCTCTCTCCTTCTCCACTTCATATAGCCTCTCCCCCTGTTCTCATCCCCTCCCCCTGTTCTCATCCCCTCCCCCTGTTCTCATCCCCTCCCCCTGTTCTCATCCCCTCCCCCTGTTCTCATCCCCTCCCCCTGTTCTCATCCCCTCCCCCTGTTCTCATCCCCTCCCCCTGTTCTCATCCCCTCCCCCTGTTCTCATTCCCTCCCCCTGTTCTCATTCTCTCTTCATCTCTCACCCCATGTCGTTCTTGGGTACCACAAACTCTTCCCCCATCTTGCGTCGTTCCCACTCATCCTTTCTGGTCTTGATCTTTCTGGGATTCAGAGTCCGCATATTTTGATTGTCCTTCTTCTCCTTCTACTCAGACAGATAGAGAAAAAGAGGGGAGTGAGAAAGAGAGAAAGAGAGGGGAGTGAGAAAGAGAGAGAGGTGGGGAGAAAGAGAGACAGGGAGGGAGAAAGAGAGACAGGGAGGGAGAAAGAGAGAGACAGAGAGAGAGAGAGAGAGAGAGAGAGAGAAAGGGGGGGGGGGGGAGTAAAAAATAAACAGAAAAGAGTGTTTAACAAAGCTATAAGTGCATTTAAATACTGTGTTTAAGAAGAGGACGTACATTTCCCAACAGTCCAAAAACAAACTACTGTCGAATTGAAGTGTGTGTGTGTGTGTGTGTGTGTGAGTGTGTGTTACCCTGTGTTTGCGTCTCTCCTTCATGATGTCCTTGGTGTCCTGCAGCATCTTCTCTTTCCACAGGTCAAAGAAGTAAGACGGGTCCGTGTAGAACTTCAGAGCATCCTTCCCATCGTCCCTAATCATGACAACAGACAATATCAGTGTGTGTGTGTGTGCAGGGTTGCTTAGGGCCCCCGTCCCCCTCACCCCAAAAAGAAAGTGTAATAATAGTAGAATAGACAAGGTGAAAGTTCGTCACTGTATTAGCCGTGTCAGCTAAACATTTTAGAATGTTAGTCTAGCCAGCCAGAGTGCCTTCAGAAAGTACACTACATAAACAAAAGTATGTGGACACCCCTTCAAAATGAGTGGATTTGGCTATTTCAGCCACACCCGTTGCTGACCGGTGTATAAAAATCGAGCACACAGCCATGCAATCTCCATAGACAAAACAATGGCAGTAGAATGGCCTTACTGAAGAGCTCAGTGACTTTCAACGTGCCACCGTCATAGAATGCCACCTTTCCAACAAGTCAGTTCGTCAAATTCCTGCCCTGCTAGAGCTGCCCCCGGTGAAATGTAAGTGCTGTTATTGTAAAGTGGAAACGTCTAGGAGTAACAACGGCTCAGCAGTGAAGTGGTAGGCCACACAAACTCCCAGAACGGGACCGCCGAGTGCTGAAGAGCATTAAAATGTTGTACTCAGTGCCTCTGGAAGCAATGTCAGCACCAAGCATTGTTCGTTGGGAGCTTCGTGAAATGGTTTTCCATGGCCGAGCAGCCTAAGATCAATGCCAACCTTGGCTGGAGTGATGTAAAGCTCACCCCCACTGGACTCTGGAGCAGTGGAAACGCGTTCTCTGGAGTGATGAATGACACTTCACCATCTGGCAGTCCGGCAGTCGAATCTGGGTTTGGCGGATTCCAGGGGAACACTACCTGCCCCAATGCATAGTGCCAACTGTAAAGTTTGGTGGAGGAGGAATAATGGTCTGGGACTGTTTTTCATGGTTCGGGCCCCTTAGTTCCAGTGAAGGGAAATCTTAACGCTACAGCATACAATGACATTCTAGACGATTCTATGCTTCCAACTTTGTGGCAACAGTTTGGGGAAGTCCCTTTCCTGTTTCAGCATGACAATACCCCCGTTCACAAAGTGAGGTCCATATAGAAATGGTTTGTCGAGATCGGTGTGGAATAACTTGACTGGCCTGCACAGAGCCCTGAACTCAACCCCATTGAAGACCTTTGGGATGAATTGGACTCCGACTGCGAGTCAGACCTAATCGACCAACATCAGTGCCCGACCTCACTAATGGTTTTGTGTCCCTGCAGAAATGTCCCGACATCTAGTGGAAAGCCTTCCCATTAGAGTGGATGTTCGACGAGCAGGTGTCCACATACTTTTGGCCATGTAGTGAGATGTATATAAAATGAACGGGAAAAGTTAACGTGTTTGATACCATTCCATTCACGCCATTATTATGAGCCGTCCTCCCCTTAGTTGAGGTGTGTGTGTACCTGTACTGGCTGAGGTTGTTGAGTGGTGGAGGAGGATTACAGGTCAGATAAGTCTCCTGTACAGGCAGTGGTAAAGAGGGTCTACAGAATAACTGCTGGTCCTGAGTCAGATTACTATGAAATGCTTTCTTCTGGGTGATGGCCTGCAGAGAGACTGGGAGAGATTGATTGAGGGAGGTTGGAGATAGAGAAGAGAGAAGGAGACAGAGAGAGAGAGTTAGGATTAGTATTTGAGACAGAAGCAAACAGTATCTGTTGCATAACATCTACTGAATTCTGACTTGAAAACTAAAACACAGGGCAGTTTTTATGTAACATGCAGCGGGTTCACTGGACATAGGTCGTACCAGTTAGGAACTTAAAAATCATGTTCAATTAAGATTCCCCATTGAAATAGTTTTTTAGTCGAATATGTTTAAACTGTGTCCAGGAAACGCCCCCGTGGTGTATAATGAGGGATGTGCATATTTCCCTTTCAAGACGATTGGATACATATCTAGATACATGGGCTCCGATACAGGAACGATACGTTTTAGTTTGAAACGATTCGGTTTGATTAGAGGAACGAATCGATGCGATTCAGGTTCAATGCGATAGTATTCGACACACTAACATTTGTTGCAAAATCACATTTATATTTCCATTCTAAATTAAAATCTGCTGCTGATGGAGCTCATGAGCTGGGCCTCTCCGAGCTGGGCCTCTCCGAGCTGGGCCTCTCCGAGCTGGGCCTCTCCGAGCTGGGCCTCTCCGAGCTGGGCCTCTCCGAGCTGGGCCTCTCCGAGCTGGGCCTCTCCGAGCTGGGGTGTGTGTGTGTGTGGTGTATGTCTATAGTGTATGTGGGCACCAGACTGTTTCTCTTCTCCTCCCCATAGGATACCTGATGGCTAACAATAACATATCCTGACATAATGTAAACAATATACATTACCCTCTCTCCCTCAGTGAAATGAATAAGTATATTTCATAAATAAGAAATCAGAACCCATCAATATGTCTATAGTGTATGTGGGTACCTGAGCTGAACCATATGGGAAACTGGGCATCCACCACCCCACTATCAGTTAGGGGGAGCAATGTTTGCTTTTATTCCCCCCCAACACACTTTTGATCACAAACGACCAATTAATTAGCCTTTAAAAAAAAATGTAAGTGTTAAGAGCAAGTAATGTATAAATATGCATCTTAACAAAATGTGCTATGACATAGCCAATGAATATCAAGCTTAACTTTGGATTTCACCCCTGTCTCATAATCAAATGGTTTCGGCCGTTTGGAAGTCGAAGGACTAGGAGTGAGCTTCTCTTCCTCTCCTGCTTCGGCCATGCAGCGCGGATAGCAAAAGTGATTATGAAATTATCGACTTTATCCTCTATATCTAAAAATGACCATATAAACTGATTGTTTAAAGCAAAACTAATGCTGATGGTGTACCTGAATAGGTTAGGCTACTTTTATTCAGGTAAAACACCCTTTCCAACAACGCAATGAAAAAAATAAAAAAATAAAATAAAAGTATTTAAGTATTTAAAATAAAATAACACACAACAATACTGCGCAAGCCATTTTACACTCAGATGAGCCAGATCAGGGGTAGGCCTAACACTTACTGGTCTAATCAAATCGTATGTCACATACAACCGGTGTAGACTTTACAGTGAAATGCTATGTTACAAGGCCTTAACCACCAAATCAGTTAAAAAAAATGTAAATACCAACTAACATTGCCTGGGGTTGTTCAGCATGCAAAAGGACTTGTCGTCCAATGACTATCAACTTCATTACATGCTTAGTTTGACACTAAAGGAGAGGACGCAATTGTCACAAAAGACGAGGTATTTTCAGAATGTAGAAAGGAAGTCATTGGAGCGAAACGTTTAAGTGAACCGGAGATTCGTAATGTTTGAATCGAATTTCTGACCGATGCATGCTACATTTGGATCGGTTTGGGGTCTTGCGGATGTAACAGTATAACTTTACATCCATCCCCTCGCCCCGACCCGGGCATGAACCAGGGACCCTCTGCACACATCAACAACAGTCAACCACGAAGCATCGTTACCCATCACTCTACAAAAGCCGCAGCCCTTGCAGAGCAAGGGGAACCACTACTTCAAGGTCTCAAAGTGAGTGACGTAACCGATTGAAACGCTATTAGCGCGCACCACCGCTAACTAGCTAGCCATTTCACATCCGTTACACGGACAGATGGACTCATACAGTATATTAAACATTTGAACCAGGGACCGATGTACTCATATCTTAATCATTTGAACCAGGGACCGATGCTCTCATATCTTAAATCATTTGAATCGGGGACTGATCGTTACATCCCTGTGCATAATGTCAGTCTCTTACCCTCCTCCTCTTTAGGGTCGAGCTGGGTGACTTTCACCTGTAGACGGTCCACTCTCTCACCCAGTGAGTTCACCCTGATAGCAAACGCCCCCGCTTGCACAAACAGCTCTCCAAACACATCCTCTGCATACTTACCTACACAAACAAATGTATATTTATAGCCTACATACACACACGATTACATAAGACACACACCATCATACTACAATATACATACATTGCATTAAGTACTTCCCTAGGTATAAACTCACATCACACAAACAGAGACTTACTGAGGCTGCCTAGCTGGCGTATGATGTTGGCGAGGCTGATGTTGGTGACACACTCCAGCTCGCTGCGGATGGTGCTGGGGAGCACCTGCCGGCACACATGGCGAGGCTCGATGTTCCTCGTCACCAACGGCATTTTGTGACGGGAGAGGGGGGGCGGTGGGCTTCCCCTGGAGGAGGAGCGAGGCGGGTGGGAGCATGTGAGAAAGAGAGACGGCTAGCACTGGTCAGATAGAGAAGACTTTACTGGTCTGATAGAAATGTGTTTCCTAGATCAGACATCCCACAGTGGGATGTGTCTTTGTGATGTAGATTAGAGACGCTCCATTTCTAGACACTATTTCTATCCATCGTTTAAAAATAAAAATAAAAATCATTCCGTTCAATAAAGCACCATGTGACTGACTAGCAGACATACGACTAAAGCAGAACCAAAACCACAGCCTAGTTCTATTCTGGTCCTTCCCCTCTTCCCTTAACCCCATTTCAATGTGCATACATCTGAGGAGTGCAAACAATATGGTGGACTGGTGGTGGAGGCTCAACACACACACACACACACACACACACACACACACACATTTATAGATGATAGGGAATGAATGAAACTCGACTCAATCAACTCCAGCACCATAATACTGTAATGTACCCAGCAGCCACACGGGGTCGCTCTAGTCAACACCAACTCCCATTAGAACAACCACAGCCTAAGTGAATTCTCCTCGGCTTTTCCAGTAAACACTAATGTGCATTTGCTGTCTCCGCACTCTATAAACTATAAAGCACTTTTATTGAGTTAAAACAATTAGCCAACTGTCTAGCAGGGTACAGTAGCTACTAATGGTCGGGGCATTTCACTTGACAGGCAAGCTCATTGATCCCATTTGATGAATATTTACACGTTGATTACAAGCGTTGGGTATGACGTAAACAGACCAAAAAAACTTCCTGACAAAAACAGAATGTTATGAAGCCAGATGTCCCATCGCCCAAACTATGTAACACCTATTTCTATATACCATACAGTTGAGTGCATCAGTGTAGCGACACCCTACAATGGAGTGCGCCAGTGTCATGACTTTTACACTGACACAAAAGCAAGACAGCCCAACTCTGTACCTGACAAAAAAATGTATTTCTCGACATAAAAACTCATCTAAAAAGGAGACCTGTTTTGAGTCCTAAGCATAGAAACACACCCAGAAACTGCATTACAATAGTCACGGCGAGGGAAGTTGACATGAAACTTGGGCTCTCGGCCTTGTCAGTTTAGCAGGAAGTAAAGTTGAAAGCGCCCCTCATTATGTCCGAAAATCGTCGGAGAAAACAAATCTTCTATATTAACTTCAGAAAAACGCGATAAATAAACACTGATCGCTTACCGTCAAGCGGCCAATTGTAGAATCAGTCAAATTAGTCTTGTTTCTACTTTTCGGAGTCTTTCGGCAGCAACAAAAATGAAAGATGTACTGTAAACGGAGGGACTAGGAGGATCACAAAGAGAAGTCCCACATTTGTGAACTTCTGATTGGACAAGGCTTCGACATTCCAGGCGCCGATTGGTTCCTCTCAATCTCAATCTGTGTCAGCAGCGAGGACATGGCAATTTGGAAGTACTATACGTAACTCCACCAGTCTAGTCGTAAACATTTGTCCGCAGTTTGCGTAGCAAGGGCGGAGATACGTAACGCACATTCCAGAGTATGCTCAGCGGGTTAGAACCAGGGGAGAATGACTGCCCCCTTCCATTGATAATTTCGAGTTGAAGGCCGACCGCAGTACTGCCGGCATTGTTTTTAGAAAACAGCATCGATCCCCCATTATAGTGGAATGGGGAAATGGCGATCTTCGTGGTCAATATTCGTGGATATAAATGTTTTTTCGAACACAGTTAATGGTACCAATAATTGCTTTTATTTCACCAGATGTGTGTCGTTAAACCGATTACTTTAAAGTCACACACAGACAAAGATATAAGTATAGTTTAGTTGCTAATGGAAGACTGCAGTACCTCGGGTGGCCTTCAATTTGAGATACTCCATGAGAGGAGGCAGCACTGAGCAGGCCTGCAACGTCACTTCCACTTCCAACGTCACTCTTCACTTTGTGTTTTACATTACGAGAATGCTAGTAAACCCCTTCGGATTACTTTCTTATGAAATTACGATTCCTCAATGACTCGAGGAACTTATCTACCCACCCACCCACCCCCCCCCCCCACCTTAAATATTATGCTTGCCCATACTAGCTACTTGTATTGCTTTTTAGGGACATTTCCATCTCTGTGTGTTAGCTAGCTAGCTAGCTAGTTAGCTTCGGGTCTATTCCGTTACCTCAGAAGTTAGCTAGCCAAGTTAGCCAAACATAGCTACTGTAGCTAGTTAGCTTGTTGACCCGTGGTGTTGTGCCAGGCCCTGCTTGACTGCCGCACCAGCCCATTGATCCATCATTACCACTCCCTGGCTTGGAGTTATGCTGTGATCACAGATCTCAGCAGTGCTGTAAACTACCTGTCCTTGCTTAACCGAGTCCACCAATGCCGAGACTGACAGTCCACGCTTGACTGTGCCAGTCAGATAGCTTCATATAGGAGGCCGTTTCGAGCCCGGATCCTGATACATATTTAGGCGGGATTCTTGACCCTGAAGCACGACGGGTCGGAGCCAAGGTTAGTATAACTTTCTCTTGAAGCATCCGAAGCTGATACATCGAAACAGAAAGCTATTTTTTTGTTTCATTTTTCTTGGAACAGACTTCTCTTTTGTAAAAATCTGTTCTCTGCACACTGATTCAGTGCAGTACATGAATGTCGTTCCACCCATGTCAACAGTGTGAAAAACAGCTCTCAGCCTCAGATGAGCACACACTTTGCGTTCTTTGCTTGGGAGTTGAACATTCCTCAAGCGGCTGCACAGGCTAGCAGCTCTTGCACCCACTGTCAGAAATTGAAATCTCAATTTGCACACTTTGGGAGCGGAGCCTGCGGATTATCATCAGATGAGTCTGCCACACAGACTAATGCTCCAGGTCTATTGACGGGTCTCACTCCCCTCTTGATCCGTCGGCCCAATAAACGCCATCGCTCATCCTCGTCTGGGCACAAATCTCGACGCACTGAAATGCGCAAGGAGATTAAGTCACTGGACAATCGTATGGCAACCACTGAGTCTGCCCTCGAGCACATCCTGGCCAGGCTTCCCCAGCTGGTACCAAACCCAACCCCTACCTCTGAACGGAGCGCGGTTGTTGAATCGGATGACACTGACGTACTGTCCACAAGAGCCTCCCACTCTAATGACACAGACTATGAACACTCTGATGAGGATGATGCTATGTACCACAGCTCTATAATTGTTCAGTCCCAGCCTGCCGGCCTGGCAGCGATGGTCGACCAGAAAATATCCTTGTCTGAAATCTTTGAGGGCAAGCAGGAACTTCAACATGGAACATGCACCTATTGCCATGGCGTCCACATCAGTTCTTCAAAGAATGAGACATCCATCCTGTTGTTCAAAGACTTTGTGTGTGAGCTCCAACGCACTTGGATTACGTCAAATAACAGAACCCCTGCCATGCCAAGCATATGCACTCGCTTAGCTACAGTTCATGGTGCAGATGAGAATGGTTTTGTCCATTTCCCCCGTATGGACAAATCATTTGCTTCGCTTGTTCTGCCTGCTTCTCTCCGTACAAGTTCAGAGTAAGAGCTGCCTAACAAACGATGCAGGGCATCTGATCGCTTGCTACGCAGGACACATGACAGCACTGCTTCAGCCACTAGGCTAAGCCATTCAGCAGCGATACTATCAGAAGGAGCTGCAGGAACGCCTTTCCACAAACTGCTGAGACCATGAAAAAACTGTTTACAGTTACAGACCTGCTCATCCAATGCCTTCAGGGCAATGCTCAGATGGTTGGAAAATCATTGGCAACACTTTGTGTTGCACGGCATCACCTATGGTTGGAGCAGTCCATTCTCCCTATGGTTAGAGCAGTCCATTCTCCCTATGGTTGGAGCAGTCCATTCTCCCTATGGTTGGAGCAGTCCAATCTCCCTATGGTTAGAGCAGTCCATTCTCTATATGGTTAGAGCAGTCCAATCTCCCTATGGTTAGAGCAGTCCATTCTCTATATCACAGGTGTCAAACTCATTCCACGGGGGGCCGAGTGTCTGCGGGTTTTCGCTCCTCCCTTATACTTGATTGATGAATTAACATCACTAATTAGTTAGGAACTCCCCACACCTGGTTGTCTAGGGCTTTATTGAAAGGAAAAACCAAAAACCTGCAGACACTAGGCCCTCCGTGGAATGAGTTTGACACCCCTGCTCTATATGGTTAGAGCAGTCCATTCTCTATATCACAGGTGTCAAACTCATTCCACGGGGGGCCGAGTGTCTGCGGGTTTTCGCTCCTCCCTTATACTTGATTGATGAATTAACATCACTAATTATTAGGAACTCCCCACACCTGGTTGTCTAGGGCTTTATTGAAAGGAAAAACCAAAAACCTGCAGACACTAGGCCCTCCGTGGAATGAGTTTGACACCCCTGCTCTATATGGTTAGAGCAGTCCATTCTCTATATGGTTAGAGCAGTCCATTCTCTATATGGTTAGAGCAGTCCATTCTCTATATGGTTAGAGCAGTCCATTCTCTATATGGTTAAAGCAGTCCATTCTCTATATGGTTAGAGCAGTCCATTCTCTATATGGTTAGAGCAGTCCATTCTCCCTATGGTTAGAGCAGTCCAATCTCCATATGGTTAGAGCAGTCCATTCTCCCTATGGTTAGAGCAGTCCATTCTCTATATGGTTAGAGCAGTCCAATCTCCATATGGTTAGAGCAGTCCATTCTCCCTATGGTTAGAGCAGTCCATTCTCTATATGGTTAGAGCAGTCCAATGTCCCTATGGTTAGAGCAGTCCATTCTCTATATGGTTAGAGCAGTCCATTCTCCCTATGGTTAGAGCAGTCCAATCTCCCTATGGTTAGAGCAGTCCATTCTCTATATGGTTAGAGCAGTCCAATCTCCCTATGGTTAGAGCAGTCCATTCTCTATATGGTTAGAGCAGTCCATTCTTTATATGGTTAGAGCAGTCCATTCTCTATATGGTTAGAGCAGTCCATTCTCTATATGGTTAGAGCAGTCCATTCTCCCTATGGTTAGAGCAGTCCAATCTCCCTATGGTTAGAGCAGTCCATTCTCCCTATGGTTGGAGCAGTCCATTCTCCCTATGGTTGGAGCAGTCCATTCTCCCTATGGTTGGAGCAGTCCATTCTCCCTATGGTTGGAGCAGTCCATTCTCCCTATGGTTAGAGCAGTCCATTCTCTATATGGTTAGAGCAGTCCATTCTCCCTATGGTTAGAGCAGTCCAATCTCCCTATGGTTAGAGCAGTCCATTCTCTATATGGTTAGAGCAGTCCATTCTCCCTATGGTTGGAGCAGTCCATTCTCCCTATGGTTAGAGCAGTCCATTCTCTATATGGTTAGAGCAGTCCATTCTCTATAATATTAGAGCAGTCCATTCTCTATAATATTAGAGCAGTCCATTCTCTATATGGTTAGAGCTGTCCATTCTCCCTATGGTTAGAGCAGTCCATTCTCCCTATGGTTAGAGCAGTCCATTCTCCCTATGGTTGAAGCAGTCCATTCTCCCTATGGTTAGAGCAGTCCATTCTCTATATGGTTAGAGCAGTCCAATCTCACTATGGTTAGAGCAGTCCATTCTCCCTATGGTTAGAGCAGTCCATTCTCTATATGGTTAGAGCAGTCCATTCTCTATATGGTTAGAGCAGTCCAATCTCCCTATGGTTAGAGCAGTCCATTCTCCCTATGGTTAGAGCAGTCCAATCTCCCTATGGTTAGAGCAGTCCATTCTCCCTATGGTTAGAGCAGTCCATTCTCCCTATGGTTAGAGCAGTCCAATCTCCCTTTGGTTAGAGCAGTCCAATCTCCCTATGGTTGGAGCAGTCCAATCTCCCTATGGTTGGAGCAGTCCATTCTCCCTATGGTTAGAGCAGTCCATTCTCTATATGGTTAGAGCAGTCCAATCTCCCTATGGTTAGAGCAGTCCATTCTCCCTATGGTTAGAGCAGTCCATTCTCTATATGGTTAGAGCAGTCCATTCTCTATATGGTTAGAGCAGTCCATTCTCCCTATGGTTAGAGCAGTCCAATCTCCCTATGGTTAGAGCAGTCCAATCTCCCTATGGTTAGAGCAGTCCATTCTCTATATGGTTAGAGCAGTCCATTCTCCCTATGGTTAGAGCAGTCCAATCTCCCTATGGTTGGAGCAGTCCAATCTCCCTATGGTTAGAGCAGTCCATTCTCTATATGGTTAGAGCAGTCCAATCTCCCTATGGTTAGAGCAGTCCATTCTCCCTATGGTTAGAGCAGTCCAATCTCCCTATGGTTGGAGCAGTCCAATCTCCCTATGGTTGGAGCAGTCCATTCTCCCTATGGTTAGAGCAGTCCATTCTCTATATGGTTAGAGCAGTCCATTCTCCCTATGGTTAGAGCAGTCCAATCTCCCTATGGTTGGAGCAGTCCAATCTCCCTATGGTTGGAGCAGTCCATTCTCCCTATGGTTAGAGCAGTCCATTCTCTATATGGTTAGAGCAGTCCAATCTCCCTATGGTTAGAGCAGTCCAATCTCTATATGGTTAGAGCAGTCCAATCTCCTTATGGCTAGAACAGTCCAATTTCCCTAAACTATTACTCCCGTTCCATGGCCTCAACTGGGATGCCAAATAACCAGGCTCAGACTCACCTGCTCAGGAGTGGAGCAACAGACACTCTCAGCCCTACCCGAAGAGGTGGAGCGCAGCATCGTCCAACAGACAGAGGCGCTCCATATGCAGGCCGCGTCCCCTCTGCACCACAGCACGCAGAGCCTCGATCCTGACGGAACCGACTCTCTAACGCAACACCGTTTCCTCGAGCACCACTTTTCCCGCAGGTCAAAGGCCAACAAATGGGTGTTACACACTCTAACACAAGGCTACGCACTACAATTTTGTCAGCGACCCCCTCACGCTTCAGGGGTGTCTTGAAAGCATCGCAGTCCTGCTCCAAAAGCAAACACTCTGCTCAGAAATCTCCTTGCTCCTGGAAAAGCAATGGAACAGGTAGAACCAGTGCAACAAAACTGCAGGTTTTTGTGCCAAAAAAAACGGACGGAAGCTTCCATCCGATCCTGGATCTAAGGTGCCTGAATCGTCATCTTTCAGCACTTCAAAATTCTGCCAATCAAAATCATCCTTAAGTCAGTAGAACCAGGTGATTGGTCCACCACAGTGGACCTGAAAGACGCATACTTTCATATCCCCATTCTACCGGCAAACAGAAAAATACCTGAGATTTGCCGCTCGGCCGTTCGCTGCCCCTCACACTTTCACAGAGTGCATAAGCACTAGCCCCCCATTGCCAAGCAGGAGTCAGGGTCCTGAACTACTTAAACAATTGGCTAATATGTGCAGGGTCACAAAGCCTTGGCACACAAGTACATGGCCTCACATCACCTCTCAGAGATTGAGACTAACAATGAACTTAGAAATGAGTTCTCTGGTCCCCACTCAGTGTATGCACTTCCTAGGCTTGGCACTGGACACTCAAATCATGCGAGTAACACTCTCCAGAAAGAGTGGTATCTTTGACAAATTGTTCTTCAACATTCAAACTGACAGAAAACAGGTGACAGCGCTAGAGAGTCAGAGGCTCCTAGGTTTCCTAGCTGCTGCGGTCCATGTTGTACTAATGGTCTTGCTCCTCATGCAACCAATACAGCGCTGGTACAACAGACACTATCTATGTCCCAGAAGGGACAAACACAAAAAGGCTGTGACAATTTTGCAATGAGTATACTGAAATGTGAGTTATAGATCTGTCATTCTCATTGAAAGCAAGTCAAAGAAGCAGTAGTAATGTTCTATATGTGCTTTTTCTATGCTTCCCGTTCATACGTTTAGTTTTTGCAACTTTTACTTTCAGTTTTGTACACCACCTTCAAACAGCTGAAAATGCAATATTTTTGGTTATGGAAAATATATTTCAGAGGTTTAGATGGTACAATGATTCTCTACACATTTCTTGTTTTGTCACATAACCTGAAACTAGACTAACTATTAGAATTTTAGCAACCAGAAAATGGTGGAGGGACTTCTGCATATTGCACCTTTAAGTCTACTGATCATAAATCACAAAATGATCAGTTCTGTGATGAATCAATGTCAACTGTTGAGCCTAAAATGGTTTCAATGAGTGCTCACATAAGCCTTTACAGATACGTACGTGGTGATTATCTAATCATAACATTTGATCTTGAGAACACACTGAGCAACAGCATCAAATGTGAATGACAGTAGCTGGTCTGATCCATTTGGCACAGATTGCATTCAGATCGGATTTGTTCATCGGTACACTCAACACAACCATCTCACATTTATCAACTAAGGTCTTGGATAAAAATATTTGTTCCCGCTTTTATCCCCCCACAACTGGACTGGAAAATACAATAAAGGAGAGTGATAGTAACACTGAGCTGGACAGAGGAACTGAGGAGAGCCCCTTCTAGTAAATCCCCTGCTTTATGGCACATCTCTGTCACCACAGTCCATAAATGTAAGATTATAGCCCTCTTACTACTACAGACTCAATGTTATGACCGCACCATCAGTGGGGTCTGTGGTTCTGGACACGGCGCCCTCTCTCAACGCAGATAAGTGAGCGTACTGTGAACCTTGTTCATACTTATCAACCATCAGTGAGATGTTCTATACAGAGGCTTTCCCCTCTTGGTGCTGTTGTACCTAATTGAAGCCTCATGTAAGTTAGTTCTCTGTAACGTCGACGCAGAGAGTCAGGAAGCAGGTGCAGTTAGTGAGTTTAATAATAATGAAAGGAGAACGATACAAAACAAGAGAAACGTCTGACAAGGAAACATAATTAATACTGCCTGAAGAGTGATGCTAGGGAATTGCTAGATAAAGGGGACGTAATCAGGGTAGTGATGGAGTCCAGGTGTGCCTCATGATGGGGCGCAGGTGTGTGTAATGAGGGTTGTCAGGTGTACGTAGTGAGGTTTGCCAGGTGTGCGTAATGAGGGTTGCCAAGTGTACGTAATGAGGGTTGCCAGATGTGTGTAATGAGGGTTGCCAGGTGTGTGTAATGAGGGTTGCCAGGTGTGTGTAATGAGGGTTGGCAGGTGTGCATAATGATGGGTTGCCAGATACTGGTCAGCAGAGAGGAGGAAAATACTGGTCGGCAGAGAGGAGGAAAATACTGGTCGGCAGAGAGGAGGAAAATACTGGTCGGCAGAGAGGAGGAAAATACTGGTCGGCAGAGAGGAGGAAAATACTGGTCGGCAGAGCGGAGGAAAATACTGGTCAGCAGAGTGGAGGAAAATACTGGTCGGCAGAGTGGAGGAAAATACTGGCCGGCAGAGTGGAGGAAAATACTGGTCGGCAGAGAGGAGGAAAATACTGGTCGGCAGAGTGGAGGAAAATACTGGTCGCCAGAGAGGAGGAAAATACTGGTCGGCAGAGAGGAGGAAAATACTGGTCGGCAGAGTGGAGGAAAATACTGGTCGGCAGAGAGGAGGAAAATACTGGTCGGCAGAGAGGAGGAAAATACTGGTCGGCAGAGAGGAGGAAAATACTGGTCGGCAGAGAGGAGGAAAATACTGGTCGGCAGAGAGGAGGAAAATACTGGTCGGCAGAGAGGAGGAAAATACTGGTCGGCAGAGAGGAGGAAAATACTGGTCAGCAGAGTGGAGGAAAACGCTCCTCCTTGCTTTTCAATGACGGATAGAAATGTACACGTTTTGTGCACTTGTAGGAAGCAAACACTCCCCCATTGCTGACTAGAAATGATATATAACTGGGCTAATAACTCACTAACTATCAAAGAATATGAACAAATGTGCACCCTTGGCTACATGCAGCTCTCGCTTTGATCTCAAAACAAGCACATCTACTGACGGCCGCTGGCGCTGTAAACAGACAGAGTGTGTTTGAGTGGTAAGGTTAAATCAACCGACTGGCGCTGTAAACAGACAGAGTGTTTGAGTGGTAAGGTTAAATCAACCGACTGGCGCTGTAAACAGACAGAGTGTGTTTGAGTGGTAAGGTTAAAGCAACCGACTGGCGCTATAAACAGACAGAGTGTTTGAGTGGTAAGGTTAAATCAACCGACTGGCGCTGTAAACAGACAGAGTGTTTGAGTGGTAAGGTTAAAGCAACCGACTGGCGCTGTAAACAGACAGAGTGTTTGAGTGGTAAGGTTAAAGAAACCGACTGTAGTCCAAAGTCAAGAAGTGAAGTCAGGGGAGGAGGTGCAACTGCCACAGCCGAAAGTCGGACACTGTGGTTTTTTCCAACAGCAGAGGCTCATATCGACATTGCTGCTCGGTCTCTGGTACTTTTTATATCTGATTTCTGTTTTCAGTGCTTATAAAAGTTTTCTTTCTACTGTCGAAATAAACATGTCTCCAAGCCCTATATCACACACTGACCAACTGAAATCATATGTGTGTACATTGTACAATCAATTAGTGAGGGAGAGCTTCAAATATCACATCCATGTGTATACTGTCTATCCACTGTAGCCTGCTATATATGAATCGCTGCATATCTTTGGTTACGTTCCCGTGGGTCAAACACAAACACCATAATGATTGGTTGACAATAGAGCCTTGCACAATGCAGGCAATGGCTGCAAGATGAAATGGGTGAAGATCAACTGCAGAAACTTGCAGTCGACTGAAGTCAAAACTTAATGATCTATTATCATCAGATTTTTATCAAGTTCATGCAGTTGACATGTAGGCGCACTTCACGACAATTTTTATCCCCATTAATGCAACACACTTTGACGATGGTCACCGACTTGACAAAAAGGGATCCGCGAAGAACACGCCCACAGTCTAGTTCAAAGTGAATGGCACAGATCCATACATGGCAATGACCAATTTGCATACAGTATAGGCCTCCTGCAGCTCTGATTGGTTTGGCCTGTCTAAGTAGAGTAGGAGTCTGAGTTGTGCCTGTCAATGGTCACGTTTGAGTGCAAGGTTAAAGCAACAAACTGTAGATGAAAGTCAAGGAGTGAGGGGGTGCCAAGATTCTCCCACAATGCAGGCGATGGCTGCTGGATGAAGCTGGTGAAGAGCAACTGCAGAAAATTGCAGTCGACTGCAGTCAAAACTTCATGACCTTTTGGTCACATAATTGTTGTAAAGTTCATGCAGTCGACATGTAGGCACAAGTCGGACAATTGTTTTTAGCCCATAATGCAACACATTTTGAAAGGCGGTGACCATCTGACAAAGTGATCCACTCAAACGCGCCCATTGCAATAGAATCCATGCACTCTGCCTAAAACAAAATCTCTTGCATAGTTAGTTTTGCATACTAAGTCTTGCATAGTTAGTTTTGTTTCGGTATGTTGCATTGAAAGTGGCTAATATTTGCGTTGATTCGATCACAATTCCCACAGTAAAGGGAACCGTTGATAGTGTTAACTAAAGGGGAAAACTCTATAAAAGTTGAGTGAAGTTCAATCTCGTGTTTCTCTGTGCAGGCTAATATTTATTCTGTGGCAGTCCCGGAGAAGCTGCATTCCTGCACACGTCCGCAGTTTAGAGGGAACATTAACCCCACATAATAATAATACTGTCTTTTTCACACAGAGAAAGACCATTTTAATACTCAACTCACAATAAATAGATTATAAAAAATGCCTACATAAAATCGTATTGATTAATAAAGCAAAGGTGACTAAAGTGAGTGTTTGAATGAAAGATTGGCCTTGATCCCTGGTCTGCACTGAGGAATCCCAGACAGAATAGAATTGAAAATAATAGAATACTTTATTACCGTTCGACAACGGTTGACATGTTGTGTGCTCAGTGATAAACTACACCAGACAGTATTGCCTATCTGTTCTGGGTTAACAGATTAGGCAGGCTAATCTCTAGGCAGTGGCTGGCTGGTTCCCAAACCATTGTTGTGTCCACTGCCCAGATTGGTATTTTTTGGCAGCTTGGAGGCTTGAAAGAGATTTTAGGTGAGGGACCCGCCTAAACCTTCACCATTTTCTAGTGACCCTTCAGGTGAACTGAACAATGTCTCTAGTCAGTGGTTCTGGTTGCAACCGACTAAAAGTACCCAAGTCTTGATTCCTGATTCTCCGACTGGGAAACACTGGTGTAGATTTCTTTCTTCACCATCATGGGACAAACACTGCAGTGGAATATACTGACTGACAGACAGACAGGCTGAGAGAGAGAGAGACAGGCTGAGAGAGAGAGAGAGAGAGCGAGTGTGTGTGTGTGTGTGTGTGTGTGTGTGTGTGTGTGTGTGTGTGTGTGTGTGTGTGTGTGTGTGTGTGTGTGTGTGTGTGTGTGTGTGTGTGTGTGTGTGTGTGTGTGTGTGTGTGTGTGTGTGTGTGTGTGTGTGTGTGTGTGTGTGTGTGTGTGTGTGTGTGAGGGGAGGTGGTGTGCATGTGTATGTGTATAGCTGTTGTGTTAACCCAGCTTAGTGTATAAAAGCTGTGTGCATTTTCCACTTTGTGCCGTAGGACGCTTTGCCCCGGAGAGCTATGGGCCAGTCAAAACCCATCATCCTGGAGCCCCTCTGGAACGCTGAACCAATAGTGGAGCACCTCAGCCTCTGTTCCGCCAACCTCAAAGCCCGCCCACTGGAGGTGCACCGTGGCAACCAGGTGACGGACACGCCCCAGAGTTCAGAGCGCCACAGTTCTGCAGAACCCTCCACTCAACCCTCCACTCAGCAGGTCAGCATACAGAAAGTCCACCTGGCAGAAACGGAGACAAAATGTCTGAATTTGTGCAATAAGGGCATTTTTCAAGGGGCACAACCCATGTGTGTTGATATACATCACTGCCTACAACACACTTTAGTTTACATCATTAAATAGCAGCAAAAGGAAAGGAGACAAGTTAACACTACTGTATGTTCCATTAGAGTATATAATGTATCTCTCTCTCTCTCTCTCTCTCTCTACAAACACATCTACAGTATCTATATACCTATCTACAGTATCTATATACCTATCTACAGAATATATATATATACACCTATCTACAGAATATATATATACACCTATCTACAGAATATATATATATATACACCTATCTACAGTATCTATATACCTATCTACAGAATATATATATATATACACCTATCTACAGAATATATATATACCTATCTACGGAATATATATATATACACCTATCTACAGTATCTATATACCTATCTACAGAATATATATATATATATATATACACCTATCTACAGTATCTATATACCTATCTACAGAATATATATATATACACCTATCCACAGAATATATATATATACCTATCTACAGAATATATATATATACACCTATCCACAGAATATATATATATATATATATACCTATCTACAGAATATATATATATACCTATCTACAGAATATATATATATATACCTATCTACAGAATATATATATATATATATATATACCTATCCACAGAATATATATATATATACACCTATCTACAGAATATATATATATATATACACCTATCTACAGAATATATATATATACACCTATCTACAGAATATATATATACCTATCTACGGAATATATATATATACACCTATCTACAGTATCTATATACCTATCTACAGAATATATATATATACACCTATCTACAGAATATATATATATATATATACCTATCCACAGAATATATATATACACCTATCTACAGTATCTATATACCTATCCACAGAATATATATATATACACCTATCTACAGAATATATATATATATATATATACACCTATCTACAGAATATATATACCTATCTACAGAATATATATATATACACCTATCTACAGAATATATATATATACCTATCTATGGAATATATATATATATACACCTATCTACAGTATCTATATACCTATCTACAGAATATATATATATACACCTATCTACAGAATATATATATATATATATATATACCTATCCACAGAATATACACTGCTCAAAAAAATAAAGGGAACACTTAAACAACACAATGTAACTCCAAGTCAATCACACTTCTGTGAAATCAAACTGTCCACTTAGGAAGCAACACTGATTGACAATAAATTTCACATGCTGATGTGCAAATGAAGAGACAAAAGGTGGAAATTATAGGCAATTAGCAAGACACCACCCAAAACAGGAGTGATTCTGCAGGTGGTGACCACAGACCACTTCTCAGTTCCTATGCTTCCTGGCTGATGTTTTGGTCACTTTTGAATGCTGTCGGTGCTCTCACTCTAGTGGTAGCATGAGACGGAGTCTACAACCCACACAAGTGGCTCAGGTAGTGCAGTTCATCCAGGATGGCACATCAATGCGAACTGTGGCAAAAAGGTTTGCTGTGTCTGTCAGCGTAGTGTCCAGAGCATGCAGGCGCTACCAGGAGACAGGCCAGTACATCAGGAGACGTGGAGGAGGCCGTAGGAGGGCAACAACCCAGCAGCAGGACCGCTACCTCCGCCTTTGTGCAAGGAGGTGCACTGCCAGTGCCCTGCAAAATGACCTCCAGCAGGCCACAAATGTGCATGTGTCTGCTCAAACGGTCAGAAACAGACTCCATGAGGGTGGTATGAGGGCCCGACGTCCACAGGTGGGGGTTGTGTTTACAGCCCAACACCGTGCAGGACGTTTGGCATTTGCCAGAGAACACCAAGATTGGCAAATTCGCCACTGGCGCCCTGTGCTCTTCACAGATGAAAGCAGGTTCACACTGAGCACATGAGCACATGTGACAGACGTGACAGAGTCTGGAGACGCCGTGGAGAACGTTCTGCTGCCTGCAACATCCTCCAGCATGACCGGTTTGGCGATGGGTCAGTCATGGTGTGGGGTGGCATTTCTTTGTGGGGCCGCACAGCCCTCCATGTGCCCGCCAGAGGTAGCCTGACTGCCATTAGGTACCGAGATGAGATCCACAGACCCCTTGTGAGACCATATGCTGACACATGCACATTTGTGGCCTGCTGGAGGTCATTTTGCAGGGCTCTGGCAGTGCACCTCCTTGCACAAAGGCGGAGGTAGCGGTCCTGCTGCTGGGTTGTTGCCCTCCTACGGCCTCCTCCATGTCTCCTGATGTACTGGCCTGTCTCCTGGTAGCGCCTGCATGCTCTGGACACTACGCTGACAGACACAGCAAACCTTTTTGACACAGTTCGCATTGATGTGCCATCCTGGATGAACTGCACTACCTGAGCCACTTGTGTGGGTTGTAGACTCCGTCTCATGCTACCACTAGAGTGAGAGCACCGCCAGCATTCAAAAGTGACCAAAACATCAGCCAGGAAGCAACTTGGAGTTGCATTGTGTTGTTTAAGTGTTCCCTTTATTTTTTTGAGCAGTGTATATATACACCTATCTACAGAATATATATATATATATATATACACCTATCTACAGAATATATATATATATCTACAGTATCTATATCTATATACCTATCTACAGAATATATATATAAGATATATATATATATATATATATATATATACACACATATCAACAGTATATATACAGTGGGGCAAAAAAAGTATTTAGTCAGCCACCAATTGTGCAAGTTCTCCCACTTAAAAAGATGAGAGAGGCCTGTAATTTTCATCATAGGTACACTTCAACAATGACAGACAAAATGAGAAAAAAAATCTAGAAAATCACATTGTAGGATTTTTAATGAATTTATTTGCAAATTATGGTGGAAAATAAGTATTTGGTCACCTACAAACAAGCAAGATTTCTGGCTCTCACAGACCTGTAACTTCTTCTTTAAGAAACTCCTCTGTCCTCCACTCGTTACCTGTATTAATGGCACCTGTTTGAACTTGTTATCAGTATAAAAGACACCTGTCCACAACCTCAAACAGTCACACTCCAAACTCCACTATGGCCAAGACCAAAGAGATGTCTAAGGACACCAGAAACAAATTTGTAGACCTGCACCAGGCTGGGAAGACTGAATCTGCAATAGGTAAGCAGCTTGGTTTGAAGAAATCAACTGTGGGAGCAATTATTAGGAAATGGAAGACATACAAGACCACTGATAATCTCCCTCGATCTGGGGCTCGACACAAGATCTCACCCCGTGGGGTCAAAATGATCACAAGAACGGTGAGCAAAAATCCCAGAACCACATGGGGGGACCTAGTGAAATACCTGCAGAGAGCTGGGACCAAAGTAACAAAGCCTACCATCAGTAACACACTACGCCACCAGGGACTCAAATCCTGCAGTGCCAGACGTGTCCCCCTGCTTAAGCCAGCACATGTCCAGGCCCGTCTGTGGCCTGCTGGCGGTCATTTTGCAGGGCGCTGGCAGTGCACCTCCTTGCACAAAGGCGGAGGTAGCGGTCCTGCTGCTGGGTTGTTGCCCTCCTACGGCCTCCTCCACGTCTCCTGATGTACTGGCCTGTCTCCTGGTAGCGCCTGCATGCTCTGGACACTACGCTGACAGACACAGCAAACCTTTTTGCCACAGTTCGCATTGATGTGCCATCCTGGATGAACTGCACTACCTGAGCCACTTGTGTGGGTTGTAGACTCCGTCTCATGCTACCACTAGAGTGAGAGCACCGCCAGCATTCAAAAGTGACCAAAACATCAGCCAGGAAGCATAGGAACTGAGAAGTGGTCTGTGGTCACCACCTGCAGAATCACTCCTGTTTTGGGGGGTGTCTTGCTAATTGCCTATAATTTCCACCTTTTGTCTATTCCATTTGCACAACAGCATGTGAATTTTATTGTCAATCAGTGTTGCTTCCTGAGTGGACAGTTTGATTTCACAGAAGTGTGATTGACTTGGAGTTACATTGTGTTATTTAAGTGTTCCCTTTATTTTTTTGAGCAGTGTATATATATATATATATATATATATATATATATATATATATATATATATATACACACACATCTACAGTATCTATCTACATATCTAAAGAATATATATCTACATACCTATCTACAGTATCTATATCTATCTATCTACAGTATCTGTACCTATCTATCTACAGTATCTGTACCTATCTATCTACAGTATCTGTACCTATCTATCTACAGTATCTGTACCTATCTATCTACAGTATCTGTACCTATCTATCTACAGTATCTACACCTATCTATCTACAGTATCTATACCTATCTATCTACAGTATCTATACCTATCTATCTACAGTATATATAGCTATCTACAGTATCTATAGCTATCTACAGTATCTATAGCTATCTACCAATCTACTTTATCCATATCTATCTACCAATCTACAGTATCTATATCTATCTACCTACCTATCTAAAGAATATATATCTACATACCTATCTACAGTATCTATATATATCTACATACCTATCTACGGTATCTATATCTATCTATCTACAGTATCTTTACCTATCTATCTACAGTATCTATACCTATCTATCTACAGTATCTATACCTATCTATCTACAGTATATATATATATATATATATATATATATATGTATATATCTATCTACATTATCTATAGCTATCTACCAATCTACAGTATCTATATCTATCTACATTATCTATAGCTATCTACCAATCTACAGTATCTATATCTATCTACCTATCTACAGTATCTATATCTATCTACAGTATCTATATCTATCTACCAATCTACATTATCTATATCTATCTACCAATCTACAGTATCTATATCTATCTACCTATCTACAGTATCTATATTTATCTATCTATCTACAGTATCTATATATTTCTACAGTATCTATATCTATCTACCAATCTACATTATCTATATCTATCTACCAATCTACAGTATCTATATCTATCTACCTATCTACAGTATCTATATTTATCTATCTATCTACAGTATCTATATATTTCTACAGTATCTATATCTATCTACCAATCTACATTATCTATATCTATCTACCAATCTACAGTATCTATATCTATCTACCTATCTACAGTATCTATATACAGTATATCTACCTATCTACATTATCTATATCTATCTACAGTATCTATATCTATCTACCTATCTTCAGATCGACTTGGGAGGAAGAAAGAAGGAAAGTGTGTGTTTTACTCCCCTCCAGTGGTTGCAGTCTGTAACTACAGCAGTGGTGTGATTAACTGTTGCTATGGCAGCCAGGGTCGGCTCTCAGCCGTGTTGTCATGGAAACGAGAGTGAGCAGCCCTGTCTGTGAGTATTGTGCATGTTACATGTGTATATCTGTTGTGTATGAGAGTGATTTACTGTATGTGTTACTGTGTGAGTGACGTGTGTGTTACCGTGTGATGTCGCAGAGTCTCCATGGTGTCTTTGAGCATCTGGGACCCGTTACCCAGAATTGTCGGAACCCTCCGGAACATCGTTACCATGGTTACGGTAACCACCGCTGGCCCTGTCACCATGGTGAACACTGGGGTCAAATCGGTGGATGAGGCACCCTGTATTACTCTCATCAGAGAGAGAGAGACAGACAGACAGACAGACAGACAGACAGGGAGGGAGGGAGGGAGGGAGGGAGAGACAGAGAGGGAGGGAGGGAGACAGAGACAGAGAGGGAGGGAGGGAGACAGAGACAGAGAGGGAGGGAGAGAGACAGAGACAGAGAGGGAGGGAGGGAGACAGAGGGAGGGAGGGAGACAGAGACGGAGAGGGAGGGAGGGAGACAGAGAGAGAGAGGGAGGGAGGGAGACCGCTTTATATTATTAAATTGTTTGGGGAGGGAGCATGTCAGTGATGTTATGATATTGTATAATGATGGTAATGATGTATTTGGTTCACATATACATTGAGTGTACAAAACATTAGGAACACCTGCTGTTTCCATGACATAGGCTATGATCCCTTGTTGATGTCAATTGTTAAATCCACTTCAATCAGTGTAGATGAAGGGGAGGAGACGGGTTAAAGAAGGATTTTTAAGCCTTGAGACAATTGAGACACGGATTGTGTATGTGTGCCATTCAGAGGGTGAATGGGCAGGACAAAAGATTTAAGTGCCTTTGGACAAACTCTGTGTGTGTGTGTGTGTGTGTGTGTGTGTGTGTGTGTGTGTGTGTGTGTGTGTGTGTGTGTGTGTGTGTGTGTGTGTGTGTGTGTGTGTGTGTGTGTGTGTGTGTGTGTGTCCTCACAGTTACATGAGATGTTGTTTAATCTTAATTCTTAAAGGTACTTTTGCTGTCTGCTGTCTGCTGTCTGCTGTCTGCTGTTTGCTGTCTGCTGTCTGCTGTCTGCTGTCTGCTGTCTGCTGTCTGCTGTCTGCTGTCTGCTGTCTGCTGTTTGCTGTCTGCTGTTTGCTGTTTGCTGTCTGCTGTCTGCTGTCTGCTGTCTGCTGTCTGCTGTTTGCTGTCTGCTGTTTGCTGTCTGCTGTCTGCTGTCTGCTGTTTGCTGTCTGCTGTCTGCTGTCTGCTGTCTGCTGTCTGCTGTTTGCTGTCTGCTGTCTGCTGTCTGCTGTCTGCTGTTTGCTGTTTGCTTGAGTAATTGGAGATGGGAGTTCCATGCGATCATGGCTCTGTATAATACTGTGCGTTGCCGTGAATTCATTTTGGACATGGGGAAAAGACCCCTGATCACATGTCTTGTGGGGTATGTATGGGTGTCTGAAGAGACCCCTGATCACATGTCTTGTGGGGTATGTATGGGTGTCTGAAGAGACCCCTGGTGACATGTCTTGTGGGGTATGTATGGGTGTCTGAAGAGACCCCTGATCACATGTCTTGTGGGGTATGTATGGGTGTCTGAGGAGACCCCTGATCACATGTCTTGTGGGGTATGTATGGGTGTCTGAAGAGACCCCTGGTGACATGTCTTGTGGGGTATGTATGGGTGTCTGAAGAGACCCCCGGTGACATGTCTTGTGGAGTATGTATGGGTGTCTGAAGAGACCCCTGATCACATGTCTTGTGGGGTATGTATGGGTGTCTGAAGAGACCCCTGATCACATGTCTTGTGGGGTATGTATGGGTGTCTGAAGAGACCCCCGATGACATGTCTTGTGGGGTATGTATGGGTGTCTGAAGAGACCCCCGGTGACATGTCTTGTGGGGTATGTACGGGTGTCTGAAGAGACCCCTGGTGACATGTCTTGTGGAGTATGTATGGGTGTCTGAAGAGACCCCTGGTGACATGTCTTGTGGAGTATGTATGGGTGTCTGAGCTGAATATTATTTTATTATACACACAATATGGAATTTTAATCACAGTAATATTTCTAATAAAAACTAGACGAGAAGCAGTTAATCTCTCTTCAACCCTCAACCAGGAAAGACTGGCCTGCATGTTGCTGATGTTAGTTCTGTATGTGTAGTTAAGGACAAGGCGTGCTGCTCTCTTTGCTGCACTTGACCATCTCCTCTAGTCTAGTCCATATTACCGGACAGGACCAGAGCCTAGTACAGTGTGTATACAGCCTCATTATTGTTATTTTATTGTGTTCCTTTTATTTTGTTATTTCATTTATTTAGTAAATATTTTCTTAACTCTTTTCTTAACTTCATTATATTGGTTAAGGGCTTGTAAAGTAAGCATTTCATGGTAAGGTCCTCACCTGTTGTATTCAGTGTAAAATTTGATTTGATTTGAAAATACAGCTCCAACTATCATCTTTTTATGCTAATATTTTAACCAATCATCAGTCATCTGAGTCAGAGCAGTACAAGTTGAGTGCCTGCCACTCTGTACCTCCTGGACTCTGACCGTGTTTATGATCTGTTGCCTGTCCACAGCCATTCTCTTGCCTACCCCTTGGATTATAATAAATATCAGAGACTCGAACCCATCTGCCTCCCGTGTCTGCATCTGGGTCTCGCCCTGTGCCCTAATAAACAGCAACCTTTCCCTTTCATTATTTGATATTTGATGATTCACTGTTCAATGTTGTCATTTCACTTCTGAGTTGTTTGACTTTACTAGCGAAATAGTCATTGAAATGATTGGCAATATCGAAAGGTTTTGTTATAAATAACTCATCAATTTCAATGAACGATGGAGAAGAATTGAGGTTTTCTGCTCATGATATCATTTAAGATACTCAAGTCTTTTTCCATTGTGTTTTAGGTCATTATCTCTGTTTGGAAATTTTTTGTTAAGTTTAGTCACAAAATGTCTCAATTTAGTGTGTCAACCAATCAGCTGAGCAGCCTTTGAACCATAACACTGTTCTATTCGTCATCAAGCCAGACGGCTCTAACGGTTCACAGTTCATTTATTAACTGGTGCTTTCTTGTCAACAATTAGTAGGAATATTTCTACAAATACTTCCAGTGCTGCATCTGGATTCACTTCCTCATACACATCACATCAAGTCTTTAACAAGAGTCCTGAGAAAACATTTAGTATGATCTCTTATGAAATAATTTAGGACCAACATTTGGCACTTTGGTTTTCCTTGTTATTGCCACAATGTTCTGGTCACTACAGCCAATGGGAACTGATATTGCTGAGCAAAGCTCTGCAGCCTTAGTGAAGATATGATCAATACAAGTGGATGTCACAGATCCAACACTATTGATATGCTCTAGTTGGCTGGGTGATAACCTGGGTCATATTACAGCCATTAGTCACAGTTAAATGTTCCTCTTGAGAAGACAGCAAGTTGCTAACCAGCCAATGGTCAGGTCACCCAGAAAATAGACCTCTCTGTTAACATCACATACACACTATCAAGCATTGCAAACATATTATTCAAATACTGACTGTTAGCACTTGGTGGCCTATAGCAGCACCCCAAAAGAAGAGGCTTTATATGAGGCAGGTGAACCTGCAGCCACAACACTACAACAACATTTGACATGAGATTCTCTCTATGTGTTACAGGAATATGGTTCTGGACATATACCGCAACACCTCCCCCATAGGCATTCCTGTCTTTTCTGTAGATGTTATATCCTTGTATTTCTACTGCTGTATCATCAAAGGAATGATCTAAGTGAGTTTCAGAGATGGCCAGTATGTGAATGTTATCTGATGTTAGCAAGTTATTGATTTCATGAACCTTATTTATAAGACTACATATTTATTTATTTTTATTTAACCTTTATTTAACTAGGCAAGTCAGTGAAGAACAAATTCTTATTTACAATGACGGCCTACCAAAAGACAAAAGGCCTCCTGCGGGGACGGGGGCTGGGATTAAAAATAAAACATGTAGAAAATATAAGTGCAGGACAAAACACACATCACGACAAGAGAGACAACACAACACTACATAAAGAGAGACCTAAGACAACAACACAGCATGGTAGCAACACAACATAACAACAACATGGTAGCAACACAACATGGTAGAAACACAACAATGGTAGCAACACAACATGGTAGAAACACAACATGGTAGAAACACAACATGGTAGCAACACAACATAACAACATGGTAGCAACACAACATAACAACATGGTAGCAACACAACATCAAACAACATGGTAGCAACACAACATGGTAGCAACACAGCATGGTAGCAACACAGCATGGTAGCAACACAACATAACAACATGGTAGCAACACAACATCAAACAACATGGTAGCAACACAACATAACAACAACATGGTAGCAACACAACATGGTAGCAACACAACATGGTAGCAACACAACATGGTAGAAACACAACATAACAACAACATGGTAGCAACACAACATGGCAGAAACACAACATGGTAGCAACACAACATCAAACAACATGGTAGCAACACAGCATGGTAGCAACACAGCATGGTAGCAACACAGCATGGTAGCAACACAACACGACAACAACATGGTAGCAGCACAAAACATGGTACCAACATTATTGGGCACAGACAACAGCACAAAGGTCAAGAAGATAGAGACAACAATACATCACTCAGAGCAACAACAACTGTCAGTAAGAGTGTTGGTGATTCAGTCTTCGAATGAAGAGATGGAGATAAAACTGTCCAGTTTGAGTATTTGTTGCAGCTCCTTCCAGTCACTAGCTGCAGCGAACTGAAAAGAGGAGCGACCCAGGGATGTGTGTGTTTTGGGGACCTTTAACAGAATGTGACTGGCAGAACGGGTGTTGTATATGAGCTATTCGTAGCCCTTTCCTGAGTATCTTATCGGAGATAGACATAATATGTCAAAGAAAAAACAATATTCAGCAGTCCATTAATCAGTTGGTGTGTGTGTGTGTGTGTGTGTGTGTGTGTGTGTGTGTGTGTGTGTGTGTGTGTGTGTGTGTGTGTGTGTGTGTGTGTGTGTGTGTGTGTGTGTGTGTGTGTGTGTGTGTGTGTGTGTGTGTGTGTGTGTGTGTCCTCACAGTTACATGAGATGTTGTTTAATCTTAATTCTTAAAGGTACTTTTGCTGTCTGCTGTCTGCTGTCTGCTGTCTGCTGTCTGCTGTCTGCTGTCTGCTGTTTGCTGTTTGCTGTTTGCTGTCTGCTGTTTGCTGTTTGCTGTCTGCTGTTTGCTGTCTGCTGTCTGCTGTCTGCTGTCTGCTGTCTGCTGTCTGCTGTCTGCTGTTTGCTGTCTACTGTCTACTGTCTACTGTCTGCTGTCTGCTGTCTGCTGTCTGCTGTCTACTGTCTGCTGTCTACTGTCTACTGTCTACTGTCTACTGTCTACTGTCTGCTGTCTGCTGTTTGCTGTTTGCTGTCTGCTGTCTGCTGTTTGCTTGAGTAATTGGAGATGGGAGTTCCACGCGATCATGGCTCTGTATAATACTGTGCGTTGCCGTGAATTCATTTTGGACATGGGGAAAAGACCCCTGATCACATGTCTTGTGGGGTATGTATGGGTGTCTGAAGAGACCCCTGATCACATGTCTTGTGGGGTATGTATGGGTGTCTGAAGAGACCCCTGGTGACATGTCTTGTGGGGTATGTATGGGTGTCTGAAGAGACCCCTGATCACATGTCTTGTGGGGTATGTATGGGTGTCTGAAGAGACCCCTGATCACATGTCTTGTGGGGTATGTATGGGTGTCTGAAGAGACCCCCGGTGACATGTCTTGTGGGGTATGTATGGGTGTCTGAAGAGACCCCCGGTGACATGTCTTGTGGTGTATGTATGGGTGTCTGAAGAGACCCCCGGTGACATGTCTTGTGGGGTATGTATGGGTGTCTGAAGAGACCCCCGGTGACATGTCTTGTGGGGTATGTATGGGTGTCTGAAGAGACCCCCGGTGACATGTCTTGTGGTGTATGTATGGGTGTCTGAAGAGACCCCCGGTGACATGTCTTGTGGGGTATGTATGGGTGTCTGAAGAGACCCCTGATCACATGTCTTGTGGAGTATGTATGGGTGTCTGAAGAGACCCCTGATCACATGTCTTGTGGTGTATGTATGGGTGTCTGAAGAGACCCCTGGTGACATGTCTTGTGGGGTATGTATGGGTGTCTGAAGAAACCCCTGGTGACATGTCTTGTGGGGTATGTATGGGTGTCTGAGCTGAATATGATTTTATTATACACACAATATGGAATTTTAATCACAGTAATATTTCTAATAAAAACTAGACGAGAAGCAGTTAATCTCTCTTCAACCCTCAACCAGGAAAGACTGGCCTGCATGTTGCTGATGTTAGTTCTGTATGTGTAGTTAAGGACAAGGCGTGCTGCTCTCTTTGCTGCACTTGACCATATCCTCTAGTCTAGTCCATATTACCGGACAGGACCAGAGCCTAGTACAGTGTGTATACAGCCTCATTATTGTTATTTTATTGTGTTCCTTTTATTTTGTTATTTCATTTATTTAGTAAATATTTTCTTAACTCTTTTCTTAACTTCATTATATTGGTTAAGGGCTTGTAAAGTAAGCATTTCATGGTAAGGTCCTCACCTGTTGTATTCAGTGTAAAATTTGATTTGATTTGAAAATACAGCTCCAACTATCATCTTTTTATGCTAATATTTTAACCAATCATCAGTCATCTGAGTCAGAGCAGTACAAGTTGAGTGCCTGCCACTCTGTACCTCCTGGACTCTGACCGTGTTTATGATCTGTTGCCTGTCCACAGCCATTCTCTTGCCTACCCCTTGGATTATAATAAATATCAGAGACTCGAACCCATCTGCCTCCCGTGTCTGCATCTGGGTCTCGCCCTGTGCCCTAATAAACAGCAACCTTTCCCTTTCATTATTTGATATTTGATGATTCACTGTTCAATGTTGTCATTTCACTTCTGAGTTGTTTGACTTTACTAGCGAAATAGTCATTGAAATGATTGGCAATATCGAAAGGTTTTGTTATAAATAACTCATCAATTTCAATGAACGATGGAGAAGAATTGAGGTTTTCTGCTCATGATATCATTTAAGATACTCAAGTCTTTTTCCATTGTGTTTTAGGTCATTATCTCTGTTTGGAAATTTTTTGTTAAGTTTAGTCACAAAATGTCTCAATTTAGTGTGTCAACCAATCAGCTGAGCAGCCTTTGAACCATAACACTGTTCTATTCGTCATCAAGCCAGACGGCTCTAACGGTTCACAGTTCATTTATTAACTGGTGCTTTCTTGTCAACAATTAGTAGGAATATTTCTACAAATACTTCCAGTGCTGCATCTGGATTCACTTCCTCATACACATCACATCAAGTCTTTAACAAGAGTCCTGAGAAAACATTTAGTATGATCTCTTATGAAATAATTTAGGACCAACATTTGGCACTTTGGTTTTCCTTGTTATTGCCACAATGTTCTGGTCACTACAGCCAATGGGAACTGATATTGCTGAGCAAAGCTCTGCAGCCTTAGTGAAGATATGATCAATACAAGTGGATGTCACAGATCCAACACTATTGATATGCTCTAGTTGGCTGGGTGATAACCTGGGTCATATTACAGCCATTAGTCACAGTTAAATGTTCCTCTTGAGAAGACAGCAAGTTGCTAACCAGCCAATGGTCAGGTCACCCAGAAAATAGACCTCTCTGTTAACATCACATACACACTATCAAGCATTGCAAACATATTATTCAAATACTGACTGTTAGCACTTGGTGGCCTATAGCAGCACCCCAAAAGAAGAGGCTTTATATGAGGCAGGTGAACCTGCAGCCACAACACTACAACAACATTTGACATGAGATTCTCTCTATGTGTTACAGGAATATGGTTCTGGACATATACCGCAACACCTCCCCCATAGGCATTCCTGTCTTTTCTGTAGATGTTATATCCTTGTATTTCTACTGCTGTATCATCAAAGGAATGATCTAAGTGAGTTTCAGAGATGGCCAGTATGTGAATGTTATCTGATGTTAGCAAGTTATTGATTTCATGAACCTTATTTATAAGACTACATATTTATTTATTTTTATTTAACCTTTATTTAACTAGGCAAGTCAGTGAAGAACAAATTCTTATTTACAATGACGGCCTACCAAAAGACAAAAGGCCTCCTGCGGGGACGGGGGCTGGGATTAAAAATAAAACATGTAGAAAATATAAGTGCAGGACAAAACACACATCACGACAAGAGAGACAACACAACACTACATAAAGAGAGACCTAAGACAACAACACAGCATGGTAGCAACACAACATAACAACAACATGGTAGCAACACAACATGGTAGAAACACAACAATGGTAGCAACACAACATGGTAGAAACACAACATGGTAGAAACACAACATGGTAGCAACACAACATAACAACATGGTAGCAACACAACATAACAACATGGTAGCAACACAACATCAAACAACATGGTAGCAACACAACATGGTAGCAACACAGCATGGTAGCAACACAGCATGGTAGCAACACAACATAACAACATGGTAGCAACACAACATCAAACAACATGGTAGCAACACAACATAACAACAACATGGTAGCAACACAACATGGTAGCAACACAACATGGTAGCAACACAACATGGTAGAAACACAACATAACAACAACATGGTAGCAACACAACATGGCAGAAACACAACATGGTAGCAACACAACATCAAACAACATGGTAGCAACACAGCATGGTAGCAACACAGCATGGTAGCAACACAGCATGGTAGCAACACAACACGACAACAACATGGTAGCAGCACAAAACATGGTACCAACATTATTGGGCACAGACAACAGCACAAAGGTCAAGAAGATAGAGACAACAATACATCACTCAGAGCAACAACAACTGTCAGTAAGAGTGTTGGTGATTCAGTCTTCGAATGAAGAGATGGAGATAAAACTGTCCAGTTTGAGTATTTGTTGCAGCTCCTTCCAGTCACTAGCTGCAGCGAACTGAAAAGAGGAGCGACCCAGGGATGTGTGTGTTTTGGGGACCTTTAACAGAATGTGACTGGCAGAACGGGTGTTGTATATGAGCTATTCGTAGCCCTTTCCTGAGTATCTTATCGGAGATAGACATAATATGTCAAAGAAAAAACAATATTCAGCAGTCCATTAATCAGTTGGTGTGTGTGTGTGTGTGTGTGTGTGTGTGTGTGTGTGTGTGTGTGTGTGTGTGTGTGTGTGTGTGTGTGTGTGTGTGTGTGTGTGTGTGTGTGTGTGTGTGTGTGTGTGTGTGTGTGTGTGTGTGTGTCCTCACAGTTACATGAGATGTTGTTTAATCTTAATTCTTAAAGGTACTTTTGCTGTCTGCTGTCTGCTGTCTGCTGTCTGCTGTCTGCTGTCTGCTGTCTGCTGTTTGCTGTTTGCTGTTTGCTGTCTGCTGTTTGCTGTTTGCTGTCTGCTGTTTGCTGTCTGCTGTCTGCTGTCTGCTGTCTGCTGTCTGCTGTCTGCTGTCTGCTGTTTGCTGTCTACTGTCTACTGTCTACTGTCTGCTGTCTACTGTCTGCTGTCTACTGTCTGCTGTCTACTGTCTACTGTCTACTGTCTACTGTCTACTGTCTGCTGTCTGCTGTTTGCTGTTTGCTGTCTGCTGTCTGCTGTTTGCTTGAGTAATTGGAGATGGGAGTTCCACGCGATCATGGCTCTGTATAATACTGTGCGTTGCCGTGAATTCATTTTGGACATGGGGAAAAGACCCCTGATCACATGTCTTGTGGGGTATGTATGGGTGTCTGAAGAGACCCCTGATCACATGTCTTGTGGGGTATGTATGGGTGTCTGAAGAGACCCCTGGTGACATGTCTTGTGGGGTATGTATGGGTGTCTGAAGAGACCCCTGATCACATGTCTTGTGGGGTATGTATGGGTGTCTGAAGAGACCCCTGATCACATGTCTTGTGGGGTATGTATGGGTGTCTGAAGAGACCCCCGGTGACATGTCTTGTGGGGTATGTATGGGTGTCTGAAGAGACCCCCGGTGACATGTCTTGTGGTGTATGTATGGGTGTCTGAAGAGACCCCCGGTGACATGTCTTGTGGGGTATGTATGGGTGTCTGAAGAGACCCCTGATCACATGTCTTGTGGAGTATGTATGGGTGTCTGAAGAGACCCCTGATCACATGTCTTGTGGTGTATGTATGGGTGTCTGAAGAGACCCCTGGTGACATGTCTTGTGGGGTATGTATGGGTGTCTGAAGAAACCCCTGGTGACATGTCTTGTGGGGTATGTATGGGTGTCTGAGCTGAATATGATTTTATTATACACACAATATGGAATTTTAATCACAGTAATATTTCTAATAAAAACTAGACGAGAAGCAGTTAATCTCTCTTCAACCCTCAACCAGGAAAGACTGGCCTGCATGTTGCTGATGTTAGTTCTGTATGTGTAGTTAAGGACAAGGCGTGCTGCTCTCTTTGCTGCACTTGACCATATCCTCTAGTCTAGTCCATATTACCGGACAGGACCAGAGCCTAGTACAGTGTGTATACAGCCTCATTATTGTTATTTTATTGTGTTCCTTTTATTTTGTTATTTCATTTATTTAGTAAATATTTTCTTAACTCTTTTCTTAACTTCATTATATTGGTTAAGGGCTTGTAAAGTAAGCATTTCATGGTAAGGTCCTCACCTGTTGTATTCAGTGTAAAATTTGATTTGATTTGAAAATACAGCTCCAACTATCATCTTTTTATGCTAATATTTTAACCAATCATCAGTCATCTGAGTCAGAGCAGTACAAGTTGAGTGCCTGCCACTCTGTACCTCCTGGACTCTGACCGTGTTTATGATCTGTTGCCTGTCCACAGCCATTCTCTTGCCTACCCCTTGGATTATAATAAATATCAGAGACTCGAACCCATCTGCCTCCCGTGTCTGCATCTGGGTCTCGCCCTGTGCCCTAATAAACAGCAACCTTTCCCTTTCATTATTTGATATTTGATGATTCACTGTTCAATGTTGTCATTTCACTTCTGAGTTGTTTGACTTTACTAGCGAAATAGTCATTGAAATGATTGGCAATATCGAAAGGTTTTGTTATAAATAACTCATCAATTTCAATGAACGATGGAGAAGAATTGAGGTTTTCTGCTCATGATATCATTTAAGATACTCAAGTCTTTTTCCATTGTGTTTTAGGTCATTATCTCTGTTTGGAAATTTTTTGTTAAGTTTAGTCACAAAATGTCTCAATTTAGTGTGTCAACCAATCAGCTGAGCAGCCTTTGAACCATAACACTGTTCTATTCGTCATCAAGCCAGACGGCTCTAACGGTTCACAGTTCATTTATTAACTGGTGCTTTCTTGTCAACAATTAGTAGGAATATTTCTACAAATACTTCCAGTGCTGCATCTGGATTCACTTCCTCATACACATCACATCAAGTCTTTAACAAGAGTCCTGAGAAAACATTTAGTATGATCTCTTATGAAATAATTTAGGACCAACATTTGGCACTTTGGTTTTCCTTGTTATTGCCACAATGTTCTGGTCACTACAGCCAATGGGAACTGATATTGCTGAGCAAAGCTCTGCAGCCTTAGTGAAGATATGATCAATACAAGTGGATGTCACAGATCCAACACTATTGATATGCTCTAGTTGGCTGGGTGATAACCTGGGTCATATTACAGCCATTAGTCACAGTTAAATGTTCCTCTTGAGAAGACAGCAAGTTGCTAACCAGCCAATGGTCAGGTCACCCAGAAAATAGACCTCTCTGTTAACATCACATACACACTATCAAGCATTGCAAACATATTATTCAAATACTGACTGTTAGCACTTGGTGGCCTATAGCAGCACCCCAAAAGAAGAGGCTTTATATGAGGCAGGTGAACCTGCAGCCACAACACTACAACAACATTTGACATGAGATTCTCTCTATGTGTTACAGGAATATGGTTCTGGACATATACCGCAACACCTCCCCCATAGGCATTCCTGTCTTTTCTGTAGATGTTATATCCTTGTATTTCTACTGCTGTATCATCAAAGGAATGATCTAAGTGAGTTTCAGAGATGGCCAGTATGTGAATGTTATCCGATGTTAGCAAGTTATTGATTTCATGAACCTTATTTATAAGACTACATATTTATTTATTTTTATTTAACCTTTATTTAACTAGGCAAGTCAGTGAAGAACAAATTCTTATTTACAATGACGGCCTACCAAAAGACAAAAGGCCTCCTGCGGGGACGGGGGCTGGGATTAAAAATAAAACATGTAGAAAATATAAGTGCAGGACAAAACACACATCACGACAAGAGAGACAACACAACACTACATAAAGAGAGACCTAAGACAACAACACAGCATGGTAGCAACACAACATAACAACAACATGGTAGCAACACAACATGGTAGAAACACAACAATGGTAGCAACACAACATGGTAGAAACACAACATGGTAGAAACACAACATGGTAGCAACACAACATAACAACATGGTAGCAACACAACATAACAACATGGTAGCAACACAACATCAAACAACATGGTAGCAACACAACATGGTAGCAACACAGCATGGTAGCAACACAGCATGGTAGCAACACAGCATGGTAGCAACACAACATAACAACATGGTAGCAACACAACATCAAACAACATGGTAGCAACACAACATAACAACAACATGGTAGCATCACAACATGGTAGCAACACAACATGGTAACAACACAGCATGGTAGCAACACAACATAACAACAACATGGTAGCAACACAGCATGGTAGCAACACAACATCAAACAACATGGTAGCAACACAACATGGTAGCAACACAACATGGTAGCAACACAACATGGTAGAAACACAACATAACAACAACATGGTAGCAACACAACATGGCAGAAACACAACATGGTAGCAACACAACATCAAACAACATGGTAGCAACACAACATGGTAGCAACACAGCATGGTAGCAACACAGCATGGTAGCAACACAACATAACAACATGGTAGCAACACAACATCAAACAACATGGTAGCAACACAACATGGTAGCAACACAGCATGGTAGCAACACAACATCAAACAACATGGTAGCAACACAACATAACAACAACATGGTAGCATCACAACATGGTAGCAACACAACATGGTAACAACACAGCATGGTAGCAACACAACATAACAACAACATGGTAGCAACACAGCATGGTAGCAACACAACATCAAACAACATGGTAGCAACACAACATGGTAGAAACACAACATAACAACAACATGGTAGCAACACAACATGGCAGAAACACAACATGGTAGCAACACAACATGGTAGCAACACAACATGGTAGAAACACAACATAACAACAACATGGTAGCAACACAACATGGCAGAAACACAACATGGTAGCAACACAACATCAAACAACATGGTAGCAACACAACATGGTAGCAACACAGCATGGTAGCAACACAGCATGGTAGCAACACAACATAACAACATGGTAGCAACACAACATCAAACAACATGGTAGCAACACAACATGGTAGCAACACAGCATGGTAGCAACACAACATAACAACAACATGGTAGCAACACAACATGGTAGAAACACAACATGGTAGCAACACAGCATGGTAGCAACACAACACGACAACAACATGGTAGCAGCACAAAACATGGTACCAACATTATTGGGCACAGACAACAGCACAAAGGTCAAGAAGATAGAGACAACAATACATCACTCAGAGCAACAACAACTGTCAGTAAGAGTGTTGGTGATTCAGTCTTCGAATGAAGAGATGGAGATAAAACTGTCCAGTTTGAGTATTTGTTGCAGCTCCTTCCAGTCACTAGCTGCAGCGAACTGAAAAGAGGAGTGACCCAGGGATGTGTGTGTTTTGGGGACCTTTAACAGAATGTGACTGGCAGAACGGGTGTTGTATATGAGCTATTCGTAGCCCTTTCCTGAGTATCTTATCGGAGATAGACATAATATGTCAAAGAAAAAACAATATTCAGCAGTCCATTAATCAGTTGGTGTGTGTGTGTGTGTGTGTGTGTGTGTGTGTGTGTGTGTGTGTGTGTGTGTGTGTGTGTGTGTGTGTGTGTGTGTGTGTGTGTGTGTGTGTGTGTGTGTGTGTGTGTGTGTGTGTGTGTGTGTGTGTGTGTGTGTGTGTGCTGCAGGGTTGATGCTACGAACCCACAGGCTTGGCACTCTCTCATCCCTTCCAGGCTTCTGGGAGGGAGGGTGGACAATGAGCCTGTCATAGCAGATATAAGCAATGTCCACACGCTCTCTGGCAGCTTTCATGGCTGGGATAAGTTCTTTCCTCTTCTGGCACACAGCTTAAGGATAGTCCTCATTGAGGAAGACATTCCTCTCAAGTTCTTGGCTCTCTCCGGAGCAGCCATCTTGTCCTTGAACCTCAGGAACCTGACCACAATCGGCCTGGGTCTATCTCCTGGGCTGGTTACTGGTTTTCCAGACGTGTGGGCGTGGCTCCACCTCAGTCTTCCTATGATCCACCTGCAGCTTCTCTCTGATACTCACTTTCTCCTCCGTCCAGGTTTCATGTGGAGACTCTGGCATGCCATCCATGTGGAGACTCTGGCATGCCATCCATGTGGAGACTCTGGCATGCCATCCATGTGGAGACTCTGGCATGCCATCCATGTGGAGACTCTGGCATGCCATCCATGTGGAGACTCTGGCATGCCATCCATGTGGAGACTCTGGCATGCCATCCATGTGGAGACTCTGGCATGCCATCCATGTGGAGACTCTGGCATGCCATCCATGTGGAGACTCTGGCATGCCATCCATGTGGAGACTCTGGCATGCCATCCATGTGGAGACTCTGGCATGCCATCCATGTGGAGGCTCTGTCATGCCATCCATGTGGAGACTCTGGCATGCCATCCATGTGGAGGCTCTGTCATGCCATCCATGTGGAGACTCTGGCATGCCATCCATGTGGAGGCTCTGTCATGCCATCCATGTGGAGACTCTGGCATGCCATCCATGTGGAGACTCTGGCATGCCATCCACAACAATGTTATTCCTCCTGGTTTTGTTTCATATTTTTTTGGTTACTACATGATTCCATATGTGTTATTTCATAGATGTAACCGATGTTTTCCCTTCTATCTGTAATAATGATTCACACACGGTGCTGATGTCATCTCACGTGGACAGTTTATCATCTTGCTGCAACTCTCTTTCATCCAACTTTTCCTGGTAGAACTGCACACTGTGTGTGTGTGTTTGTGTTTGTGGAGAACTGCACACTGTGTGTGTGTGTTTGTGTTTGTGGAGAACTGCACACTGTGTGTGTGTGTTTGTGTTTGTGGAGAACTGCACACTGTGTGTGTGTGTTTGTGTTTGTGGAGAACTGCACACTGTGTGTGTGTGTTTGTGTTTGTGGAGAACTGCACACTGTGTGTGTGTGTTTGTGTTTGTGGAGAACTGCACACTGTGTGTGTGTGTTTGTGTTTGTGGAGAACTGCACACTGTGTGTGTGTGTTTGTGTTTGTGGAGAACTGCACACTGTGTGTGTGTGTTTGTGTTTGTGGAGAACTGCACACTGTGTGTGTGTGTTTGTGTTTGTGGAGAACTGCACACTGTGTGTGTGTTTGTTTGTGTTTGTGGAGAACTGCACACTGTGTGTGTGTGTTTGTGTTTGTGGAGAACTGCACACTGTGTGTGTGTGTTTGTGTTTGTTTGTGGAGAACTGCACACTGTGTGTGTGTTTGTGTTTGTTTGTGGAGAACTGCACACTGTGTGTGTGTGTGTGTTTGTTTGTGGAGAACTGCACACTGTGTGTGTGTGTTTGTGTTTGTTTGTGGAGAACTGCACACTGTGTGTGTTTGTTTGTGTTTGTTTGTGGAGAACTGCACACTGTGTGTGTGTTTGTTTGTTTGTGGAGAACTGCCCACTGTGTGTGTGTGTTTGTTTGTGTTTGTGTTTGTTTGTGGAGAACTGCCCACTGTGTGTGTGTGTTTGTTTGTGTTTGTGTTTATTTGTGGAGAACTGCACACTGTGTGTGTGTGTTTGTTTTTGTTTGTTTGTGGAGAACTGCACACTGTGTGTGTGTGTGTTTGTTTGTGGAGAACTGCACACTGTGTGTGTGTGTGTGTGTGTGTGTGTGTGTGTGTGTGTGTGTGTGTGTGTGTGTGTGTGTGTGTGTGTGTGTGTGTGTGTGTGTGTGTGTGTGTGTTTGTTTGTGGAGAACTGCACACTGTGTGTTTGTTTGTGGAGAACTGCACACTGTGTGTTTGTTTGTGTTTGTTTGTGGAGAACTGCACACTGTGTGTGTGTGTGTGTGTGTGTGTGTGTGTGTGTGTGTGTGTGTGTGTGTGTGTGTGTGTGTGTGTGTGTGTGTGTGTGTGTGTGTGTGTGTGTGTGTGTGTGTGTGTGTGTGTGTGTGTTTGTTTGTGTATGTGTTTATGTGTGTTTGTGGAGATCTGCACACTGTGTGTTTGTGTGTGTGTTGGCCCCTCAGGTATGAGATGTACAGACAGGTCATGGGGCCTGACCCCACCCATGCTGGTAACAAGCATGCCCGAGGCATACTAATACACACACACACACACACACACAGCCCCACCCCCCACACCTAGAGACCCCTGTGGTCACCATGGCAACCCTGGGAGGAGGAGGGGGAAGGGTTGATGATGACTCACCAGACTGACTGACTGAGTAGGAGCTAACCTAGGAGGAGGAGAGAGAAACAAAGACAGAAACTGAGGGAGAGAGAGAGAGAGAGAGAGAGAGAGAGAGAGAGAGAGAGAGACAAAAGCAGAGAAACAGAGAGAGAGACAAAAGCAGAGAAACAGAGAGAGAGAGACAAAAGCAGAGAAATAGAGAGAGAGAGAGAGAGAGAGAGCGAGAGAGAGAGAGAGAGAGAGAGACAAAAGCAGAGAAACAGAGAGAGAGAAAAAAGCAGAGAAATAGAGAGAGAGAGAGAGACAAAAGCAGAGAAACAAAGAGAGAGAGAGAGAGAGAGGGATAAATAGAGAGAAAGAGAGAGACACAAAGGCAGAGCGAGAGACATACAGTAGAGAGGGGATGAGAGAGAGAGGGATGGGGGTGAGAGACAGAGAAGGATGGGGGATCAGGGAATGAGAGAGGGAGGGATCAGGGGATGAGCGAGGGATCAGTGGATGACAAAAAATGCAGAAAAAAAAAGGTTTTGCCTGCGCTGAAGATGTCTGCTGAAGATGTCTGCTGAAGATGTCTGCTGAAGATGTCCGCTGAAGATGTCCGCTGAAGATGTCCGCTGAAGATGTCCGCTGAAGATGTCCGCTGAAGATGTCCGCTGAAGATGTCCGCTGAAGATGTCCGCTGAAGATGTCCGCTGAAAATGTCCGCTGAAGATGTCCGCTGAAGATGTCCGCTGAAGATGTCCGCTGAAGATGTCCGCTGAAGATGTCTGCTGTCAGTCGCTAATACAGGACTAGTAAAGGCCCAGTGAACTACTTTTGTGAAAAAAATGTCAACTAAATGTATTTGAGTGTTTACCAGCATTTGTAACTTGAGTCTGATAATTAGCTGTACATAACAGTTCATCTGATAATAAAAACACTTGATATATATTTTCAGTTTTCTTGAAGTACTTAGCAAATGCAACTTATTTCTCTGTGAAAACTGAAATGGTCTTTTCATTTTACTAGATGCTCTTAAACAGAGCAACTGGATACATTTTTGTACCAGCCCCCTTACACAGGTGCACCTTCTGCTGGGGACAATGAAAGGCCACTCTAAAATATGCTGTTTTGTCTCACAACACAAAGCCACAGATGTCTCAAGTTTTGAGGGAACGTGCAATTGACATGCTGACTGCAGGAATGTCCACCAGAGCTGATGCCAGATAATTGAATGTTCATTTCTCTACCATAAGCTGACTCCAACGCCGTTTAAGAGAATTTGGCAGTGCCACGTGGAACCATGCCAGCTCAGGACCTCCACATATGGCCTCATCACCTGCGGGATCGTCTAAGACCAGCCAACCAGACAGCTGAGGAATCTGTGGGTTTGTACAACCGAAGAATGTCTGCACAAACTGTCAGAAACCGTCTCAGGGAAGCTCGTCTGCGTGCTCGTCGTCCTCACCAGGGTCTTGATCTGACCTCCTGTTTCAGCATGATAATGCACGGCCCCATGTCACAAGGATCTGTCCACAATTCCTGGAAGCTGAAAATGTTCCAGTTCTTCCATGGTATCAGACATATCACCCATTGAGCATGTTTGGGATGCTCTGGATCGACCCGTACAACAGTGTGTTCCAGTGCTCGCCAAGTGGGACAACATTCCAACAGATGCATATCTGTATTCCCAGTCCTATGAAATCCATAGATTAGAGCCTAATGAATTTATTTAAATTGACTGATATCCTTATATGAACTGTAACTCAGTAAAATCTTTGAAATTGTTGCATGTTGCGTTTTTATTTTTGCTCAGTGTAGATGACCAGCCAATGTACAATACAGTAATGTACATTTACATTGAGTGGTGTAAGGATGGTAAATGAATACTGCACAAAAAGTGGCTGTTTTCCATGTTATTTGACCCACCCCCCCCCCCCCTCCCCCACATATTTAATTTGATATGGATGTTTTGTGTCTGCACATAACTTTGCACCTTTTGATGTACATGTTAGAGGACAGGGTTTTCTTCTTTCTGGATTCCATTAGAATGACAACTCTTACAATTCCAACTATTGAATAATGCAAAATACTGTTCTTAATTAATTAAAAGTGGAGACGCTGAATTTTTCTTGTCGCCCGAGGTACAGACGTCTATATCAGTCCGCTAATACTAGTAAAGGCCCATTGCACTACTTTTGTGCCCAATTTTTTTTACCTCATTCTTAAAATGTATATATTTCTTTCATTCAGATTGTTCATGAGTTGCCGCAGCACCCTCGGCCCCCCTACTTCCAGTGGCTATGCCTCTCCGGTTCTATGCTGATCACGGTGAAGGCGATCCCGTTTGAAGGTCCCAGAGCTACCTGCGCAGATAGCAGCCGGTGAACGACCAGGAGCTGTAGCGGGAGTGCGTCGAGTAGCAATTGCGGCATAATTAGCAGCAGCATAATTAGCAGCAGCACGTGCTGCAGACCGTCACCGGCTAACACCGGCTGACATGCCTCCTCCAGGAAACCAGTGAACATCTCATGCCTCTGTCCTCCTTCCAAACCAGACCGGACCGGTGTCTCATGGGAGTCAACTGCTGTGGGACTGTGGGGAGCTAGACAAAAGAGTGAGGCTTCCAAGAACCCCCCCCCCCCCCCCTCCCTGTCTTTTCATCCTCCCCTACTCTTCCTTTTCTCTTGCCCTCTTTTCGGCCGGTGGGCTATACAGACCTTCGACCTCATCCTCCCCTCCTTTTCTCATGCTCTGTGATCAGGACGGGCAGAGCAGTGACGAAGCACATTCCAGGCTAACGCTTCGAACCCTCCGACAGCGTCGTTGCGCGAAATAGTACGCAGCCTCATCTGTATATGAATGCAACAACAGTTCAACGTTCACCTTCTGCTACCATTTCTGTCAAGCCGTCTACAGTTTTACAGTTTTACAGTTTTACAGTTTGACACATACGTTCCATAAATCCAACCTATGCACCACACAGAACGCACTGCAAATGCCTCTGCAACGCAATGCTGCAAGACAAACGCAGCGTTTCATTGGAAATGAATGTAATTCTGATGTACCAAAATGCATGACACTGTAGGTGTGTTCCAAGCGTAAGTGGTGGTATTGACATGTGGGGGGCGGTTGGATGACATCATCTAGCCTTATTCTCAACCTGTTTGTTTCTGACAGACAAACAGACAAAACCCCAAATAGGGCCTTTTATTAGGCCACTGACTTTCTGATAAAGGGATTAGGGAATAGAAAGGTATTACTGGCTGGCTACTGAATACAAAGGCTACCTCTCCCTCACAGAAAAATGTACGGTGTACATTTAACTTGGAAAGTGTAAAATGTACACTATTAATAGGACTGGCCCACCCCTCAGAGCCTGGTTCCTCTCTAGGTTTCTTCCTAGGTTCCTGCCTTTCTAGGGAGTTTTTCCTAGTCACCGTGCTTCTACATCTGCATTGCTTGCTGTTTGTGGTTTTAGGCTGGGTTTCAGTATAGCACTTTGTGACATCGGCTGATGTAAAAAAGGGCTTTATAAATACATTTGATTTGATTTGATTTGAGTCCCACTGTACTGGTGTTACAGACTCTGTTGCAGTGTTCGCCACTCTCTTAAAGTGTTCAAATGAACTCAATTGTGGTGTTTGCATAGCTCTACTGTAGAGTAATACGCAACACTCACAGTGTAAAACATAACACTTGATTAGGAGTAAACTGGACTCATTTTTCTTAGTGTTGACACAGTTTTGACTGTTTTCTGTAAAACAAAATATTAACTCTCAACTTTTTCATAAAAGCTTGAAACTTGGTACACGTGTATAGTTTGTGGCCCTGAACATTTTCAGATATGAAGCCATCGCAAGAACACCTCCTGGTAGACGTGGTGCCCATTTTGCTATTCCGCCATAACCGGTCATATCTGCTGAACCAAACATGATAGCACAGACAAGGTGATGTCTACACATATGTTTTGATGGTCAATCATTACTATAGTGCCCGGTACAACATCAGAAACCCACAAACAGATCATTATTTAATGGTGGATTGCCATGATAAACTATGGAAAGAAATCCAATGAAATTCCCAACTCTGAGAATAACTTTTTTTCTGAGGTCTTGGCAGATTTCTTTTGATTTTCCCATGATGTCAAGCAAAGAAGCACTGAGTTTGAAGGTAGGCCTTGAAATACATCCACAGGTACACCTCCAATTGACTCAAATTATGTCATTAGGCCTATCAGATGCTTCTAAAGCCATGACATAATTTTCTGGAATTTTCCAAGCTGTTTCAAGGAACAGTCAATTTAGTGTATGTAAACTTCTGACCCACTGGAATTGTGATACAGTGAAATAATCTGTCTGTAAACAATTGTTGGAAAAATGACTTGTGTCATGCACAAAGTAGATGTCCGACTTGCCAAAACTCTAATTTGTTAACAAGAAATTTGTAGAGTGGGTGAAAAACGAGTTTTAATGACTCCAATCTAAGTGTATGTAAACTTCCGACTTACAAAGTATATTAGACTGAGCTATTTCAAGAATCAAGTATTTAAATAAATATATTCAATGTGTAAAAACAGTGTAATTAAAACACAATGTACAGTAGAATAAATATTAGAATGAGATATGTGGAGAATACAGTTTTTAAATACACAGTATAAACCCCATGGCAAAATGGAGAGAATTGCAGGAAATTAGCTTCTGGACTAGAGTCCAAATATATAAGTATGTGAATAGTGTGTATAGACAGTATAGACAGTATGTGAATAGGGTGTATAGACAGTATGTGAATAGGGTGTATAGACAGTATGTGAATAGGGTATATATACAGTATGTGAATAGTGTGTATAGACAGTATAGACAGTATGTGAATAGTGTATATAGACAGTATGTGAATAGGGTGTATAGACAGTATGTGAATAGGGTATATATACAGTATGTGAATAGTGTGTATAGACAGTATAGACAGTATGTGAATAGGGTGTATAGACAGTATAGACAGTATGTGAATAGGGTGTATAGACAGTATGTGAATAGGGTGTATATACAGTATGTGAATAGTGTGTATAGACAGTATAGACAGTATGCGAATAGTGTATATAGACAGTATGTGAATAGGGTGTATAGACAGTATGTGAATAGGGTATATATACAGTATGTGAATAGTGTGTATAGACAGTATAGACAGTATGTGAATAGGGTGTATAGACAGTATGTGAATAGGGTGTATATACAGTATGTGAATAGTGTGTATAGACAGTATAGACAGTATGTGAATAGTGTGTATAGACAGTATGTGAATAGGGTGTATAGACAGTATGTGAATAGGGTATATATACAGTATGTGAATAGTGTGTATAGACAGTATAGACAGTATGTGAATAGGGTGTATATACAGTATGTGAATAGGGTGTATATACAGTATAGACAGTATGTGAATAGTGTGTATAGACAGTATAGACAGTATGTGAATAGGGTATATAGACAGTATTGACAGTATGTGAATAGTGTGTATAGACAGTATAAACAGTATGTGAATAGTGTATATAGACAGTATGTGAATAGTGTGTATAGACAGTATAAACAGTATGTGAATAGTGTATATAGACAGTATGTGAATAGTGTGTATAGACAGTATGTGAATAGGGTATATATACAGTATAGACAGTATGTGAATAGGGTGTATATACAGTATGTGAATAGTGTGTATAGACAGTATAGACAGTATGTGAATAGTGTGTATAGACAGTATGTGAATAGGGTGTATATACAGTATAGACAGTATGTGAATAGTGTGTATAGACAGTATGTGAATAGTGTGTATAGACAGTATGTGAATAGTGTGTATAGACAGTATAAACAGTATGTGAATAGTGTATATAGACAGTATGTGAATAGTGTGTATAGACAGTATGTGAATAGGGTATATATACAGTATAGACAGTATGTGAATAGTGTATATATACAGTATAGACAGTATGTGAATAGTGTGTATAGACAGTATGTGAATAGGGTGTATATACAGTATGTGAATAGGGTATATATACAGTATAGACAGTATGTGAATAGTGTGTATAGACAGTATAGACAGTATGTGAATAGTGTGTATAGACAGTATGTGAATAGGGTGTATATACAGTATAGACAGTATGTGAATAGTGTGTATAGACAGTATGTGAATAGTGTGTATAGACAGTATGTGAATAGTGTGTATAGACAGTATGTGAATAGTGTGTATAGACAGTATAGACAGTATGTGAATAGGGTATATATACAGTATAGACAGTATGTGAATAGTGTGTATAGACAGTATAGACAGTATGTGAATAGGGTATATATACAGTATAGACAGTATGTGAATAGTGTGTATAGACAATATAGACAGTATGTGAATAGTGTGTTTAGACAGTATAGACAGTATGTGAATAGTGTGTATAGACAGTATGTGAATAGGGTGTATAGACAGTATAGACAGTATGTGAATAGTGTGTATAGACAGTATGTGAATAGGGTGTAGACAGTATTGACAGTATATGAGTAGAAAATGAGTGTACAGCAGTAGTTATATAGGATGAGCCTTGACTAGAATACAATATATACATATCAAGTGGGTAAAACAGTTTTAAACATTATTAACGTGACCAGTGTTCAATGATTCTATGTACATAGGGCTACCACCCGGTGCAGGGTGCCACCACGGCCACTAGGGGGCATTTTTGATGTTGTGCATGGCACCATTGTAATCCTTGACCATGGAAACACAGGGGTAGACATCACTTTTTCTGTTATTATGTTTGGTACAGAAGATATGACGGAAAACGCATTGTTCGGTTATGGCGGAATGGGAAAATGGGTGAGAGTTTTTTGCGATGGCTCCATATCTGAAAATGTTCAGGGTGCCAAACTGTACACATGTACCAAGGCTCATGCTTTTATTTTCAAAAGCGAACATCCTTTACATATATCGCCTGGACTGTTGAAATTTTACACTTTTCTGTGTTGTTTTGATTTTACAATCGACTCCATCAGTGTAAATTTGTTCTCTATCGTTTACGACTTTCGAAGAGTAAAAAGGTGTAATGTCTTACATGTTTCCTCACAGTGTGGAGGACTTCATTACACTTACAACTTGCATTCAAAATGGCTGTTAGAGCAGAGAAGAAACCAACTACATGAACTTACCTACATCATGGAAACTGGAACAACATTTAAGTAAATTTAAGTAATAAATCCTGCCACTTACAAATTAAATTAGATATTTGTGTAGCATAAGATCAAAATCAACGTACATGCAAAAACACAGATATTGACCCCAATTATTTATTTTTTATAATCTAAAAATCAACCTGCAACAGAGCATCCTGGGAAATATGACAATGAGGCCCCCTCCAACATCTGAGGAGATTTAACTCTCCTGTCTCTGGTCACTTTAACGGAGTTAAAAGTAACTCCAGTTATCAGCACTAACTCCAGGGAGAGTATCACTCTGTTGAGGGTTAAGATACTCAGATTCACGGCCTCCCGTGTGGTGCAGTGGTCTAAGGCACTGCATAGCACTGTTAGCTGTGCCACTAGAGATTCTGGTTTCGAGTCCAGGCTCTGTCGCAGCCGGCCGCGACCGGGAGATCCATGGGGCAGCGCACAATTGGCCCAGCGTCGTCCGGGTTAGGGGAGGGTTTAGCCGGCAGGGATGTCCCGGGCCGGGCGCAGTGCACGCTGACACGGTCGCCAGGTGTACAGTGTTTCCTCATACACATTGGTGTGGCCGGCTTCCGGGTTAAGCGGGCATTGTGTCAAGAAGCAGTGCGGCTTGGCTGGGTCGTGTTTCGGAGGACGCACGGCTCTCGACCTTCGCCTCTCCCGAGTCCGTACGGGAGTTGCAGCGATGAGACAAGACTGTAACTACCAATTGGAGACCATGAAGTAGGGAAGAAAAAGGGGTAAAAAGAAAAGATAGTAAAACTCCAGTAAAGTCAGTTTAACCCTAAAGATGTTACCCTTGTGATTCCAACTCCTCTTGGTTTACTGTGACAGAGGAAGACAAGACTGTGACAGAGGAAGACAAGACTGTGACAGAGGAAGACAAGACTGTGACAGAGGAAGACAAGACTGTGACAGAGGGAGACAAGACTGTGACAGAGGAAGACAAGACTGTGACAGAGGAAGACAAGACTGTGACAGAGGAAGACAAGACTGTGACAGAGGAAGACAAGACTGTGACAGAGGAAGACAAGACTGTGACAGAGGGAGACAAGACTGTGACAGAGGGAGACAAGACTGTGACAGAGGGAGACAAGACTGTGACAGAGGGAGACAAGACTGTGACAGAGGGAGACAAGACTGTGACAGAGGGAGACAAGACTGTGACAGAGGGAGACAAGACTGTGACAGAGGGAGACAAGACTGTGACAGAGGAAGACAAGACTGTGACAGAGGAAGACAAGACTGTGACAGAGGAAGACAAGACTGTGACAGAGGAAGACAAGACTGTGACAGAGGAAGACAAGACCGTGACAGAGGAAGACAAGACTGTGACAGAGGAAGACAAGACTCTCTAGTAAATTAACGGGTTAAATTAAGACGCACTGAGATATTGGCTATGGCTATGCTAGTTAACATTGACAAGCCACAGACGCTTTCCCATCACTGAACAGTTGCACACACACACA